>NC_090317.1:56432393-56752778 GCF_039906515.1 Pseudorca crassidens | reverse complement strand
TACAAAGAGTAATTATTTGGAGGCTGTAACTTATCCCTATCATTCAAGGATTAGATTAGGAATTTAAAATGTAGTAAAATAACATAACATGAAAAAATAAAATAAGTAAAAATTTTTAATAAAATAAGATTTAAAAAAGTAACATGAAATCAATTAAATTTGAAAAGAAATAAACTAAATTAATACAAAATAAAATAATTTAAATAAAACACAAAATTAATTTAATTATAAATAAAATAAATAACATAATATAAAATGAAAAAGTTGACATAAAATAAAATAAAATGTTGTGCTCAAAGAGTTCTACTCCACTTTAGAGTACACAAGAATAATAATCAAAGTAGCATTACTATAACTATATACTTCCAAAGTTCTGTTGCTCAGTTTGTTTTGATTTTTTTGAGAAATCAGTGTAATTCTTTAGTGAAAATTTTGTCTCATGGGCAAGCAGATCACAATTTAAGAATTAACTTTTAAAACATCAGAGAATTTCAAACCATTTCCATAAAATTAAAAACCAACATCCTAACCCACAGTTTCTCAACAGCAATACTATTGAATTTAGGGCAGACTAATTCTGTATTGAAGGAGACAGGGACTTTCCTGTGCATTATAGGATATTTAGCAGCATCCGTCTCTATTCACTAGATGCCAGTAGCACCCTTTCATCCCAGTTCAGACAACCAAAGCTATCTCCAAACATTGCCAGCTGTCCTCTGAGCAGAAAATCATTCCAATTGAGAGCTACTGCTAAGCTAATTTTCTCAAATTCTATTAAAAAATTTTATATTCAAATGCACTCTAACTGTAGTTAAATCAGGCCCTTGTTCCTTTCGTTTACAGTATTCTACTGTTCTTTCTTTTCTCCATTTAGTTGTTGTATAGAATTAGATTTGTTTTCTGGAAGATGAAATATTGGGGGGTGAATTATAAACTGGACTGACTACCTGGCACTACTATTCTACCTTTGTTTAAAACATGGCATAAAACATAAAATATGAAAACAAGATATAAAAATTTGGGGAATATATGCACTAACAGTAGAAGTAGAATTTCTGTAGCACCCTAATTCCTAGTAGACTGTTTAAAATAGAATCACTTCCTAAGATAAACAGGATTCTACATGTCAAATTTAGAACCACTGTAAATGTTTTATCCCCCACAAAGTTAAACTATTTATTCTGCCCATAAAAGTTGAAATTAAAACTTAGTAATTTCTTTTCATAGCATAACCTCTTAAAAATGTCAAATTGTATTTATAATATTGCATAACAGAGTACATTTTATTATTCCCAGACCAACCTTGTGCTAAGTAACAAAGAGGTCATTATATTAGCTTGTACTCCTTAAATTTCACAGTTATACATATCTAAGAAGTAGCCTTATTTATAGGGTCAGGTTTTCTATGGTACTCAAGCCAAAGAAAACTTTTCCTTAAAACACCCCAGTGAACTGAAATGTTTAATGATTTTTCATAAAAAACCTAAACAGTAAGCATAACGTTACTAATTTAATGTAAGCTCAGCTGATGTATAAAGGAACTCCATATTTGAGAGAAAGTAATATTCTTTCATATAAACCACAGAAACATAATTTTAAGATTGTTCAGAAACTATGGTCCTAGCATATTTAGGAGATAAGTATTAAATTTAATTTGAAACAATGAAAATAATATTTGCTAGTAATATAGTATCATTAAGCTCTTTTCTATTTATTATTTATTTCATTATCACAATGTTAAAAGACTTACCAGGGAATAAATTTCCAGATGGTCTCTTCCATTTAGCTGTTAAAATGAGAGTAAGACTATGACTGACCAATACCACTTTGTTACTTTCATTATCTAAATTGTTGAATATTACTGACCTTTCAGTATTCCATTTAACTCTTGGTGATCTCTTTGCTACTAACCAAACCTCTAGTTAATCTGAATAATAGACCAAAATTTGATTTTATGACATTCCATTGACAGTTAAGGGAGAGAGGACCCTGAGAGAGTGAATAAAATACTAATCTGGTGAATTCTGCTTAGAGTGGGGAGAACAACTAGAGATGGGGAGGGGGCCAGTAAGCACCTAAAAGAAAAAGACTTTAATGCTGACAAAAGGCAACTAATCTCCTGAATTTAACTGCTCCCTGAATTAGCTTATGCACCACAAGTTCCACTATATCCACTTTTTGTGTATTTAAAGACCAGAGAAAATAAGTTCTGTAATTTCTGTAATGAAAATTCTGACAGATATTTAACTGTGGAAACATGAATTCTGACACAATAATTATAGATAAGGATGTATTAAACACTTTATGAAGTGTCAAGCAACAAGTTGCATGAATCAGAGTACTGCTTATGCACTTTAGTGGCAATCAGTTTTGCTGACAACAAAGCTGAATGACAGTAAGCTTCTTAGTTTAGGAGACCAAAGATGACAAGGGACTTTTCTTTAGGAAATGTGACATGCTTTGTCTCTCTTTCATCCCTTGTATCTACTATCTGGGACATTTTAAAAGACACACTGAGCTGTATAGAGTTCTTTCATAAATCTGGTATTTTTATTTTTGTGGCATTGCTTATAGCATGTATTAAAACAGTAATGAAACGAAACAAGTATTTCTCCACAAGAGTAGGCCCATGTCTGTCTTGTTCATCACTGTTCTTGAGTCAGAAAAACCTAGGTTCCTCCTACACTGTTGGTGGGAATGTAAGTTGGTACAGCCACTATGAAAACCAGTATGGAGGTTCCTCAAAAAGCTAAAAATAGAGTTTCCATATGATCCAGCAATCCGACTTCTGGGCATGTATCAAGACAAAACTAATTCAAAGAGATACATGCACCCCTATGTTCATAGCAGCACTATTCACAATAGCCAAGACATGGAAGAGGAATGGATAAAGAAGATGTGGTACATATATACAATGGAATATTACTCAGCCATAAAAAGGAGCAAAATAATGACATTTGCTGCAACATGGATGGACCTAGAGATTGTCATATGGAGTGATGTAAGTCAGACAGAGAAAGACAAATATGATATGATATCATTTATACATGGAATCTAAAAATATGATACAAAAGAACTTATTTACAAAACGGAAACAGACTCACAGACTTCAAAAACAAACTTATGATTACCAAAGGGGAAAGGTTGGGGGTGTGGGGATAAATTAGGAGGATTGGGATTAACAGATACACATGACTATATGTAAAATAGATAAGCAACAAGGATCTACTGTACAGCACAGGGAACTATATTCAATATCCTGTGATAAACCATAATGGAAAAGAATATTACAAAAAGTTTATGTATGTATAACTGAATCACTTTGCTGTACAGCAGAAATTAAGAAGACAACATTGTGAATCAACTATACTTTAATTAAAAAAAGAAATAACAAGAAAAACTTGGGTTCAAATAGAGGTTCTTCCATTTAAGAGCTGAGTGAAAATGGATACATTATCAACCTCTGCACCTCGGTTTGTAAAATGGGTATATTATCCACCTCATAGAGGTCCTGTGACAATATAGGTAAAACATGGTAACAGGCATACAGCAGTGACCCAATGTTGATTCTGTTGTTCTGTTCTGCTAGATAAATTTTGTACTTTACATCCTGCCTCAAGGTCAATCTAATGTCAACTGAGCTATGAGATATTTGTGGCTCAACTTTCAAGATCCCTGCTTCAAACTGAATATGCCAACGCCTGGGGACCAGAGCCCCAGACATTCCCAGTTACAAAAGCACTGGTAAGGTAGTTATGGTGCTTCCAGCACAGCCTACACTTCATGGGAAATCTGAATGGATTGAACGCCACAGCAGCCTTGGTAAAGAATGGACAAAGTAAATGGGCATAAAGGTGGCAGTGGGGGTACAATACACTGCAGATGTAATGCTTTGATGAGGGGGCCAACTGCCTTGGCCATCCATCCCTCTGCTGGAACACTCTTGCCACTGATAACCACATGACTCAGATCTCCTCACCTTCCTCAGATCTAAATCCAATGTCCAGTTCTCAGTGAAAAGCCTTCCCTAGACACTATATATCAATAAAAGACAAACCCTCATATTCACTACCCTTCTTGTCTGCTTTACTTACTCTTCAGGGTTTATCACCCACTAATAGCATATACATTGCTTATCAGTATGTTTACTGTCTGTTTCCCTCCACTAGAAAAGTAAGTTCCAGAAGAGAAAGGATCTTTTTTTTTTCCTCACTGTTTTATCCCTAGCACCTAAAATAAAGAGTGTTTTGGCACAGAGTGGTGGATCACTAAATCTCTTGATTTAATTACTTAAATCAGTAAGTACTGGTTAGTTGCTATGTTGGACACACAGTAGAAACAGAACCCGTTATTTGAAAATGATCATTATATGATATTGTAAGGGAAAAAAACTTGCCACCCCAAGTATCTCTTCAGTATACAGATTATTTTCAACTGCAAATATCAAGGCCCAAAAGACTTAGGAAGGAACTCTGACCTTCCCCCTAATTACCTACAAAAATTAGAGGGCTAGTTTCTGGAATAAAGCTATCACCATAGATATCTACAAGGAATATGGGCTAGGTGTGGTGGTCAGAGTCCACTCTGTGTCCCATTGTCTCTGCATGGCCCAGGAAACATTTATTTACCAAACATTTGCTTTTCCATCTCCATGTGAATTGCCTCCCTCCCCTTTGAAGTCCCAAATCACTACCCACAACATCTTTTGTCTTTAGCTGAAGATGGTATTTAAGGTGAGGGTTTCAGTCATTTTGGTGAGTTAATTAGTTTTTTTGGTCTCTCCCATGTATACATACTCTAAAACCTTGATGATTTTCTCCTGCTAATCTGTCTCATGTCAATTTTAATTCTTAGACCAGCCAGAAGAACCTAGAAGGGTAGAGAAAATTTCTTCCTCCCTAAGTATATATATTTTCCTAATTATATTTTTAGATAAATTAAAGCCTCTACTAGACAATCTTAGTCTACTTCAAGTTCATGTACAACACTTAAAGTAAAAGTGCTTTTCTTCTAACATATCTTAATATTCAAATAATTCACAAAATCCTACATTGCTTCACTACTTTCTAAATTACACAGATTTTCTTGTTTTAAGTTGTATTCCAGAGCTCTTTTTAAGGCTCTTGTCTAGAACCTTAAGCTCTTGTTATCCCTCATATGAACTGTCTCCTGAAGTTTCCCAGTAACCGGTTTCTCAGTATCTAGTCTAACTATGCAACACACTTCTGTCATCCTCTTACCCAATAAATGCACTCAAGCTGCCCCAGTGATCTTTATCACTAAGCTGTTCAAAACCTTTTAATGATTCTCCACTACCATCATGAGAAAATATAAAGCCCTTAGTATAAATCCCCAGATTTTCCATGGCTTGTTTGGTCCAGCTTGCCAGAGATCTTTAGACAACCCATTGGGGATAGGCTGCACGCTTTCTTGTTATTATTATACCACTTGTGTATTACTGTGTAATTATTATACCACACGTGGTGTAATTATACTTCATCTGTGAACATGGGAAATTACTAAACTTCCACTAGGTGGCCATGGTACAGCAAGGCTTAAGCATTCCATTCCTATGAGATAATTTATGTAGGTTTCTGTTTTTGTTTTGGTTTTGGGGGGTTTTTTTGCGGTACGCGGGCCTCTCACTGTTGCGGCCTCTCCCATTGCGGAGCACAGGCTCAGCGGCCATGGCTCATGGGCCCAGCCACTCCGCAGCATGTGGGATCTTCCCGGACCGGGGCACGAACCCGCGTCCCCTGCATCGGCAGGTGAACTCTCAACCACTGCGCCACCAGGGAAGCCCTTTATGTAGGTTTTAACAAGTTAATAAATAAGATTATGCTATGTTCCCTTGTTTTATTTCATATTGTTTAATATTATATTATCTTTATAATTTCTGTTTGTTACTTCATACTACCTCTGGAGAGAATGGAAGTTCCTTTTTGGTGATACAATTAAGAAAAAGAAAACTTTAGCTGTGTGAAATAAAATTCATATTTTACAGCAAGACAAGAAAAATTCAGAAATAAAAATTCTTTTCTGCCCTTTGGCCTCCTCTCTCCCCTTACTGATTGGACCTCATCCAATCAGTTCAAAGCCTTAAGAGAAAAAGACTGAGGTCCCTGAAGAAGCAAGGAATTCTGCCTCCAGACTGCCTTCGACTCTTGCAACATCAGCACTTCCCTGTGTCACCAGCCTGCATGCCTGCCCTGCAAAATTTGGACTTGAGAGCCCCACAGTCACACTAGCCAATTCCTTAAAATAAATCTCTCCCACTGTCTAACCAACCACCCTCTCTATACATAGCATTCACATCATATTGGTTCTGTTTCTCTATAAAACTCTGACTAATACGGAGTTCAACAGTTAGAGAAACTTTACTATTGAAGGACCAAGAAACACATCCAGGTAATATCTGTTCATTTCTTCCCCTTGCCTTTGGTAGAAAGTAGAGAGAATCTACTGAAAAAAATTTCTCACTAATATCTGCCTTGGTTGTGAACATTTCACCCACTGACTCCTGAAGGAGAGGAGTCCCCTAATTTTGTCCTAAAATTTAGAATAAAAAGTTAATTTTTTTTTTTTGTGGTACGTGGGCCTCTCACTGTTGTGGCCTCTCCCGTTGCAGAGCACAGGCTCCGGACGCGCAGGCTCAGTGGCCATGTCTCACGGGCCTAGCCGCTCCGCGGCATGTGGGATCCTCCCGGTCCGGGGCACAAACCCGTGTCCCCTGCATCGGCAGGCGGACTCTCAACCACTGCGCCACCAGGGAAGCCCTAAAAGTTAATATTTCAATAAATGTTTATTGAATCAAAAATATCAACTTGCTGACAATTTTGAAAAAAAATATTTGAGAAACTTGCAATTCATAGTAATATGAATATAAAAATCTTAAGTGAAGATTTCATGCCATATGAGGATATTAATTTTAATAACCCTTGCTTTGTCAAATTGCCTTTGGGGAAAAAAGAGATCTGCAGTACCACCTGTAAAGTAACAAAGTTGTGCCACCATTCGTTTCCATTTAGCCTTAAGAAACTTGACAATACCTCGGTATTCTCACTCATTCTAATAACTTCCTTACCACAGGCACAAAGAGGATAAAAGACTGCCTCTAAAAGTTAGAGGAGAACCAGGAAATTGTATTTCTGGCTTCCAGCCCAGCAGACCTGACTACTTCTCCAGAACGATCTTATCTAATTCAGTGGTACTCATTCACATTCTCAACTTGAAAGAATTTTTATATCCCTAAAAAAAAACGGTACATTAAATTGTATAGCTTTAGTTAAAATTGTGAACTAAAAATGTATAAATGTATTTTAACAATTAGTCTTTTCTAATTGAAACTATTAACTAGTCCTTCTCAGTATAAAGATTTGAGAGCTTGTTATTCAATTATATTCCTTATTTTGGAACTTATCACACATAAGGCCTAGAAGTTCATTAATTTCGATCCTTTTATAGAAATTTGTTTGCAACATATAAAAATTGATAGCCACAGCACAGAGCAGTCCAGAAGAAAATTATAAAAAACAAAACAAAACAAAAATCCAAAGAAGAGGTTTCTCCTCATTAGGCCATGATATTACAAAAATGCATAGGTAAAAAACCCGATACCTTTTCCAAACTAGTCTTTAAGGAACCTATTTAGAGAAGAGGAGGAGGGACCAACCCAAATGTATATAAATCTCAACCATTATAAAAACAATTTTATTAATCTGAAACTATTGCCTTGTACTTTTGACTTTAAAGGTTCACTGCCATTTTCCAATAAGAATGGCTTGAAAACATTCCCTCTTTCTAAGCCATGATGAATGAACATCGATTAAAGGCAGCTAAAAGAAGAAAAGCCACTAATGTATTTTATACAGTCACTGATCAGTTACTGACATGTAATATTTCATTTTCTTTAGGACATTAAGAGATGTTGTGTACCTAAAAATAACAGCTTTCCTGATAGTGCATCTATCATTACATGCATCATAAAAGCAAGAACATAAATTAGTTTCTGCCTGTTAAAGTCTAATTATTTGTAAAATCATTACTTGGCAGTTTAACAAATTGACACAATGAAGTTAATGATCCTTAACATATTAAAATCTGCAGTGTATTTTTGCTAACCACATTCCTAAACCTTAGTCAAAGTTTAGTGGTGTGGGTGACATTATATGGAGCATACTAGCTTAAATTTCTCTGCTAAGTGATAGTAGTGCCACTACTATTATTCATGAATGTGTTTCTACAACTCTTAATGAAAATTAAACAATGAAACAACTCAATGAAAATTAAAACAATACCGTTAGGTCACAGTTCATTTTTCATTACACTGCTAAACCTTATTGATAATATAGCTACATGGATAATCACAGTATAAACAACTATAAACAAGGGTATTACCTTGGCATAGAAAATGACCAAGAATGAGAGCTTACTGTAAAATATTATGAAGTAGATTTTTTAAACTTTAAGTTCATTTTGAGACAATATTAATTTTAAAAAGACAATAAAGCTAAATCTAATATTAAAATGTACAAAGTACCCATACATATTTAGCTTAAATACAGAAGGTATAGCATCTTGCCACAAGTATTCAATGTGTTTGGAAGTTTGAAAAACTCTTTCAAAGCTCAGCAGCTGTACAATTGATGAGAAAACATCTGATCTTAACAAATGTCCTAGAATTGAAGTGTGAATAATCTGCTCAACCATATATAATAGATATATTTGAAAATGGTTTCAAAGTTTTAGACAGTGCCAAGTACATTAGTAGTTGTTAATGAACTCTAGATTATCTTAGAACCTTAGATTTCTTTCAGTATCTGTGGTACTATTTTTTCAAGTCCCACAGAGGTTTAAATAATTTGAAATGTATAGTGATAGGTCATATAAAGAGAAAAGAAAAACCTTTTCCTTATTATAGGAAGGCATTGTGGGGTAGAAACAAAATATGAATGCCAGACTGGGTTCAAAGCCTAGTTTCAACACTTACTAGCTGTACAATCTGGTCAAGTTACTTAACATTTCTGTACTCAGTTTCTCTATGTATAAAATGGCAATGAAAATACCAACTTCATAAGGTTATTGTGTAGATTAAAAGAATTAATAAACTCAAGTCACTCAATGTTTGTTTTAGTTTACTGCTCTGACCTACAGATAACCTGCAAATACTCTTTTACATGAATCTTTTAGAGTATGACAAAACACAGGAAGAGCTATATAGTGAGTCAAAAATCTCTAATTTGTCACATGGAGGTTATATTCAGAAGCAACCAGAAGAAAACATAATTCCTTTTTAGAGTTTGGGGAATTACTAGGGAATTAGGGAGTTATTGCTAATTTCCTAAACTTGGGTCCAAGGTCCATTCACCTTTGACACAAATGGTATGGGGATTCCCCAAACAAGATGGTCAGTGAGTAGTTTGGAGAATTCACCTCAATTCTCCTTAGAGCCCCCTAACTCTCTCTTACTAATTTTTATATGTGAAAAAGTAATAGTACATCAGCAAATTTCCATCAGTCAATTCAAGAGAGACCAATAATAGGGTGTTCTTTCACTTTGCTTTAAACATTATATTTTCCACTGATATTTCAATTCTTGAAGATTTTATTAGCCCTGAAGATCCTCCTACCTCAGACATGCAAGAAAACCTAAGGTTTAAGCTGCTGGTATTTATTTTAAAATAAAATTTTAATACCAAATATAAGCAGTAACATGCCTAAAGAAATGTGATGCTATCACACGAAATAGTGAACTCTGAATTTTCTTCAATTACAGTTAAACACACAGATTTTAAAATATTAAAAAAAAACACCTTTAAACCCAAGCTGTTAGAGCAGTGAGTACACACTGAGAATTTTAACATCGCCCCTCCCTTTCCCGACACGCCCCCAAAAGCCTTAAAGAGAAAACACACAGTGTCTCACACACACACACACACACACACACACACACACACACACACACGCGCGCGCGCGCGCGCGCGCGCGCGCGCGAAGGCAGGGGAGGGGGAAGAAGGGAGGAGCAGAGAGGAGGAGAGAAGCGGAGAAGGCAAGGGAGAAGCTAGGGATAAGAAAAAGTAAGGGAAGTCAGAAAAAAAAAACAGGACCATTGAAGCCCCTACTTTTCCCTGCCTGTAGACTTACTTTCTTGCCTCCAAGCAGCCTGCGGAGCAGTCAGGGCCGCTGCCCTGGGCACCTAAGTGGTGAAGCCAAGTAACTTCTAGTTTTGGTGCCCTCCCCTCCGCGCGTGGCGCCTACGCACATGATGTCAAACAAGCACAAACTGCATCACAATCAGACACTCAGGGTATTTAGAGGCGTTGCTCGTGGCTCGCCAGAATCCCACAGTTCAGTTTCAGCTGGCTGCGCGCTGGCTGCCCTCTGGCTGCAGTCCCTCTGCAACAGCGGCAGCGGCCCAGCAGAGCCCTCGTGACCAATTTTTTTTTAATACATTTATTTATTTTATTTGGTTATGTTTTATTTTTGGCTGTGTTTAGTCTTCGTTGCTGCACGCGGGCTATCTCTAGTTGTAGCAATCAGGGTCTACTCTGTTGCGGTGCGCAGGCTTCTCATTGCAGTGGCTTCTCTTGTTGCAGAGCATGGGCTCTAGGCAGGCGGGCTTCAGTAGTTGTGACACCCGGGCTCAGTAGTTGTGGCTTGAAGGCTCTAGAGTGCAGGCTCAGTAGTTGTGGCACTTGGGCTTAGTTGCTCCGTGGCATGTGGGATCTTCCTGGACCAGGGTTCAAACCCGTGTCCCCTTCATTGGCAGGTGGATTCTCAACCACTGCGCCACCAGGGAAGTCCCTGAAGTTCTTTATATGCTCAAATATCCCGAGTTTCTCCATGCCAAAATTAATGAACTCATCTTTATTCTGCAATCCAACCAAGCTCAAGATACTATCCTGAGAGCCATTAACAGCACTCCCAGTATTTGACTTGTGTAAGATGAAATTCCTGCTTGCAGAAAGTTCCAAACAATGAAAAACATAAACATTGGAGAAAATGAGAGTACAAAAGGTCTAAAAGAAAAATAAATTTATACTTTACCAAGCAAATTACTGGTATTTTATTATTTACCATTTTAAATACAGAATATAAGAACAGGAAAATAGAAAAAAAAAAAGAGACAGAAAAAGAATTAAAACAGTATTTTCAAAGGATGTAGTAAGAGTAAGGCAAAATTACACAGAAAATAATTTGTCAGTTTTTACTTTAATATTTTTTCTTCACTGTAAACAGTACAGATGACACCAATGTGTTACATTTCAGAATTTTTGTGCCTGGATTTTACTCATCAATTGCTCATTAATTTCAGAAGGAAATGTAACTTGGATTTAAAAATTCTTATTTAGTAAAAAATGAACAGAAGGTAAAAATATGAAAGATCCCAATAGCTACAAATACCAGATTATTTCATGAATAGCTTCACAAATACTAAAGTATAAAATGGAAAATATGAAAGGGAAAGACAAAAAATATATTTTGCATTGATGTAAAATGAAGCAGATTTTTTAGGAAAGGAGTTGGAGAGAAAGGGAATAAGAATAGAGACTTAAATGTTTACATAATATTTACATCATATGTAAATGTTTTTTAAAAGAGCAAAATCTCCCTTTTTACTGTTACTGTCTTATACTAAATCCATGTGTTGACCAAAGACAAGAAAAGTAGATCAGGGGCTTCCCTAGTGGCACAGTGGTTGAGAGTCCACCTGCCGATGCAGGGGACACGGGTTTGTGCCCCGGTCCGGGAAGATCCCACATGCCGCGGAGCGGCTAGGCTCGTGAGACATGGCCGCTGAGCCTGCACGTCCAGAGCCTGTGCTCCGCAACGGGAGAGGCCACAACAGTGAGAGGCCTGCGTACCGCAAAAAATAAATTAATAAATAAAAATAGTAGATCAGAAAAAAATAATTCCATCTGTAAAGGTTTATTTTTTTCCTTTTAAAGTGTTAAATACATCATTTTTACTGATGAAGAACAGTTTCATATTTCATATTAGCAACTTGTAAAAATTGCTGTTCAGTATAAAAGATAGTTTTACATTTTTCATAAGGAAGTTATTTACCTAAAAAGATTTTTAAAGAAATGAGATACTTGATAACTCAGACTTATCATCTAATAAAACAAGGCTAATGAATGGCACTCAACAAGTGGTACTCTTAACAAATTATTTTAAAACTAAGGAAGTTGTGCTTTGAACTATATTTCCTTGGTATGCCGCATTCAAAAATCTCTATTACTAGGATTTCACACATGGTAGCAAACAATACAGCTTAGACTGGAAGAATTCACAGGTAAACTTATCTAAATGGTAGGAAGGAAATGTTTACATCACAAATGAAGGAGAAAATAGTAAATACAAGTTTAAAAATATATAGTTTCATGTTTTAAGCTTGGATTATTCCAGTGTCTCAACTGTCCTCTGGGTATGTGTATATAATTCATATTTCTTAATTGGGTATTTTGTCAGACTTCTTCAGTAGTTAATAGGGCTGCTCCTTCAGTAATAGCTCCAGCATAAAACCCATCCCAAGCAGTGACAAATCTATCTAGATTGATTCCAGGTTTTTTAGTTTGTTTGAGCAGATCTCTCTAGCACCTGGTAAGAATGGGTGTTTTACAGAGGAGTGTGTTTACCCCCAAACACAGATTGGGTGAGATAACAACCTGCCCAACTGGCTGGAAAAAAAAAATATATATATAGGCATTGGACCCACAAATAAAATATGAATCACTCTGGAGATAGGGTGAAAAACTCATAGTTTTATAGTTGTTGCTTGCCAGAGTGAAGCTAGTATTGGGACTGACTCAACAATATCCACTCCTTTCAGCTGGGCCAGTAACTTGGCAGATATCATTGCAGCAGTTTAGGCCCATGGATTGAAGATTTGTTTTAATGTTTTCTTTCAAGAAAAACATGTTTTCCCTCTTCAAGGGTATACTGGGAAGAATGTGCTAAGTTCAGAGATTTACTGGAGACTCAGTTTGGATGGGACCCTGTGTTAAATGGCAGTGGTAATGACAGAAAGACTTTCTTGGGTAGGGAGCTGGTATTTGTAAAGGAGCGACGGAGCTGATGAGAAAAAGTAAGCAGGAACAACAATCATAGGTGATATTAGCTTCATAAGCATGCCAGCCAAAAATAGCCAAAGATTTTGAAGCTGAGGAATGGAGAAAGGAGAAGGGGCAGGACATAGCAGATATACAGTAAGAATAGGAAGCATTCTATGATCAGCACTTGGAGATAATTTTAGAGATGTACAAATTCAACGTTAGGATGAAAAGGGAAATACTAAATTTGAGTCAAGTTTTTGTTCCATTATTTTGTGCAGAAGCTGCTCACTATCTGATGTCATCTGCTTCTTCCAATTTTTAAGGAATATCTGTCTCCTTTGTGCTATCATGTGCTTCAGAAAAGTTTTGAGAGCCCTCAGTTTAGGGGCTCTGGTTAAAGTAAAAGTTGAGTTAATCGGAGGTGTATGTCTCTTCAGCTGGGATACAAAGAACAAAAGGTCTAGATTTTTGTAGCTTGTCTTCCCTGTTAGTGATAAGCAGGATCTGGTAGAGGCACTTCCAGTGGGGCTCCAGGGAAGCTTTTTGGTGACATCTATTCCAGTAAACTAAGTCTCCTTGTTTTAAGTCCAGAAGGTGGCTTCTTTAGAAAGGCGGCTTGACCCTGTTGATAAGTTTGAGTATATTGCACTAGTCCTTTACATTATTGGGCCACTTTTGCTTGCAACAAAATGGAGTTTAAAATTGGGGTGTAGTGCCCAGTCTCCCTGGTCTTCCTGTGACAAATTCATAAGGTCAGAATCTGTGTTTGTCGTTAGGGTCTATTGGAGTAGATTATGCCAAGGTAATTTTATGTCTTCAGAGAGTTTAGCAAGTTTTAATTTCAAAGTATCCTTAGCTCTTTCAATTTTTCCTGAGGATTAAAGATGGTAAGGAGAGCCAACACTTTTCAAAATTCCTTAATTATAGTCACAGTAAAATGAATAGCTCTTCACTGGAAAATTAAGTAAGGATTCCATAAATGGGAAAAACAAAATCTAAACATTTTTACCCATAATAACAACAGTTTCCTTTCAGGAAGTTTGGAAAGACTTTACCATCTAGAAAAGAGGCAGACAATAATAAGTACATTTCCAAGTTTTGTGATGTTAGGGTGTTATATAAAGTCCATCTGAAATTGTGCAAAAGATCCCTTGTGGTTCCTACCTATGTACCACTTTTACCATTTTTTCCAGAGTTACAAGCTTGGTAGGTGTGACATACACTGGAGGTCTTTCTCCACTATTTAATTTTCCCCATTAATGTTGTCTCAGAATAGTTTTTAAGTTTTCTGTATGGTGAGGGGTCATTGTGTGCACATTTTCACCAAGCTCCATTTCAGAGGGTTTGGAGAGGCCAACTGGTCATCTTGCTATCTCTATAACCATCGAATTGGAGGGCACACCCAGATTTCTCCAAATACCTTTTTTCAGAATCTGATAGTTGTGATTTCAGTTTGCTCAAAACTTCATAAAATGACCTGGATTAACCAAATCATCTTTAATTTGTCGACATAGTTGAACTTGGGTAAGAGTAACTTGGTTAACATACTGGTCAGCTGAAACATTTCCTTTTCCTTTATGGATTTTTTCTCTAGTATGAGCTTCAACATTAGGTACAGTCAATATTTTAGGGAGAAGCAAGGCACTATTAAAACTCAAATTTGCTCACTGTACTTTATGAGAACACCAGCAGCAGTTAAGAAATCATGTTGCTTCCATAACATCATGAAACACACCAAAAACACATGTGCTGTCTATATATGTTAGCCCTTTGATCCTTTGCTGGCTGACAGGCTCTATCTAGTCAAGCTAGTTTAGCTAGTTGTGCTGATTTGACTTCAGGAAAAGAATTAGATTCAGTAAACTCTTGGAAAGTGGTAAAAGCATATCCAGCTTGAAAATAGTCTTGTTCACTCTTAAGATATGACCCATTTACAAAGAATTCTAAGTTGGGTCTTATAGAACAGATCAGAGTAAGTCAGGGAACGTTCTTGGGTTAATGTTAAAAAATTCACTCCTCTGGAAGAGGGAATAAGGTAGGTAGGCAGCTGGATTAAGGTTGTGACAACTATGGATGTTTTACAGTTCACCTTTGCTTCGTGCTCTTCTCTTTCATTAAATGATATCAGATGTAAAAACATCCCACACAGGAGCCGCTGACTGCAAGTAATTCAAAGGTTTATTCCTCTTTCAGGAATTTGCAAAGTAAGGGAAGTCTCAGGGTGAGAGAGCCAATCAATGAGAGAGTCCATTGGAAAGAGGGCCCTCTGATGTCTAGAAAAGGAAAGAGGGAATGAGCCTGGTCCTAAGGGCATTTATAGGACTGGCATCCATGGGTGGGATTTTGTTGAATAATATTAGGGGTTGAATAACTTCAGGTCACCCACCCCCTGCAGGGAGTGAGGAATCAAAGGGATAGTCCTCCTTAATGTTTCAGGTTTTAGGGTACCCAAGGGAATATAAGGAGAGGCAGTGTGGGGTCTATATTGACTCATTAAAGTTCTGTGTTTATTTTTCCCACATCTGCAGATGAGGTAGCCCAGAGGGAATTTGGTATTAAGAAAAGTAAATCAGAAAATTTAGGTAATTCTAAGGTGGAAGACACAAGAGTCTAGAGTAGTCAAGTGGAGCCATGTAATATGGTATATTTGACTATCAGCATCTGGGACATCAAGAAAAAGTCCTTTGGATGTGCACCTAATAGTAGCTCCCAATTAAGTGAAAATATCCATCCTATTAAATTAGTGAAGGTGAGAAGACTGAGGACAAAGGCTCATTGAGAAGTTAAGATTCTCAGGGAGATAGGCAAAGAGGATTTGCCTTTTTATTGAGGGTGGTGGGAAATTAGGAAAGATTATTGGTAGAGAGTGTGACTCCAATGTCTACTAATAACAAGATTGGATGACCATTTACTAGTTATTTCCCCTTGTTGATCCAAAGACAATTGGGTCACTGGAAGAGGTCTTCCTCAGAGAGGAGTTGTTTTGTTTCTGATTGAGCAGGCTATTGTGTGGCTTGTTTCCTGGCTGAAGAAAGACAATTGTGGACCCAGTAGCCTTTTTCTTTGCAGTATCTTCAAGAATCCTTGCTTACCTGTATTGTGTCTATCAAGCTGTTTTAAATTGCAGTGCCATAGTTTTGTGGTAAGTGTTTTTCTTTTTTATTATGCTATCCTCAAAATGTCAGGCTGTATGTTCTGCCAGACTACACTATGTTTTAGAATGGCATCTGTTTTGGTAAAGATTGCCTGTGGTAATGTTAATGTGAATGTCAAATGCAAGTTCATGTGCCCGACGCACAGTGAGGCCAAACAAACTGAAACGTCCGGGTTTGGAGTAGAGAAAGGTTTATTGCAGGGCCATGCAAGGAGAAAGGATGGCTCTTGTCCCCCCAAACCCTGAACTCTCCAAAGGGTTTCAGCAAAGCATTTTTAAAGGCCAGGTGAGGGAGGGAGGTCACAGTGTATGTGATAAGCTTGTGCACGGTTCTCTGATTGGTTGATGTTGAGGTAACAGGGTGGTTAACATTATCAATCCTTTGACGTCAGAAGGTCTGGAGACTGCATGCTCATGATCATGAAGTAGTTAACTTCTTGCATTTGGTGGTGGTTTTTAGCATCTGAAAAACTCAGTAAATATACATGAGATACTATTAGCTGGGTACTTCAAAGAAGAGCTATGCAGAGGATGTGGGGAGGGGTCTGTCCCTGGAAGGCCCCATAGGGTTCTGCTTGGTTACAAGTATTTCATAAAAGTGGTTTCTAGTCGATGTCTAAAGTTAAGAAACAGATTAAGAGGTTGACAAGGTTGGATTATCCTACAGTAAATCTTAGGGGGAATCTTTTAGGAATTGCCTTTAAACGACTTTCTCCTACCCCCAATTATTTCACCTATTTGGAAGGGAGGCAGTGAAGGTCCTACTCTAAAGGTGAAAAAAGCTGGGAAAGAAAAGGAGGAGAAAAAGTTAGAATGGAAGCTAGGGAGCAAAATAGGAGGAGGCCAGAAGGCA
The DNA here is from genome assembly GCF_039906515.1 of Pseudorca crassidens. NCBI lineage: Eukaryota > Metazoa > Chordata > Mammalia > Artiodactyla > Delphinidae > Pseudorca > Pseudorca crassidens. Next base: position 56,735,716 of record NC_090317.1, on the reverse strand, counting down.
GTGGTGCTATAAGGGGCAGAAACAGAATTAGGAGCAGGTCTTTGGGGAGGGAGAAGGCTGAAGTTGTTTTAAGAAAGGCCTCAATAGATTGGAACCTCTTGAATTGTTTCTTTGCTAAGCTTCTTTGTACCAGTTAAAGAAAGCTGCTCACTGTAAGTTAGCTATCTTACTTCCTTTTTGTTTTAAGGCACCTTGAAAGAGGCCACTAAGTTCAAGATTGTCTTCCCTGAAGTCACACTACTATCTGTAAAAGGTTACAGATAGAAGAAGGGAAAAAGGCTTTTTCCTCCCATAAGACAATCATCTAATTCTCCACTTGGCCAGATATCCCAAAAAGATAAAAGGAAAATAGAGGCAGTGACTTCAGTCAAGAAAATAGGTTAACCCTTTCAAAGATTCAAAACAGCAAACTTTGTGTTACTGGAAAAACTGGAGCACAAGAGAAGGAGCACCACTCAACCCGGCTGTGACCCCAGAGAAGGGAAGAAGCCTGAGTTCTTTGGTGCACTCTGTCCTACTGTGAAATCTCAGCAGGAGATGTTCATCCAGAAAGGATCTGTGTCACAGAACAAAATCATCAAGGAAAACAGAAATAGTGAAACTGGCCCAAATAGAAGTTAAAGGCTTTATTCAACTGATGCACGTCAGAAAGCACCTTAGATCTGGTGACTATCTGAAGGCAGAATTGGAGTTATCATAGGGTGAGGAGAAGAGGGAAGTATGTGACTGTTGATGGAAATAATCAATAAACGATCTATAATAGGAATAGAAAAGAGTTTTCTTCGAGCCAAACTTAGGACTATAGGCTGAGAGACATAGATTCAAGAAGCACGTGAATCGTGTTCCATAAGACCTGTACAAGGAGTGAATCACTGAAATTCTTCTAGGGGTATGTCTACCACAGTGACCATGTTCCTGTCAAAGATTTTAGATTTCTTTATCTGTAACTGCTGCAAAACTTGCAGTTGGAATGGTTGGAGGTGCAGCCTACTAGGTATTATTTGTGCAACCTCATTTTTGCAACTGTCAGAACAGTCCTTTCAAGAGCTATATTTATTACCCTTTCAGGCTGTCTGTTAGCTGTCTAATGCCAGTTATAGTTCAGAAGAAGGTGAGATAGAAAGTAGAAAGAAAGAAAGAAAGAAAGAAAGAAAGAAAGAAAGAAAGAAAGAAAGAAAGAAAGAAAGAAAGAAAGAAAGAAAGAAAGAAGGAAGGAAGGAAGGAAGGAAGAAAAGGAGGGGAAAGAAGAGAAGAGAAATAAAAACAAGAAGGCAAAGGTAGAAGCAAGGAAAAGTGAGGCCTTTTAAAATTCTTTTGCAGTAAGTTTCAAGAAAATGTTAAATTTTCTTTCTTTCCTTTAATAACAGATTTAAGGTGCCTATTCAAGCTAAAGGTATTGCAATTTTTGGCATGCCCAATATAATACCAGGCATATGTTAGATGCTCAGTAGTTAACTTGAATACATAGGGCAAATTTCAATTTCATCCATTATGAATTGTTCCTGATACTAAAACAAGCCAAATAAATTAGGTTTTAGCAAACATTTCTCTTACTTGAGACTATATTTTATTCCAAAATTAACTTAAAGGGTGGACATGTTAATGACTGAATTAGGACAACTGTAAATCAATAGCAAAGACTCAGGAATTAACATATAAAATTTGCCACCGAAAATTAGATTTTCCTATTCATATAAAGTCCTGGATAGTTTCTTAATAGTGCATATTCATACTTTAAGTTGTATATATTCTCACTGCACAACAAGCATGGGAAAAGGCTACTGTTAACATCATAATAACTTCCGGTGCTCTACTATGCTTCCAATTTTAAGAAGTTCTAATAGACTATGCCAGCACTTTCTATTACTTTAATATCTTTTAAAATACCTCCATGTTTTCAAAATAAGGAAGGGGGTACATGCTTTAATTTTGGAAATATTCCTAACAGGATTTCTGACATGCTAGCAACAGATATTGTAATTATTTCGGTAAGAGTTAAAACAGAGTTTATAAATGCTAAATTAAAATGAGAAGAAATTGATTTCTTTTGAAAAATAGCACTGCTAACTAAATGAGACACACATTATAATATTGGTCTTCAAACTGTACTCATAACAATAAAATAAATGATACTTTTAAAAAGACAAAGACGTGGTGAATGAATAGGACTTGCATTCAACAAATTAGAATGAATTCTCAGATATTGCTCTCATATAGAAGTAAACAAAGTCTTCACATTGGATGAAATGACCTTTGTAGTAATGTTATCTTTTCTTTATATAATTTGTAATTTTTCTGTCTTCCTCTATAAAAATTGTTGTGTGAGCAGTATCCTGTGCTGTAGAACTGCATTAAGATATGAACTATCCCACTGAATACTGAAAAAATACACTTTGTTATTCTTATATGTGAACATATAGATATTCATAAATATCTAGATGGTCATGTATACCTGTAAAACAAAAGGATAGTACACAGTTTTTCACTTATCATCTGTTTAGCATTTTGTAGAGTTATCCTATAATTGAAATATATGATGAAGTATCACCATTATTTTAAATATTAGTCTATGTCTACATATGCAGAATTTGTTGATTGAATGAGGAGAGAAAAATCCATTTAAGTTCTTTGGGAAATCACTACCCCGTGTTATCTCTTCTCCAACTAGGTTTGCTTCAAATCAATTAGTCACCTAACAAGTACTTGATGAGTACCTACCCCAGCTGATTCATGCTTTTCTTAAATCTATTATGATATGAGATATCAGGATTCTCTCTTGTTTATCAATCTGATTCTTTGGTGATGTTACCATGTTGTTTATTTTCCTTAGTGTTTTGGCTATGTAAGGTCACTTTAAGGTAATACAGTGTCTTCTTTACTCTGATACAAGAAAGTCACTCCCTGCTTTTGTGCTGCTCCAGAAATCTTGCTTCATTTGATTCCTTCTCCTGTTCCTCAGCAACTGTATCAGTTTTATAGACACATTATTCCTCTGAACATCTCTTATATGATGGGTACTACAGACTGAAAAAATAATGCACTACCTAAAAGTTGAGAATTCTGTTTTATTCAGCAGCCTTATTGAGAACTATAGCCTGGGAGGGAAGCCTCTGAGGGGACTGTTCCAAAGAAGTAAGGGAGGAGCCAGGAGATATATATAAGTATTTGCTGAAAAAAAAGCATGTGGTGGAACATCGAAAGATTACTGCTAATCACAAAACACAAACATTTCAAGTTGATAATTTTAGTGATTTTCTATGTATGGGAAGATGCAAGAGTCTGCGCTGACTGAAATAATTTCTTTGTTAATGCATCTTAACTATCTAGGGCCAGTATCTTGTTTTTGCTCCATCCTGAATTCCCCTCAGTGTATGACATCTGGGGCAACTGCAGTAGTTGATGGCATTATGGCCATAACTTCCTTTGTTTACTGAAATGACAGGTGACATTCTTTGTCCACAGTGCCTCCTATTAGTCACAACCAACGTTTGGAAGGCATTTTGTGACCAATTTTGTCCACAGTGCTAGGAAGGCTCATTCTTAGATCAGGCAAGAATTCTGTTTAGAGGTCATTCAATGTGCTATTTTTTGGATTAAACCCAGTTGCTAATCTAAAATTCTCTAGATCACCTGTTTTACTAGTCTATTATGATCTAGGAAATGTTTTCCCTTGTTGCTTCTTCCTGTATCTACAGTTGCACTATTACAATTATTCTATTTAGATATATATGATCAATTGCTTTAAGATGTTTAGCCATCATTAATTTTATTGGAGGCCTGGTTACACATTAGGGAATGCAAGAGACAACAATCTTAAAAAATAGACAGGGTTATAGGTAATAGAGCTGTAACATTAATAAAGTCACAAGGCATAAATAATGTGAAAACAACATGATAGAACAAATTAAAACAATGATTAGTAGAGCTAGTTGTAATCTGGTTGCAATCAGACATCAAGTTCACAGGGGAGCCAGCTGCAGAAGTCAAATTCTGGAGCAATCATGTAGAGAGAACAAGATAAATATTTCATCTTCATTTACAAAGGCATACTTTATCAACTTGTTGTAGGTCATACTTAGTGTAGGAGGAAAGGTTTTCTGGAAAACAAAGAGTAAAAGCCAGTATATTTCAGAAAAAAAGTTATAAAATTATAAATCATATTTATCACTTCATTTGGTCCCGTGTAATTAATTCCTGCTCATCAGGATGAAGTCATAAGGCTTTACATTAGAGTTTTGTAATTTCTTACCCAGTTCTGTGGTATGATCTAAAAGTCATCAGGAACTTACATTGGTCAAAGTTCTCTTCTTGAATATCTTCATTTTATAAAAGCTTCAGAATAAAATAACTGTCTGCAAGTGACAAAAACTTAAAATGGGATGGTTAAAGATCTGATAACAATGCAATTGATAACAAAGTTGATTATTCCTTTGACGTAAAATATTTTATAGCTAGAATTAACATTATATGAGGACATACCAGGTTTTTAGGAATTCCATATAAATTTTGAAATATCTGTATTAATGATAATTCCCCATACAATATAACTGAAGACGGTTTTATCAAGACTTATTTGACAATGTTTCCCATGTAATTTAACATACCAAACAAACCTAATTAGTTTACGATCTCCCTTTGGGATATTTCCAGGGCCTGTTGAAGCCTCCCAACATTAGTTGGAGGTCAAAAGAATCTTAATTAGAATTTAATATTGGGGAAATTTGTCCAAAAAATATTAAAAGTTTTACAACACCTGGTCAAATAGGATCATAGGTCACTGTGAACTATCACTTATTCATTCAACCAAAGTGACAATAAAATAGTTTTAAGGCAAATTCAGATCATTTAGAAAACAAAGAAACTCACAATATGTTATCAAATGTAGCTCAATATTGCAAGAAAACTTTGTTCTCTTGACAGAAAGAACTAAACTCCAGTCCTGCATCAGCCCACCCTTAGTAACAAAATTCATTTACCTAACCAAAGTCAATCCAATCACAGCTTGACCTTGTACAAAACTCTTGTCTCAGGGCTCCCTGTTTACAATTCTTCCACAAACTTTTATATCTATATTAGTTTATCTCTTATTTTTCTTTTCCATTTAGATATAACCAGCTTTAGGACAAAGAAAAATCATTTTATTTCCGCTTAACATAATGCATTTCCATTCCCTGTACCTTCTTTTGTTGAAAACACACATCCTACTTTCCTTGCATATGAAAATGTTTTCCTTATTATCCCAGTAGCTTTAATTACATATTATAATTTTGACCCTTAAAAACCTTAATCTCTAGCAAAAACCGACAAGCAAGTAGTTGTGAACTGTTTGTCATATTAGCATTTCCTGACTGCAAAATTTAGGAATATTCCATAACGTCTAGAAATATACATCTTTTCATAGCATAATTACTTTCCTCAGTATGGTACAAGACATGTGTCTAGTACACCCAATATCTTGAGTTTTCCTCTTGTAAGAAGACAAAAATAGGAAACTTACACTCGTTTAGCAGTCAATGTTCCAGTACTTTATCTTATTTGAAATGATTTGTATATTCAATGAATTCCATAATTTAACTTTGAAAACTCTACATTTTTAGGAGACAGCCTGGAGAACTTCTTTTAGATAGACATATGCAGAACATAATTATTCCTAAAGAGTTCGCCTGAAAACATTTATCTATTTACCTTTGTTTTTTAACTTATGAAAATATCATCATGCCAAGTTAATTTTTTTTCCTTGATGGCAAACTCTGCAACAGAAAGATTTAATATAAGCTTATTAAACTTCAGTAAACATAGGTACAATAAAAATAAGACATGTCTGTATTGATTAAACCAAGAAGCTTAAGCTAGCTTTAATACCAGATATTAATTTAATACTGAATATTCCTAGATCATGTGAACCTGAAATTCATTCTGGGAAGTTTCCTTTATATTTAGAAATATTTAACTTGTAATTATTTACTTTTAAGTCAATTACATAGAGCTCTTTCATGAATTTAATTTTGATAATATTATCCAGAGGTAGAGATATCATATGTATAATGTACACACAGACATATAAACAGACAAAACTAGAGATCTCAGGGCTTCACTTTAAGAACTTAGTTATGAATCACATATTGCAATATAAACTTACTAGTTTATGAATAAGAGTTGGAATAAGTTAAATTTGTTTTCTCAGATGACAAAGGCTTTATTATTTGCGGGAAAGATTTTTAAGATTTGAATTTGTCCTCAATAAATCCTTAAGGAAGCTGTGAATTAGATTTTGGGTGAAAGAGCCTTTCCAGTGGTCTGTGTTTAAAAAGGCACTTTTTTCTTATTTTTTCCCCTTTGATTTCAGGTACTACCAGATTGACCTAAGTTAGGCTCAGTCTGAGGTAACTGTGAGTTGTATTTACATTTCTGCTTTGTAGAGATATGCAAGACAAAGACGTTTGCTTTAAATTCCTCAAAGAACCAGTCTGCTGCCTAAATGATTTTCAAAGATTGATTTGACCAACTATATATTTTTTTAATTTGCTTTTTTATATCAATGAGAATATTTCCAACTCAACTCAAAATCAAGAGTTCTGTGTTCTAGAACTTTAGGGCTCAATTTTTCATACCATCAAAAATTTGCACAAGGTAATCAACAAAGGTCCTGTGTGTGAGTGCACAAATTAAACCCAGAGCAAGAAACAATGAACAAAACAAACAAACAAAAACACCTCTGTTATTGTTTTATTATTCCTTCAATATTAGCTCCCAGTTTTATTTTATATTGTGTGGGCTCAGGAAACCCTGTTGGTTTCCTTTAGTATGTAAAATTAATATCAATATTTCCTGAGGGGCAGATTCTTATGTCCTGTCTTATAATACCAAGCAGGGGAAGCATTCCCTAGTGAGACATAATGTCTATCCCACAATATAATCAGGCAAAAGAGATGTAACCATCTAATCTAAAGCCCATTTAAATATACCAATTTTTATAAAATTTCATCTCAATTCTATCAACTTTTATACCATTAACTAGTTTCCATTAGCACCTCATCAACAAGCCTTTCTCTTACAAGGAGTCCTAGAAGCTTTCCTTTCTTTTTATCTCCTGACAATCCATTTTATCTACTTTTGTAAAAAGGCTCTGGGATCCCCAAGTGAGAGGTTGAACCAAGAGACACAGGACCTTTAGTCAATCTTTTAATTTGTTTAATTGGCCTAACTGTTGCCCCAAGCAATGTTTGGTCATCTATCTCAGTGTAATTTTCTTCTACCTTTTTAAATATATATATACATATATATATATATATGTATATATATATATATATATATGTATATATATATATATATAAACTTTGGAGCCCTTTAATGTTGGAAACCAATTGGGGGGTCCCTTTGGCCTGGTCAACATTAGGTAGTGTTGTATCAAAACCTTTGTTTTAATATCATTAATGTCCATTTTATATATCCCATTCCTTAATAACCATCTAAAGATTTTTGTCCTTTTGGGATGAGTCCCTTTAAATTTTTCACCTTTGTTGGGAAGAAGTCTCTAGACTTTACTTTCAGTTATTTTTTCCTTATTTCCCTGTTAATCAACCTAATTAACATTAATTATCCTAACATTTTTGTTAGCATTTGTAAGATCCATTGAGGGGAAGCAGAGACCACAAATGAGGTTCCCACACTGCTTTTTTTTTTTTTCAGTTAGTCTCATTTTAATCACTTAGATATTGAGATCAGCATTGTCATAAATGCTGTTGGTGCTCTGTCCACTTTTCTTGTAGCATGTACCTCTTCATGCTAAAGGACACTTAGTGCAAAAACCTGTAAGTTTTTGAGAGATTTTTTCTAGCCAAGGAGCATGCTCAGCTAAGACATAGGGGAAGGCTGGAGAATTAATGCTCCTGGAAGCAGCCCCAATAAGTGATGCTGGGTAGGTGAGGGATTGGTGGATAAATAACTAGGTTCCCATCACCTCTTGGTTGAGATAATTTTGAGACTTTTTCCACATTGTCTCCCAGAGTTCCCCAGTGGGATCAGCTCAAGTTGCCCAAAGTGGCTTAGTAATTCACCCTTTACTGGCTACCTTCTTGTCTTTTCTTACTTCAATTCCTTAACTGTGTTCCTTAGGATCACCCCCCAAATAAAATACTTGGACTTAAATTTATGTCTCCAGATGTGCTCCCAAACCAAAATAACCATTTTGTGTTCATAACAAGGCAATGAAGAGAAGCTTCATCTCATGAAATTGTCATTTCCCCCCCATATTTTGTGTTGTTCGACCCATTCTGCCTTTTATACTATCTATTTCAACTCCAGAATTTTCAGTTGGTTCTTTTTTAGTTTCCATCTCTTTGTTTATGATTGACTTTTTTCATGCATCATTTTCCTGATTTCATTTAGTGGTTTGTTTGTGTTCTATACACATTGAACTTAAGACACCAATTTTGAAATCTTTGTCAGGTAATTCATAGACATCTGTTTATTTAGGGTCAATTTCTGGAGATTTATTTTTGTTCTTTTGATTGAGCCATGTTTCCCTGTTTCTTTGTATGCCTTGTAATTTTTTTCCTCTGAGAGTGGGATATTTGAAAAAATAGCCACCTCTTCCAGTCTTTATGGAACAGTTTTGTACAAGGGAAGACCTTCACCAGTCAGACAGGCCAGAGATTCTGGGGACCTCTCAAGCCTTTCCTGGGAACCCATCTTCTGTGGGCTTATGCAGAGAATTTCCCAATCAGAGAGATTTGCTGGCTTACTTTTTAGGAGCTTGTAATCTCTTGCTCTTTCTGTCTGTTTGTGGTACTGCAGTTTCTTTGGTGCTGCAACAAGTCCCAGAGTTCTCTTTTGTTCTCCATGACCCCTAGGCATTCAAAATATCAGGAAGACAGAAACCAGTCCCTTGGGCAGCCCCTGAGAAGCCAGAACATTGGATGCACATTCCAAGCTTCTCTTTCCCTCCCAAGGGAGAAGCCACAAGTTGGGTGTTTTCTCCCTATTGTGCCAAGCTGTGCCAGCTGAGGTGAGGTGCAATTGCAGAGGGAATGAAATGGTTTTCCTTACTCATTTCAGCGTGGCTGTTCTTGGCTTCACACTCACCTGGGGTTCTACAAATTCTTAACTCATTTCTGAAGTTCTTGTGAAGGCATTTGGGTCTATATATTGTTGAGTCAGTGTCTCTGTGTGGGAACGAGGGCTGGAGCTTTCTATTCTGTTATCTTTCTGACATCATTCTATTTTTTTTGAACATCTTTATTGGAGTATAATTGCTTTACATTTTTGTGTTAGTTCCTGTTGTATAACAAAGTGAATATGCTATACATATACTTATATCCCCATATCCCCTCCGTCTTGCATCTCCCTCCCACCCTCCCTAACCCACCCTTCTAGGTGGTCACAAAGCACTGAACTGACCTCCCTGTGCTATGTGGCTGCTTCCCACTAGCTATCTATTTTACATTTGGTAGTGTATATATGTACATGCCACTCTCTCACTTTGTCACAGCTTACCCGTCCCCATCCCTGTGTCCTCAAGTCCATTCTCTACGTCTGAGTCTTTAATCCTGTCCTGCCACTAGGTTCTTCAGAACCATTTATTTCTTTAGATTCCATATATATGTGTTAGCATATGGTATTTGTTCTTCTCTTTCTCACTTACTTCACTCTGTATGACAGACTCTAAGTCCATCCACCTCACTACAAATAACTCAATTTCATTTCTTTTTATGGATGAGTAATATTCCATTGTATATATGTGCCACATCATTTTATACATTCATCTGTCAATGGACACTTAGGTTGCTTCCATGTCCTGGCTATTGTAAACAGTGATGCCATGAACATTGTGCTACATGACTCTTTTTGAATTATGGTTTTCTCAGGGTATATGCCCAGTAGTGGGATTGCTGGGTCGTATGGTGGTTCTATTTTTAGTTTTTTAAGGAACCTCCATACTGTTCTCCATAGTGGCTGTATCAATTTACATTCCCACCAACAGTGCAAGAGGGTTCCCTTTTCTTCACACCCCCTCCAGAATTTATTGTTTGTAGGTTTTTTGATGATGGCCATTCTGACTGGTGTGAGGTGATACCTCATTGTAGTTTTGATTCACATTTCTCTAATGATTAGTGATGTTGAGTATCCTTTCATGTGCTCATACTTGCAAGTACCTAGTTAATTGGGGAAATTATACTAAAGGAGAACTCAACCTAAATGGCCAAATTAAGGTTCTTCTGATATTCCAAAAATTGCTATTTTTGCATGCACAGTTAAAAAAAGCCAGCCATAAGATCAAACAGACTGAATGGAATGCTTATTTTGATTGGTATGTAGATGTTTCTAAAAGAGGAAATGATAGAGTAACTTTTTGAAACTATATCAGAACTAAAAAAAGGCTGCTAGCATTCTGTCTCTGACTCCATCTCTCCCTCTACTCCTCCCATGTATCATTTTCTATCAGAATTGCCTGACCCAGACGCTATCTTTTTCTCTTCCAACTCTTCCCTCTACTGCTCCTCCCTCTTCCCCAGCAAAGGAGTATTAAAAAAAAAAATCAGAAGTGATTATAGCTCCCTTTAAGGAGAAACCTCTTACAGGGAATGGTGGACTGTCCTCAGTGCTTACATACACAACCTGGACCTGAGCAGAACTTAGATCCTTAGCTAATTTCCCAGTCTGAGTCAGGATCCACTGGGATTTGCTAAGGAATTTTAGTTAACCCTCCAGAACTACAAGCCTCTATAGCAATGAGTATTTACTTAATTGGAAATTAAAGGAAATCTCACCCTAAAAATGAGGAGGCTCTTTTACTGCATACACAGTTAAATTAAGGTTAAATAAAACCTGGCTTGATAAAAATATCTTCTCAGAATTCTGACTTTAAACAAAGGCCTCTAGAGGGAAACTTGCATTTCTCTTCCTTTGTCTTTGCAGTGTAAATGTTATGACTTATCTTCCTAGGATGTTCCCTGTATGTGTGTATATGTAGTTGTTTTGAAAACTGGACCTCTGCCATACTATCTTTGAGAATAAACTTAGGTTACATCCTGCCCCACTCTTTTATGGGGAAGCCTCTTGCATCTTAATGGTTTGAATCACTATAAATATATATATTTTAATAATGGTCAAATGATGGATCCTTTTAAAATTGGAGAAGCTAACAAACTGGTGAATCTAGGGCATTCTTATTATAAACAGCTGTTTTATTGGTATCTATAAAAACAAAAATCAAATTAAAGATGGAAAAAAAAGGAAATATATCTAATGACTACCTAAGAACTTCTTTAGTTTAAAACAATTAAGAATAACTGGTCTGGGAAGTTTCTTTTGTGGTCTTTGCCTTCCCTCAATGGGTCTTACAGTTGTTAATAAAAGCATTAGAATAATTAAAGTTAACAGGAAAAATCCTGTAAGGAAAGTCTGGATACTATTTCTTTGCTTTTTTTTTTTTTTTTTTTTTTGCGGTACGCAGGGCTCTCACTGTTGTGGCCTCTCCCGTTGCAGAGCACAGGCTCTGGACATGCAGGCTCAGAGGCCATGACTCACGGGCCCAGCTGCTCTGAGGCATGTGGGATCTTCCCGGACCGGGGCACGAACACGTGTCCCCTGCATCTGCAGGTGGACTCTCAACCACTGTGCCACCAGGGAAGCCCCTGGATACTATTTCTAACAAGGTAGAAATTTTAAAATAATTATCTCAAATGATTAAAGAAATCTTTAGATGATTATTTAAAAAGGGATAAATAAAATGGACATTTATTTGATTTAAACACAAGATTTTGATATTACAGTACCTAAGGTTAAATGGGCCAAAAGGGACCCCCTATTGGTCCCCAACATTAAACGCCAAACAAGTCTGTTCTCTTTACCCCAGGTTAAAGTATATTTAATGGGCTAGGAAAAAACAAAATTACACTTGAGATACCTGACCAGCAATTATTTGGGACAACAGTTAAACCAACGGGTCTGAGTTCCTTGGCTCAACCCCACTCTGGGTATCCCAGACCCTTTTATATAAAAATAGATAAAATGGACAGGGAACAAAAAGAAGAAAAATATTTAGAACTCCTCCTGTAAAATAAAAGCTTGTTGGTTGGATCCTAATGAAAGCTAAAGTTAAAGGGTTAAAAGTTGACAGAATTGAGATAAAAATGTATAAAACTGGGTGCACTGTGGACTTGGAGAGACACTAACAGAGTGGGGATGGGCGCTGTTGGCTGAGCAGATCCACCTATCAGTGTGCCAGGATTGCCTCCTCAGAGCAGCATACACCAGGCTGCCCCTGCAAGAGCAGAGGAAGTGAGAGGACGTGTGTGCACCATTCTGCATGGGAAAGCTGTAGGGACAGAGGCCAGCACAACCTTGTGGTTCTCCCTCCAGCCATGTGCATGAAAGGCTCTTTGTGCTGCAACCAGTAGTCAGTGCTGTGCCTCTGAGGTGGGAGAGCCAACAACAGGACACTGGTCCACAAGAGACCTCACAGCTCCACATAATATCAAATGGCAAAAAACACTCAGAGACCTCCATCTCAACACAAACACCCAACTTCACTCAACGACCAGAAAGCTACAGTGCTGGAAACCCTAGACCAAACAGCTAGCAAGACAGGAAAACAACCCCATGCATTAGCAGAGAGGCTGCCTAAAATCATAATAAGTCCACAGGCTCCCCAAAACACACTACCAGATGTGGACCTGCCCACTAGAAAGACAAGATCCAGCCTCACCCACCAGAACACAGGCACTAGCCCCCTCCACCAGGAAGCCTACACAACCCACTGAACCAATTTTAGCCACTGGGGACAAACATCAAAAACAACGGGAACTACAAATGGACAGCTTGCAAAAAGGAGACCCCAAACACAGTAAGATAAGCAAAATGAGAAGACAGAAAAACACACAGAAGATGAAGGAGCAAGATAAAAACACACCAGACCTAACAAATGAAGAGGAAATAGACAGTCTACCTGAAAAATAATTCAGAATAATGATAGTAAAGATGATCCAAAATCTTGGAAATAGAATAGACAAAATGCAAGAAACATTTAACAAGGACCTAGAAGAACTAAAGATGAAACAAGCAATGATGAAAAACACAATAAATGAAATTAAAAATACTCTAGAAGGGATCAATATCGGTATACCTGAGGCAGAAGAACATATAAGTGACCTGGAAGATAAAACAGTAGAAATAACTACTGTAGAGCAGAATAAAGAAAAATGAATGAAAAGAACAGAAGACAGTCTCAGAGACCTCTGGGACAACATTAAACACAACAACATTCGAATTACAGGGGTTCCAGGAGAAGAAGAGAAAAAGAAAGGGACTGAGAAAATATTTGAAGAGATTACAGTTGAAAATTTCCCTAATATGGGAAAGGAAATAGTTAAACAAGTCCAGGATGCACAGAGAGTCCCATACAGGATAAATCCAAGGAGAAACATGCCAAGACACATATTAATCAAACTATCAAGAATTAAACACAAACAAAACATATTAAAAGCAGGAAGTGAAAAACATCAAATAACACACAAGGGAGTCCCCATACGGTTAATAGCTGATCTTTCAGCAGAAACTCTGCAAGCCAGAAGGGAGTGGCAGGACATATTTAAAGTGATGAAGGAGAAAAACCTACAAACAAAATTACTCTACCCAGCAAGGATCCATTCAGACTTGATGGAGAAATTAAAAGCTTTAGGGACAAGCAAAAGCAGAGAGGGTGCAGCACCACCAAATCAGCTTTCCAACAAATGATAAAGGATATTCTCTAGGCAAGAAACACAAGAGAAGGAATATACCTACAACGACAAACCCAAAATAATTAAGAAAATGGGAATACGAACATACATATCAATAATTACTTTAAATGTAAATGGATTAAATGCTCCCACCAAAAGACACAGACTAGCTGAATGGACACAAAAACAAGACCCATATATATGCTGTATACAAGAGACCCACTTCAGACCTAGAGACACATACAGACTGAAAGAGAGGGGATGGAAAACGATATTCCAAGCAAATGGAAACCAAAAGAAAGCTGGAGTAGCAATTCTCATACCAGACATAAAGACTTTAAATAAAGACTATTAAAAGAGACAAAGATGGACACTACATAATGATCAAAGGTTCGATCCAAGAAGAAGATATAAAAATTGTAAATATTTATGCCCCCAACATACAAGAACCTCAAATACTAACAGCCATAAAGGGGAGATCGACAGTAACACACTCATAGTAGGGGACTTTAACACCCCACTATCACAAATGGACAGATCATCCAAAATGAAAATAAATAAGGAAACACAAGCTTTAAATGATACCTTAAACAAGATGGACTTAATTTATATTTATAGGACATTCCATCCAAAAACAACAGAATACACAATTTTCTCAAGTGCGCATGGAACACTCTTCAGGATAGATCATATCTTGGGTCACAAATCAAGCCTTGGTTAATTTAAGAAAATTGAAATTGTATCAAGTAACTTTTCTGACCACAATGCTATGAGACTAGATATCAATTATAGGAAAAGATCTTTAAAAAATACAAACACATGGAGGCTAAACAATACCTTACTTAAAAACAAAGTGATCACTGAAGAAATCTAAGAGGAAATAAAAAATACCTAGAAACAAATGACAATGGAGACACGATGACACAAAACCTATGGGATGCAGCAAAAGCAGTTCTAAGAGGGAACTTTATAGCAATACAATCATAACTTAAGAAACAGGAAACATCTCAAATAAACAACCTAACCTTGCACCTAAAGCAACTAGAGAAAGAAGAACAAAAAACTCCAAAGTTAACAGAAGGAAAGAAATCATGAAAATCTGATCTGAAATAAATAAAAAAGAAATAAAGGAAACAATAGCAAAGATCAATAAAACTAAAAGCTGGTTTTTTGAGAAGATAAACAAAATTGATAAACCATAAGCCACACTCATCAAGAAAAAAAGGAATAAGACTCAAATCAATAGAATTACAAAAGAAAAAGTAACAACTGAGACTGCAGAAATACAAAAGATAATGAGAGATTACTACAAGCAACTCTATGCCAATAAAATGGACATCTGGGAAAAAATGGACAAATTCTTAGAAATACACAACCTGCTAAGATTGAATCAGGAAGAAATAGAAGCATGAACAGACCAATCACAACCATTGAAATTGAAACTGTGATTAAATATCTTCCAACGAACAAAAGCCCAGGACCAGATGGCTTCACAGGAGAATTCTATCAAACATTTAGAGAAGAGCTAACATCTATCCTTCTCAAACCCTTCCAAAATATAGCAGAGGGAAGAACACTCCCAAACTCATTCTACGAGGCCACCATCACCCTGATACCAATACCAGACAAGGATGTCACAAAGAAAGAAAACTACAGGCCAATATCACTGATGAACATAGATGTAAAAATCCTCACAAAATACTAGCAAACAGAATCCAGCGGCACATTAAGAGGATCATACACCATGATCAAGTGAGGTTTATTCCAGGAAGGCAAGGATTCTTCAATATATGCAAATCAAACAATGTGATGCAACATATTAACAAACTGAAGGAGAAAAAACATATGATCATCTCAATAGATGCAGAGAAAGCTTTCATCAAAATTCAACACCCATTTATGATAGAAACCCTGCAGAAAGTAGGCAGAGAGGGAACTTTCCTCAACATAATAAAGGCCATATATGAGAAGCCCGCAGCCAACATCATCCTCAATGGTGGAAAACTGAAAGCATTTCCACTAAGATCAGGAACAAGACAAGGTTGCCCACTCTCAACACTCTTATTCAACAGTTTTGGAAGCTTTAGCCACAGCAATCAAAGAAGAAAAGGAAATAAAAGGAATCCAAATCAGAAAAAAAGAAGTAAAGCTGTCACTGTTTGCAGATGACATGATACTCTACATAGAGAATCCTAAAGATGCTACCAGAAAACTACTAGAGCTAATCAATGAATTTGGTAAAGTGCAAAATACAAAATTAATGCACAGAAATCTCTGGCATTCCTATATACTATGATGAAATGATGAAAAATCTGAAAGTGAAATCAAGAAAACACTCTCATTTACCATTGCAACAAAAAGAATAAAATATCTAGGAATAAACCTACCTAAGGAGACAAAAGACCTGTATGCAGAAAATTATAAGACACTGATGAAAGAAATTAAAGATGTTACAAATAGATGGAGAGATATACAATGTTCTTGGATTGGAAGAAACAACCTTGTGAAAATGACTCTACTACCCAAAGCAATCTATAGATTCAATGCAATCCCTATCAAACTACAACAGGCATTTTTCACAGAACTAGAACAAAAAATTTCACCATTTGTATGGAAACACAAAAGACCCTGAATAGCCAAAACAAACGAGAACGAAAAACGGAGCTGGAGGAATCAGGCTCCTGGACTTCAGACAGTACTACAAAGCTACAGTAATCAAGACAGTATGGTACTGGCACAAAAACAGAAAGATAGATCAATGGAACAGGATAGAAAGCCCAGAGATAAACCCACACACATATGGAGACCTTATCTTTGATAAAGGAGGCAGGAATGTACAGTGGAGAAAGGACAGCCTCTTCAATAAATGGTGCTGGGAAAACTGGACAGGTACATGTCAAAGTATGGGATTAAATCACTCCCTAACACCATACACAAAAATAAGCTCAAAATGGATTAAAGACCTAAATGTAAGGCCAGAAACTATCAAATTCTTAGAGGAAAACATAGGCAGAACACTCTATGACATAAATCACAGCAAGATCCTTTCTGACCCACCTCCTAGAGAAATGGAAATAAAAACAAAAATAAACAAATGGGACCTAATGAAACTTCAAAGCTTTTGCACAGCAAAGGAAACCATAAACAAGACCAAAAGACAACCCTCAGAATGGGAGAAAATATTTGCAAATGAAGCAACCGACAAAGGATTAACCTCCAAAATTTACAAGCAGCCCATGCAGCTCAATAACAGGAAAACAAAAAACCCAATCCAAAAATGGGCAGAAGACCTAAATAGACATTTCTCCAAAGAAGATATACAGACTGTCAACAAATACATGAAAGAATGCTCAACATCATTAATCATTAGAGAAATGTAAATCAAAACTACAATGAGATATCATCTCACATCACTCAGAATGGCCATCATCAAAAAATCTAGAAACAATAAATGCTGGAGAGGGTGTAGAGAAAAGGGAACACTCTTGCACTGCTGGTGGGAATGTGAATTGGTATAGCCACTATGGAACACAGTATGGAGGTTCCTTAAAAAACTACAAATAGAACTACCATATGACCCAGCAATCCCACTACTGGGCATATACCCTGAGAAAACCAAAATTCAAAAAGAGTCATGTACCAAAATGTTCATTGCAGCTCTCTTTACAATGGCCCAGAGATGGAAACAACCTAAGTGTCCATCATTGGATGAATGGATAAAGAAGATGTGGGACATATATACAATGGAATAATACTCAGCCATAGAAAGAAACGAAATTGAGCTGTTTGTAATGAGGTGGATTGACCTAGAGTCTGTCATACAGAGTGAAGTAAGTCAGAAAGAAAAAGACAAATACCGTATGCTAACACGTATATATGGAATTTAAGAAAAAAAATGTCATGAAGAATCTAGGGGTAAGACAGGAATAAAGACAGAGACCTACTGGAGAAAGGACTTGAGGATATGGGGAGGGGTAAGGGTGAGCTCTGACAGGGCGAGAGAGAGGCATGGACATATATAAACTAACAAACGTAAGGTAGATAGCTAGTGGGAAGCAGCCGCATGGCACAGGGATATCGGCTCGGTGCTTTGTGACTGCCTGGAGGGGTGAGATAGGGAGGGTGGGAGGGAGGGAGATGTAAGAGGGAAGAGATATGGGAACATATGTTTATGTATAACTGATTTACTTTGTTATAATGCAGAAACTAACACACCATTGTAAAGCTATTATACCCCAATAAAAATGTTAAAAAAAAATTCAACACCCATTTATGGTGAAAACCCTGCAGAATGTAGGCATAGAGGGAATTTTCCTCAATATAATAAAGGTCATATATGACAAACCTCAAGCCAACACTGTCCTCATTGGTGAAAAACTGAAAGCATTTCTACTAAGATCAGGAACAAGACAAGTTTGCCAACTCTCACCACACTTATTCAACATAGTTTTGGAAGTTTTAGCCAAAGCAATCAGAGAAGAAAAGGAAATAAAACAAATCTAAATCAGAAAAGTAGAAGTAAAGCTGTCACTGTTTGCAGATGACATGATACTATACATAGAGAATTCTAAAGATGCTACCAGAAAACTACTAGAGCTAATCAATGAATTTGGTAGTAGCAGGATACAAAATAAATGCACAGAAATTGCTGGCATTCCTATACACTAATGATGAAAAATCTGAAAGTGAAATTAAGAAAACACTCCCATTTACCATTGCAACAAAAACAATAAAATATCTAGCAATAAACCTACCTAAGGAGACAAAAGAACTGTATGCAGAAAATGATAAGACATGGATGAAAGAAATTAAAGATGATACATATAGGTGGAGAGATATACCATGTTCTTGGATTGGAACAATCAACATTGTGAAAATGAGTATACTACCCAAAGCAATCTACAGATTGAATGCAATCCCTATCAAACTACAACAGGCATTTTTCACAGAACTAGAACAAAAGAATTTCACCTTTTGTATGGAAGCACAAAAGACCCCAAATAGCCAGAGCAAACTTGAAAAAGAAAAATGGAGCTGGAAGAATCAGGCTCACTGACTTCAGAGTATAATACAAAGCTACAGTAATCAAGAGAGTATGGTACTGGCACAAAAACAGAAAGATAGATCAATAGAACAGCATAGACAGCCCAGAGATAACCCCACGCACATATGGTCACCTTATCTTTGATAAAGGAGACAGGAATGTACAGTGGAGAAAGGACAGCCTGTTCCATAAGTGGTGCTTGGAAAACTGGACAGGTGCATATAAAAGTATGAGATTATAACACTCCTTAACACCATATGCAAAAATAAGCTCAAAATGGATTAAAGACCTAAATGTGAGGCCAGAAACTATCAAACTCTTAGAGGAAAACATAGGTAGAACACTCTATGACATAAATCACAGCAAGATCCTTTTTGACACACCTCCTAGAGAAATGGAAATAAAAACAAATATAAACAAATGGGACCTAATGAAACTTGAAAGCTTTTGCACAGCAAAGGAAGCTATAAGCAAGATCATAAGGCAACCCTCAGAATGGGAGAAAATATTTGCAAATGAAGCACTGACAAAGGATTAATCTCCAAAATTTACAAGCACGTCATGCAGCTCGATAACAAACAACCCAATCCAAAAATGGGCAGCATAGCTAAATAGATATTTCTCCAAAGAAGGTATACAGATTGCCAACAAACACAGGAAAAAATACTCAACATCATTAATCATTAGAGAAAGGCAAATCAAAACTACAATGAGATATCATCTCACACCGGTCAGAATGGCCATCATCAAGAAAGGTAGAAACAATAAATACTGGAGAGGGTGTGGAGAAAAGGGAAGACTCTTGCACTGCTGGTGTGAATGTGAATTGGTACAGCCACTATGGAGAACAGTATGAAGGTTCCTTAAAAAACTACAAATAGAACTATCATATGACGCAGCAATCCCACTATTCGGCATATACCCTGAGAAAACCATAATTCAAAAATAGTCATGTACCAAAATGTTCATTGCAGCTCTATTTACAATAGTCAAGAGATGGAAGCAACTTAAGTGTCCATCATCGGATGAATGAATAGAGAAGTGGGTACATATATACAATGGAATATAACTCAGCCATAAAAAGAAACAAAATTGAGTTATTTGTAGTGAGGTGGATGGACCTAGAGTCTGTCATACAGAGTGAAGTAATTCAGAAAGCAAGACAAATATGATATGCTAACACATATATATGGAACCTAAGGGAAAAAATGTCATGAAGTACCTAGGGGTAAGATGTGAATAAAGACACAGACGTACTAGAGAATGGACTTGAGCATATGGGGAGCGGGAATGGTAAGCTGTGACAAACTGAGAGAGTGGCATGGACATATATACACTATCAAACGTAAATTAGATAGTTAGTGGGAAGCAGCCGCATAGCACAGGGAGATCAGCTCGGTGCTTTGTGACCACCTAGAGGGGTGGGATATGGAGGGTGGGAGGGAGGGAGTCTCAAGAGGGAAGAGATATGGGAACATATGTATATGTATAACTGATTCACTTTGTTATAAAGCAGAAAGGAACACACCACTGTAAAGGAATTATACTCCAATAAAGTTGTTTAAAAAATTGCAAATGTCTTTGTCATGCTATCTCTACAAATCAGAAATGTAAATACAGCTCACAGTTACCTCAGACTGCACTTAACTTAGGACAATCTGGTAGTACCTGAAATCAAAGGGTAAATAATGGGAAAAAGGGGCCTTTCTAACACAGACCACTGGAAAGGCTCTTTCACCCAAAATCTAATTCATAGATTCCTTAAGGATTTATTGAGGACAGATTCAAATCTTAATAATCTTTTCCACAAATAATAAAGCCTTTGTCATCTGAGAAAACAAATTTAACTTTTTCCAACTCTTTTTCATAAACTAGTAAGTTTATATTGCAATATGTGATTCATAACTAAGTTCTTAAAGTGAAGCCCTGAGATCTCTAGTTTTGTCTGTTTATATATCTGTGTGTACATTATACATATGATATCTCTACCTCTGGATAATATTATCAAAATTAAATTAATGGAAGAACTCTATGTAATTGACTTAAAAGTAAGCAATTACAAGTTAAATATTTCTAAATATAAAGGAAACTTCCCAGAATGAATTTCAGGTTCACATGTTCTAGGAATATTCAGTATTAAATTATTTTTTATTTTATTATTTTTTTACATCATTATTGGAGTATAATTGCTTTACAATGGTGTGTTAGTTTCTGCTTTATAAAAAACTGAATCAGTTATACATATACCTATATTCCCATATCTCTTCCCTCTTGCATCTCCCTCCCTCCCACCCGCCCTATCCCACCCCTCTAGGTGGTCACAAAGCACCAAGTTGATCTCACTGTGCTATGCGGCTGCTTCCCACTAGCTATCTATTTTACATTTGGTAGTGTATATATGTCCATGCCACTCTCTCTCTTTGTCACAGCTTACCCTTCCCCCTCCCCATATCCTTAAGTCCATTCTCTAGTAGGTCTGTGTCTTTATTCCTGTCTTACCACTAGGCTCTTCATGACATTTTTTTTTCTTAGATTTCTTATATATGTGTTAGCACACGGTATTTGTCTTTCTCTTTCTGACTTATTTCACTCTGTATGACAGACTTTTGATCCATCAACCTCACTACAAATAACTCAATTTCGTTTCTTTTTATTGCTGATTAATATTCCATTGTATATATGTGCCACATCTTCTTTATCTATTCATCTGATGATGGACACTTAGGTGTTTTCCATCTCCTGGCTATTGTAAAAAGAGCTGCAATGAACATTTTGGTACATGACGCTTTTTGAATTATGGTTTTCTCAGGGTATATGTCCACTAGTGGGAGTGCTGGGTCATATGGTAGTTCTATTTGTACTTTTTTAAGGAATCTCCATACTATTCTCCATAGTGGCTGTACCAATTCACATTCCCACCAGCAGTGTAAGAGTCTTCCCTTTTCTCCACACCCCTCCAGCATTTATAGTTTCTAGATTTTTTTTCTTTTTTTGTGCGGTATATGGGGCTTTCACTGTTGTGGCCTCTCCCGTTGTGGAATACGGGCTATGGATGCAGAGGCTCAGAGGCCATGTCTCATGGGCCTAGCAGCTCCAGGGCATGTGGGATCTTCCTGGGCCAGGGCACTAACCAGTGTCCCCTGCATTGGTAGTCAGAGTCTCAACCACTGCGCCACCAGGGAAGCACTGTTTCTAGATTTTTTGATGATGACCATTCTGACTGGTGTGAGATGATATCTCATTGTACTTTTATTTGCATTTCTCTAATGATTAATGTTGTTGAGCATTCTTTCATGTGTTTTTTGAAACTCTGTATGTCTTCTTTGGAGAAATGTCTATTTAGGTCTTCTGACCATTTTTGGATTGGGTTGTTTGTTTTTTTATATTGAACTGCATGAGGTGCTTATAAATTTTGGAGATTAATCCTTTGTCAGTTGCTTCATTTGCAAATATTTTCTCCCATTCTGAGGGTTGTCTTTTGGTCCTGTTTATGGTTTCCTTTGCTGTGCAAAAGCTTTGAAGTTTCATTAGGTCCCATTTGTTTATTTTTGTTTGTATTTCCATTTCTCTAGGATGTGAGTCAAAAGGAATTGCTGTGATTTATGGCATAGAGTGATCTGCCTATGCTTTCCAATAAGAGTTTGATAGTTTCTGGCCTTACATTTAGGTCTTTAATCCATTTTGAGCTTATTTTTGTGTATGGTGTTAGGGAGTGTTATAATCTCATACTTTTAAATGTACCTGTCCTGTTTTCCCCGGACCACATATTGAATAGGCTGTCCTTCTCCACTGTACATTCCTGCCTCCTTTATCAAAGATAAGGTGACCATATGTTGTGGGTTTATCTCTGGGCTTTCTATCCTGTTCCATTGATCTATATTTCTGTTTTTGTGCCAGTACCATACTGTCTTGATTACTGTAGCTTTGTAGTACTGTCTGAAGTCCAGGACCTGATTCCATCAGGTCCATTTTTCATTCTCAAGATTGCTTTGGCTATACGGGGTCTTTTGTGTTCCCGTACAAATTGTGAATTTTTTTGTTCTAATGCTGTGAAAAATGCCAGTGGCAGTTTGTGAGGGATTGCATTGAATCTGTAGATTGCTTTGGGTAGTAGAGACATTTTCAAAATGTTGATTCTTCCAATCCAAGAAGATGGTATAACTTTCCATCTATTTGTATCATCTTTAATTTCTTTCATCAGTGTCTTATAATTTTCTGCAAACAGGTCTTTTGTCTCCTTGGGTAGGTTTATAGCTAGATATTTTATTCTTTTTTTTTTTGCAGTGGTAAATGGGAGTGTTTCTTTGAATTCACTTTCAAATTTTCATCATTAGTTTATAGGAATGCCAGAGATTTTCGTGCATTAATTTTGTATCCTGCTACTTTACCAAATTCATTGATTAGCTCTAGTAGTTTTCTGGTAGCATCTTTAGGATTCTCTATGTAGAGTATCATGTCATCTGCAAACAGTGACAGCTTTACTTCTTCTTTTCCGATTTGGATTCCTTTTATTCCCTTTTCTTCTCTGATTGCTGTGGCTAAAGCTTCCAAAACTGTTGAATAAGAGTATTGAGAGTGGGCAACCTTGTCTTGTTCCTGATCTTAGTGGAAATGCTTTCAGTTTTCCACCATTGAGGATGATGTTGGCTGTGGGCTTCTCATATATGGCCTTTATTATGTTGAGGAAAGTTCCCTCTCTGCCTACTTTCTGCAGGGTTTTTATCATAAATGGGTGTTGAATTTTGATGAAAGCTTTCTCTGCATCTATTGAGATGATCATATGTTTTTTCTCCTTCAGTTTGTTAATATGTTGCATCACATTGTTTGATTTGCATATATTGAAGAATCCTTGCCTTCCTGGAATAAACCTCACTTGATCATGGTGTATGATCCTCTTAATGTGCCGCTGGATTCTGTTTGCTAGTATTTTGTGAGGATTTTTACATCTATGTTCATCAGTGATATTGGCCTGTAGTTTTCTTTCTTTGTGACATCCTTGTCTGGTATTGGTATCAGGGTGATGGTGGCCTCGTAGAATGAGTTTGGGAGTGTTCCTCCCTCTGCTATATTTTGGAAGAGTTTGAGAATGATAGATGTTAGCTCTTCTCTAAATGTTTGATAGAATTCTCCTGTGAAGCCATCTGGTCCTGGGCTTTTGTTCGTTGGAAGATATTTAATCACAGTTTCAATTTCAGTGCTTGTCATTTGTCTGTTCATATTTTCTATTTCTTCCTGATTCTGTCTTGGCAGGTTGTGCATTTCTAAGAATTTGTCCATTTCTTCCAGGTTGTCCATTTTATAGTCATAGAGTTGCTTGTAGTAATCTCTCATTATCTTTTGTATTTCTGCAGTTTCAGCTGTTACTTCTTTTTCTTTTCTAATTCTATTGATTTGAGTCTTCTCCCTTTTTTGCTTGATGAGTCTGGCTAATGTTTTGTTAATTTTGTTTACCTTCTCAAAGGACCAGCTTTTAGATTTATTGATCTTTGCTATCATTTCCTTCATTTCTTTTTCATTAATTTCGGATCCGATCTTTCTGATTGCTTTCCTTGTGCTAACTTTTGGGTGTTTTTGTTCTTCTTTCTCTAATTGCTTTAGGTGCAAGGTTATGTTGTTTGTCCGAGATGTTTCCTGTTCCTTAAGGTAGGATTGTATTGCTATAAACTTCCCTCTTAGAACTGCTTTTGCTGCATCCCATAGGTTTTGGGTCGTCGTGTCTCCATTGTCATTTGTTTCTAGGTATTTTTTAATTACTTCTTTGATTTCTTCAGTGATCAGTTCGTTGTTATGTAGTGTATTGTTTAGCCTCCATGTGTTTGTATTTTTTACAGATCATTTCCTGTAATTGATATGCCATCTCATAGCCTTGTGGTCAGAAAAGATACTTGATACAATTTCAATTCTCTTAAATTAACCAAGGCTTAATTTGTGACCCAAGATATGATGTATCCCGGAGAATGTTCCATGAGCACTTGAGAAAAATGTGTATTCTGTTGTTTTTGGATGGAATGTCCTATAAATATCAATTAAGTCCATCTTGTTAAATGTATCATTTAAAGCTTGTGTCTCCTTATTTATTTTCATTTTGGATGATCTGTCCATTGGTAAAAGTGGGGTTTTAAAGACCCATACTATGAATGTGTTACTGTCGATTTCCCCTTTTATGTCTGTTAGTATTTGAGGTGCTCATATGTAGGGTGCATAAATGTTTACAATTGTTATATCTTCTTCTTGGATCGAACCCTTGATTATTATGTAGTGTCCTTCTTTGTCTCTTCTAATAGTCTTCATTTTAAAGTCTATGTTGTCTGGTATGAGAATTGCTACTCCAGCTTTCTTTTGGTTTCTGTTTGCATGGAATATCTTTTTCCATCCACTTACTTTCAGTCTGCATGTGTCTCTAGGTCTTAAGTGGGTCTCCTGTAGACAGCATATATATGGGTCTTGTTTTTGTATCCATTCAGCCAGTCTGTGTCTTTTGGTGGGAGCATTTTATCCTTTTAAATTTAAGGTAATTATCGATATGTATGCTTGTATTCCCATTTTCTTAATTGTTTTGAGTTTGTTATTGTAGCTCTTTTACTTCTCTTGTGTTTCTGGCCTAGAGAATATCCTTTAGCATTTGTTGGAAAGCTGGTTTGGTGGTGGTGAACTCTCTCAGCTTTTTCTTGTCTGTAAAGGTTATAATTTCTCCATCAAATCTGAATGAGATCCTTGCTGGGTAGAGTAATCTTGGTTGTAGGTTTTTCTCCTTCATCACTTTAAATATGTCCTGCCAGTCCCTTCTGGCTTGCAGAGTTTCTGCTGAAAGATCAGCTGTTAACCTTATGGGGATTCCCTTGTGTGTCATTTGTTGTTTTTCCCTTGCTGCTTTTAATATGTTTTCTCTGTATTTAATTTTTGACAATTTGATTAATATGTGTCTTGGCATGTTTCTCCTTGGATTTACCCTGTATGGGACTCTCTGTGCTTCCTGGGCTTAACTATTTCCTTTCCAATATTAGGGAAGTTTTCAACTATAATCTCTTCAAATATTTTCTCAGTCCCTTTCTTTTTCTCTTCTTCTTCTGGAACCCCTATAATTCGAATGTTGGTGCGTTTAATGTTGTCCCAGAGGTCTCTGAGACTGTCCTCAGTTCTTTTCATTCTTTTTTTTTTTCCTGCTCTGCAGTAGTTATTTCCCCTATTTAATCTTCCAGGTCACTTATCTGTTCTTCTGCCTCAGTTTTTCTGATATTGTTCCCTTCTAGAGTAATTTTAGTTTCATTTATTGTGTTGTTCACCATTGTTTGTTTCCTCTTTAGTTCTTCTATGTCCTTGTTAAACATTTCTTGCAATATCTCTATTTTTTTTCCAAATTTTGGAGCATCTTTACTATCATTATTTTGAATTCTTTTTCATGTAGGCTGTCTATTTCCTCTTCATTTGTTAGGTGTGGTGGGTTTTTCTCTTGGTACTTCAACTGCGGTGTGTTTTTTGTCTTCTCATTTTGCTTATCTTACTGTGTTTCGGGTCTCCTTTTTGCAGGCTGCAGGTTTGTAGTTCCTGTTGTTTTTGGTGTTTGTTCCCAGTGGCTAAATTTGTTTCAGTGGGTTGTGTAGGCTTCCTGGTGGAGGGGACTAGTGCCTGTGTTCTGGTGGATGAGGCTGGATGCTGTCTTTTTGGTGGGCAGGTCCACATTTGGTGGTGTGTTTTGGGCTGTCTGTGGACTTATTATGATTTTAGGCAGCCTCTCTGCTAATGGGTGGGGTTGTGTTCCTGTCTTGCTAGTTGTTTGGCATAAGTTGTGCAGCACTGCAGCTTGCTGGTCTTTTAGTGAAGCTGCGTGTTGGTGTTGAGACGATCTCTGGGAGATTTTCGCCATTTGATGTTACGTGGAGCTAGGAGGTCTCTTGTCGCCCAGTGTCCTGAAGTTGGCTCTCCCACCTCAGAGGCACAGCACTGACTCCTGGCTGCAGCACCAAGAGCATTTCATCCACATTGCTCAGAATAAAAGGGAGAAAAAGTAGAAAGAAAGAAAGAGGATAAAAGAAAATAAAATAAATCAAGTTAAAATAGAATACAATTATTAAAATAAAACATAATTATTAAGAACAAAATTTAAAACAACAACAACAACAACAAAAAGGACGGATAGAATCCTAAGACAAATGGTGGAAGCAAAGCAATACAGAGAAAATCTCACACAGAAGCATACACGTACAGACTCACAAAAGGAAGAAAAGAGGAAAAAAATTAATAAATCTTGCTCTCAAAGTCCACCTCCTCAGTTTGGGATGATTTGTTGTCAATTCAGGTATTCCACAGATACAGGGTACATCAAGTTGATTGTGGAGATTTAATCCACTGCTCCTGAGGCTTCTGGGAGAGATTTCCCTTTCTCTTTTTTTTGGCACAGCTCTGGGGTCTCAGATTTGGATTTGGCTCTGCCTCTATTTTTCGATCGCAGGAGGGCTTCTTGTCTTTGCTTAGACAGGAAGGTATTAAAGGAGCAGCTGGCTCGGGGGCTCTGGCTCACTCAGGTCTGGGGAAGGGATGGGCACGTTGTGGGTCGAGCCTGCAGCGGTGGAGGCCAGTGCAACATTGTGCCAGCCTGAGGCGTACCGTGCATGCTCCCAGGGAATTTGTCCCTGGATCCTGGGACCCTGGCAGTGGCGGGCTGCACAGGCTCCCTGGAAGGTGTGGATAGTGACCTGTGCTCGCACACAGGCTTCTTGGTGGTGGCAGCAGCAACCTAAGCCTCTCATGCCCGTCTCTGGGGTCCGCGCTGTCAGCCGAGGCTCGCGTCCGTCTCTGGAGCTCCTTTAAGGAGCACTCTTAATCCCCTCTCCTCACGCACCAGGAAACAAAGAGGGAAGAAAAAGTCTCTTGTCTCTTTAGCAGGTCCAGACTTTTCCCTGGACTCCCTCCCATCTAGCTGTGGTGCACTAACCCCTTCAGGCTGTGTTCACACTGCCTCAGTATTAAATTAACATCTGGTATTAAAACTAAGTTAAGCTTCTTGGTTTAATCAATACAGACATGTCTTACTGTACCTAGGTTTAGTCAAGGTTTATAAGCTTATATTAAATCTTTCTGTTGCAGTTTGCCAGCAAGGAAAAAAAATAACTTGGCAGGATGATATTTTCATAAGTTAAAAAACAAAGGTAAATAGATAAATGTTTTCAGCTGAACCCTTTAGGAATAATTATGTTCTGCATATGCCTATCTAAAAGAAGTTTTCCAGGCTGTCTCCTAAAAATGTAGAGTTTTCAAAGTTAAATTATGTAATTCATTGGATATCGAAATCATTTCAAATAAGATAAAGTACTGGAATATTGACTGCTAAACGAGTGTAAGTTTCCTATTTTTGTCTTCTTACAAGAGGAAAACTCAAGATATTGGGTGTACTAGACACATGCCTTGCACCATACTGAGGAAAGTAATTATGCTATGAGAAGATGTATATTTCTAGACGTTATGGAATGTTCCTAAATTTTGCAGTCAGGAAATGCTAATATGACAAACAGTTCACAATTACTTGCTTGTCAGTTTTTGCTAGTGATTAAGGTTTTTTTGTTTCATTTTGTTTTGTTTTGTTTACATCTTTATTGGTGTATAATTGCTTTACAGTGTTTGTGTGAATTTCTGCTTAATAACAAAGTAAATCAGTTATACATATACATATGTTCCCATATCTCTTCCCCCTTGTGTCTCCCTCCCTCCAACCCTCCCTATCCCATCCCTCTAGGTGGTCACAAAGCACCGAGCTGATCTCCCTGTGCTATGCAGCTGCTTCACACTAGCTATTTATTTTACATTTGGTAGTGTATATACATCCATGCCACTCTCTCACTTTGTTACAGCTTACCCATCCCCCTCCCAATATCCTCAAGTCCATTCTCTAGTAGTGTGTCTTTATTCCTGTCTTACCCCTAGGTTCTTCATGATATATTTTTCTTAAATTCTATATATATGTGTTAGCACATGGTATTTGTCTTTCTCTTTCTGACTTACTTCACTCTGTATGACAGACCTAGAGGTCAATCCACCTCGTTACAAATAGCTCAATTTCATTTCTTTTTATGGCTGAGTAATACTCCATTGTATATATGTGCCACATCTTCGTTATCCATTCATCCGATGATGGACACTTAGGTTCTTTCCATCTCCTGTGTATTGTAAGTAGAGCTGCAATGAACATTTTGGTACATGACTCTTTTTGAATTATGGTTTTCTCAGGGTGTATGCCCAGTGGTGGGATTGCTGGGTCATATGGTAGTTCTATTTGTAGTTTTTTAAGGAACCTCCATACTGTTCTCCATAGTGGCTGTACCAATTCACATTCCCACCAGCAGTGCAAGAGTGTTCCCTTTTCTCCAAATCCTCTCCAGCATTTATTGTTTCTATAGTTTTTGAAGATGCCCATTCTGACTGGTATGAGATGATATCTCATTGTAGTTTTGATTTGCATTTCTCTAATGATTAATGATGTTGAGCATTCTTTCAAGTGTTTGTTGGCAGTCTGTATATCTTCTTTGGAGAAATGTCTATTTAGGTCTTCTGCCCATTTTTGGATTGGGTTGTTTGTTTTTTTGTTACTGAGCTACATGAGGTGCTTATAAATTTTGGAGATTAATCCTTTGTCAGTTGCTTCATTTGCAAATATTTTCTCCCATTCTGTGGGTTGTATTTTGGACTTGTTTATGGTTTCCTTTGCTGTGCAAATGCTTTGAAGTTTTATTAGATCCCTTTGGTTTATTTTTGTTTTTATTTCCATTTCTCTAGGAGGTGGGTCAAAAAGGTTTCTCCTGTGATTTATGTCATAGAGTGCTCTGCCTATGTTTTCCTCTAAGAGTTTGAGTTTCTGGCATTACATTTAAGTCTTTAATCCATTTTGAGCTTATTTTTGTGTATGGTGTTAGGGAGTGATCTAATCTCATACTTTTATATGTACCTGTCCAGTTTTCCCTTTATATGTACCTGTCCAGTTTTCCCTTTTATATGTACCTGTCCATTTTTCCGAGCACCACTTATTGAAGAGGCTGTCCTTTCTCTACTGTACATTCCTGCCTCCTTTATCAAAGATAGAGTGACCATATGTTTGTGGGTTTATCTCTGGGCTTTCTATCCTGTTCCATTGATCTATCTTTCTGTTTTTGTGCCACTACCATACTGTCTTGATTACTGTAGCTTGTAGTATAGTCTAAAGACAGGGAGCCTGATTCCTCCTGCTCCAGTTTTCGTTCTCAAGATTGCTTTGACTATTCGGAGTCTTTTGTGTTTCCATATATATTGTGAAATTTTTGAATCTAGTTCTGTGAAAAATGCCAGTGGTAGTTTGATATGGATTGCATTGAAACTGTAGATTGCTTTGGGTAGTAGAGTCATTTTCACAATGTTGATTCTTCCAATCCAAGAACATTGTATATCTCTCCATCTATTTGTAACATCTTTAATTTCTTTCATCAGTGTCTTACCATTTTCTGCATACAGTTCTTTTGTCTCCTTAGGTAGGTTTATTGCTAGATATTTTATTCTTTTTGTTGCAATGGTAAATGGGAGTGATTTCTTGATTTCACTTTCAGATTTTTCATCATTAGTGTATAGGAATGCGAGAGATTTCTATGCATTAACTTTGTATCCTGCTAGTTTACCAAATTCACTGACTAGCACTAGTAGTTTTCTGGTAGTATCTTTAGGATTTGCTATGTATAGAATCATATCATCTGCAAATAGTGACAGATTTACTTCTTCTTTTCTGATTTGGATTCCTTTTATTACTTTTTTTTTCTGATTGCTGTCACTAAAACTTCCAAAACTATGTTGAATTAGAGTGGTGAGAATGGGCAACCTTGTCTTGTTCCTAATCTTAGTGGAAATGTTTTTAGTTTTTCACCATTGAGAACGATGTTTGCTGTGAGTTTGTCATATATGGCCTTTATTATGTTGAGGAAAGTTCCCTCTTTGCATACTTTCAGCAGGATTTTTATCATAAATGAGTGTTGAATTTTGTCAAAAGCTTTCTCTGCATTTATTGAGATGATCATATGTTTTTACTCCTTCCATTTTTTAATATGGTGTATCACATTAATTGATTTTCATACACTGAAGAATCCTTGCATTCCTGGAATAAACCCCAGTTGATCATGGTGTATGATCCTTTTAATGTGCTGTTGGATTCTGTTTGTTAGTATTTTGTTGAGGATTTTTGCATCTATGCTCATCAGTGATATTGGCCTGTAGTTTTCTTTCTTTGTGACATTCTTGTCTGGTTTTGGTATCAGCGTGATGGTGGCCTCATAGAATGAGTTTGGGAGTGTTCCTCCCTCTGATATATTTTGGAAGAGTTTCAGACGGATAAGTGTTAGCTCTTCTCTAAATGTTTGATAGAATTCACCTGTGAAGCCATGTCCTCCTGGGCTTTTGTTTGTTGGAAGACTTTTTATCACAGTTTCATTTCAGTTTTTGTGATTGACCTGTTCATATTTTCTATTTCTTCCTGATTCAGTCTTGGCAGGTTGTGCATTTGTAAGAATTTGTCCTGTTTTTCCAAGTTGTCCATTTTATGGGCATAGAGTTGCTTGTAGTAATCTCTCATGATCTTTTGTATTTCTGCAGTGTGAGTTGTTACTTCTCTTTTTTCATTTCTAATTCTATTGATTTGAGTCTTCTCCCTTTTTTGATTGGTGAGTGTGGATAATGTTTTTTTTCAATTTTGTGTATCATCTCAAAGAACCAGCTTTTAGTTTTATTGATCTTTGCTATAGTTTCCCTCATTTCTTTCTCATTTACTTCTGATCTTATTTTTATGATTTGTTTTCTTCTGCTAACTTTGCAGTTTTTTGTTCTTCTTTCTCTAATTGCTTTAGGTGCAAGGTTAGGTTGTTTATTTGAGATATTTCCTGTTTCTTAAGGTAGGATTATATTGCTATAAACTTCCCTCTTAGAACTGCTTTTTCTGCATCCCATAGGTTTGGGGTCATCGTGTCTCCATTGTCATTTGTTTCTAGGTTTTTTTTTATTTCCTCTCTGATTTCTTCAGAGATCACTTCGTTATTAAGTGGTGTATTGTTTAGCCTCCATGTGTTTGTATTTTTACAGATCTTTTCCTGTTAACTGATATCTACTCTCATAGCTTGTGGTCAGAAAAGATACCTGATACAACTTTAATTTTCTTAAATTTACCAAGGCTTGATTTTTGACCCAAGATATGATCTATCCCAGAGAATGTTCCATGAGCACTTTAGAAAAATGTGTATTCTGTTGTTTTTGGATGGAATGTCCTATAAATATCAATTAAGTCCATCTCATTTAATGTATCATTTAAAGTTCATTTTTCCTTATTTTTTTTTAAATTTTGGATGATCTGTCCATTGGTGAAACTGGAGTGCTAAAGTCCCCTACTATGTATGTGTTACTGTCAATTTCCCCTTTTATGGCTGTTAGTATTTGCCTTATGTATTGAGGTGCTCCTATGTTAGGTGCATAAATATTTACAATTGTTATATCTTCTTGTTGGATCGATCCCTTGATCTTTATGTAGTGTCCTTCTTTGTCTATTCTAATAGTCTTTATTTTAAAGTCTATTTTGTCTGATATGAGAATTGCTACTCCAGCTTTCTTTTGGTTTCCATTTGCATGGAGTATCTTTTTCCATCCCCTTAAGTTTAGTCTGTATGTGTCCCTAGGTGTGAAGTGGGTCTCTTATAAGCAGCATATATATGGTTCTTTTTTTTTGTATCCTTTTAGCCAATCTGTGTCTTTTGGTGGGAGCACTTAGTCCATTTACATTTAAGGTAATTATCGATATGTATGCTCCTATTCCCATTTTCTTAATTATTTTTGGTTCATTATTGTAGGTCTTCTCCTTCTCTTCTGTTTCTTGCCTAGAGAAGTTCCTTTAGCATTTGTTGTAAAGCTGGTTTGGTGGTGCTGAAGTCTCTCAGCTTTTTCTTCTCTGTAAATGTTTTAATTTCTCCATCAAATCTGAATGAGATCCTTGCTGGATAGAGTAATCTTGGTTGTAGGTTTTCCTCCTTCATCACTTTAAATATGTCCTGCCCATCCCTTCTGGCTTGCAGAGTTTCTGCTGTAAGATAACCTGTTAACCTTATGGGGATTCCCTTGTGTGTTATTCATTGTTTTTCCCTTGCTGCTTTTAATATGTTTTCTCTGTGTTTAATTTTTGACAGTTTGATTAGAATGTGTCTTGACCTATTTCTCCTTGCATTTATCTTGTATGGGACTCTCTGTGCTTCCTGGACTGGATTAACTATTTCCTTTCCCATATTAGGGAAGTTTTCCACTCTAATCTCTTCAAATATTTTCTCAGTCCCTTTCTTTTTCTCTTCTTCTTCTGGAACCCCTATAATTCGAATGTTGGTGTGTTTAATGTTGTCCCAGAGGTCTCTGAGACTGTCCTCAGTTCTTTTCATTCTTTTTTCTTTATTCTGCTCTGCAGTAGTTATTTACACTATTTTATCTTCCAGGTCACTTATCCGTTCTTCTGCCTCAGTTATTCTGCTCTTGATCACATCTAGAGTACTTTTAATTTCATTTAACGTGTTGTTCATCGTTGCTTGTTTCATCTTTAGGTCTTCCAAGTCCTTGTTAAACATTTCTTGCATTTTGTCTATTCTATTTCCCAGATTTTGGATCATGTTTTCTATCATTATTCTGAATTATTTTTCATGTAGACTGCGTATTTCCTCTTCATTTGTTAGGTCTCGTGGGTTTTTATTTTCCTTCTTCATTTGCTTTGTGTTTTTCTGTCTTCTCATTTTGCTTATCTTACTGTGTTTGTGGTTTCCTTTTTGCTGGCTGCAGTGTTCGTAGTTCCCATTGTTCTTGGTGTCTGTCCCCAGTGGCTAAAGTTGGTTCAGTGGGTTGTGTAGGCTTCCT
Source organism: Pseudorca crassidens (assembly GCF_039906515.1). Taxonomy (NCBI): domain Eukaryota; kingdom Metazoa; phylum Chordata; class Mammalia; order Artiodactyla; family Delphinidae; genus Pseudorca; species Pseudorca crassidens. The sequence goes on along the minus strand of NC_090317.1, from coordinate 56,702,068 downwards.
GGTGGAGAGGAGTAGTGCCAGTGTTCTGGTGGTTGAGGCTGGATCTTCTCTTTCTGATGGCCAGGTCCACCTCTGATGGTGTGTTTTGGGGTGTCTGTGGACTTACTATGATTTTAGGCAGCCTCTCTGCTAATGGGTGTCATTGTGTTTCTGTTTTGCTAGTTGTTTGGCATAGGGTGTTCAGCACTGTCGCTTGCTGGTCTTTGAGTGAAGCTGGGTGTTGTTGTTGAGATTGAGATCTCTGGGAGATTTTAGCCATTTGATGTTATGTGGAGCTGGGAGGTCTCTTGTGGACCAGTGTCATGAAGTTGGCTCTCCCACCTCAGAGGCACAGCCCTGACTCCTCGCTACAGCAACAAGAGTAGTTCATCCACATGGCTCAGAATAAGAGGGAGAAAAAGTAGAAAGAAAGAAAGAAAGAAAGAAAGAAAGAAAGAAAGAAAGAAAGAAAGAAAGAAAGAAAGAAAGAAAGAAAGAGAGAGAGAGAGAGAAGGAAGGAAAGAGAAAGAAAGAAAGAAAGAAAGAAAGAAAGAAAGAAAGAAAGAAAGAAAGAAAGAGAAAGAAAGAAAGAAAGAAAGAAGGAAAGAAAGAAAGAAAGGAGGGAGGGAGGCGGAAGGGAGGGAGGGAGGGTGGGAGGGTGGGAGGAGGGAAGGAAGGAAGAAGGAAAGGAAGAAAGGAGGAAAGGAAGGAAAAAATGAAAGAAAGATGATAAAATAATATCAAATAAAGTAAGATAAAATAAAAAATTTATTAAAATATAATTTAATTATTACAAAAAAATTATTTTGGAAAAGAAAAAAGAATCTGACAGATAATACCTTAGGACAAATTGTGGAAGCAAAGGTATACAGACAAAATCTCACACAGAAACATACACACTCACAAAGAGAGGAAAAGGGGAAAAATTCATAAAACTTGCTCTCAAAGTCCACTCCTCAATTTGAGTTGTTTCGTTGTCTATTCAGGTATTCCACAGATGCAGGGTACATCAAGTTGATTGTGGAGCTTTAATCCGCTGCTTCTGAGGCTGCTGGGAGAGATTTCCCTTTCTTCTTTATTCTCACAGCTCCTGGGGCTCAGCTTTGGATTTGGTCCCGCCTCTGCGTGTAGGTCGCCGGAGGGTGTCTGTTCTTTGCTCAGACAGGACGGGGTTAAAGGAGCAGCTGCTTCAGGGACTCTGGCTCACTCAGGCCAGGGGGAGGGAGGGGTATGGAGTGCGGGGAGAGCCTGCGGCGGCAGAGGCCGGCATGAGGTTGCACCAGCCTGAGGCGTGCAGTGCGTTCTCCCGGGGAAGTTATCCCTGGATCCCAGGACCCTGGCAGTGACAGGCTGCACAGGCTCCCCGGAAGGAGGGTGTGCATAGTGTCCTGTGCTCACACACAAGCTTCTTTGTGGCGGCAGCAGCAGCCTTAGCATCTCATGCCCGTCTCTGGTGTCCGCGCTTTTAGCCGCAGCTCGCGCCTGTCTCTGGAGCTCCTTTAAGCAGCGCTCTTAATCCCCTCTCCTCGCGCACCAGGAAACAAAGAGGGAAGAAAAAGTCTCTTGACTCTTTGGCAGGTCCAGACTTTCCCCCGGACTCCCTCCCGGTTATCCATGGTGCACTAACCCCCTGCAGGTTGTGTTCATGCTGCCAACCCCAGTCCTCACCCTGCGCTCCGACTGAAGCCCGAGCCTCAGCTCCCAGCCCCGCCCACCCCGACGGGTGAGCAGACAAGCCTCTCCGGCTGGTGAGTGCCAGTCGGCACCGATCCTCTGTGCGGGAATCTCTCCACTTTGCCCTCCGCACCCCTGTTGCTGTGCTCTACTCCGTGGCTCCGAAGCTTTCCCCTCTGCCTTCCACAGTCTCTGCCCGCGAAGGGGCTTCCTAGTGTGTGGAAACCTTTCCTCCTTCACAGCTCCCTCCCACTGGTGCAGGTCCCGTCCCTATCCTTTTTTCTCTGTTTATTCTTTTTTCTGTAGCCTTACCCAGGTACGTGGGGCCTTTCTTGCCTTTTGGGAGGTCTGAGGTCTTCTGCCAGTGTTCAGTAGGTGTTCTGTAGGAGTTGTTCCACGTGTAGATGTAGTTCTGGTGTATCTGTGGGGAGAAAGGTGATCTCCGCGTCTTACTCTTCTGCCATCTTCCCCTCCATGAGATTACGGTTTTTAAGTGTTAAAATTTTAATATATAATTTAAGCTACTGGGATAATAAGGAAAACATTTCCATATGCAAGGAATGTAGGATGTGTGTTTTCAGCAAAAGAAGGTACAGGGAATGGAAATGCATTTTGTTAAGCGGAAATAAAATGATTTTTCTTTGTCCTAAAGCTGGTTATTTCTAAATGGAAAAGAAAAATAAGAGATAAACTAATATAGATATAAAAGGTTGTGGAAGAATTGTAAACAGGGAGCTCTGAGACAAGAGTTTTTTACAAGGTCAAGCTGCGATTGGATTGAATTTACTTAGGTAAATGAATTTTGTTACTAAGGGTGGGCTGATGCAGGACTGGAGTTTAGTTCTTTCTGTTAAGAGAACAAAGTTTCCTTGGATTGTTGACACTCATGGGAACCTCTGATCTGTAGTGATTAGAATCACAGTTTAAGAAACCTGGACTTTTGGCTAGGCTCTGAAGTAGTGGCAGGTTGGCGGGGGGGTGGGGGTGTTTGGTGTCTTGTAAAGCTGAGCACTTAACCTATGGGAACTGATGGTATCTCCAGGTAGATTGTCAGAATTGAATTGAATTTTAGGAGATCCAGGTGGTGTCTGAGGATTGCTTGATGTTGTGTGGGAAACCCTTGCTACACACACACACAGACACACACACACACACACACACACACACACACACACACACACATTGAAATTGAGTTCAGGAAGCCCAAAGACTACAAAAACCTTTTCTTTTTTTTTTCTTTTTCTTTCTTTCTTTCTTTCTTTCTTTCTTTCTTTCTTTCTTTCTTTCTTTCTTTCTTTCTTTCTTTCTTTCTTTCTTTCTTTTTTCTCTTCCTTCCTTCCTTGTTTTCTTTCTTTTCTCTCTTTCTTACTATTTAGCTATCTATCCAACTGTAAGCAGATAGAGTAGGACGTCCCTGAAGAGAAAGAACCAGGCATAGCTTTCTTGACATAAGAGAAGCCATTTTAGGCCTAGGCCAATTTGTGATCTAAGCCTGGCCACAATGCTTGCCCATGCAGAAAAACATGTCTGAGTAGTTAATGATTGTAAGGAACAAATGAATGTAGGAACAAGCAGCTATTGCCAGGCCAGGGGAATAACCATATCAGAGACAATAAATCAGTCACTAAGACTCCCAGTTCTGTTTCAAGTTAAAGAATAGCCTGACACACATTCTTGAGCTGTTTTACAGGGTCCAAACCCCCTTAAACAATCAACAACCAGACTAACTGGAGCCAGAGAATTGATTATGCTGAACTTTGCTGGCCTTTGTGACTTCAATCAACTAAAACCTTAACTCCAACCTAGGATGGCTCTTGCCCCAGTTATATGCTAAATTGCTGTTTGAGCAAGTCCCCTTATGGATATGCCTGAACTTAAAACTTCCTCAATTTTACTGTTTGGGTAGACAGTAGACTGCTTTTGTGTTCTCCTTACTTGTTGCAAGTAATAAAAGTTTTCCTTCTCCTGTTCTTTGGCTTGATTGTGTCTTTTGTTTTGACATCCACCAAGAGGCAAACCCAGGTCTTGCAACTATCTGTCTAATTAAAATCCATGAGTTCATACTGATTCTTCCAATACCATTTCAATAGCACTTCAAGGTTTGTTCCAGCCTTCCCCCTTTCTTTGTTAGTTCTTTCTCTGATAGTGAGAAATGAGACCTTTGTTATCTACAGTATATTTACAGATTTGTTCACCATTAATATACAAATAAATTAGTTTCAGAATCTCTAACCCATAAGCCAGTGAGAAGTAACTTTGTCCCCTAGGGTATAATGTTTGTGTGCAGGGTTTTTTGTACTTTTTAAATTTTTTTTGGTATTAGACTATCTAGTAAAAGCACTGTTTCCCAAAGTTATTTAGGTCAGCTTCATTCTTCTCCATGTTTTTCAATATAATTATGTGATTCATTTTTAATACAATTGGATTTATTTTTTACAGCCTACTTTCCCCACCTCATTTTGGTTGACTTTTTTTTTTTTTTTTTTTTTTTTTTTTGCGGTACGCGGGCCTCTCACTGCTGTGGCCTCTCCCATTGCGGAGCACAGGCTCCGGACGCGCAGGCCCAGCGGCCATGGCTCACGGGCCCAGCCGCTCCACGGCATGTGGGATCCTCCCGGACCGGGGCACGAACCCGTGTCCCCTGCATCGGCAGGTGGACTCCCAACCACTGCGCCACCAGGGAAGCCCTGGTTGACTTTTTAAATTAATATATAATAAAATTCACTTTTGTTGTTATAGTTCTGTGGGTTTTGAAATGCATAGAGTCATATGTCCATCAACAAACTTCCATATACAAGAGTTTAATCACCCCAAACTTCCCCAGTACTATCCCCTTATAGTTACCCCTCCCTATATGCCCAAACATTGGTATCCACTGATCTATTTTCCTCTCCATAGTTACGGCTTCTTCAGAGTGTCATACAAATGGAATTATACAATATAAAGATTTTGAGTTTGGCTTCTTCAACTTTGCAAAGTACATTTAAGGTTCATCTATGTTGATGCATTAATCAATAGCTCATTCCTTTCTCTTGTTATGTAGTATTCCTTTGTATGGATGTACCGTTGTTTTCTAACCACTCAGTGGTTAATGGACACCTAAATTGTTTCCATTTTTGACAATTATGAATAAAGCTGCTGTAAATGTTTGCATACTGGTTTTTGTGTAAGCATAAGTATTCAATTCAGTTGAGAAGATACACAGGAGTGGGACCTCTGGGTTATATGGTAAAGTGTATGTTTAACTTTAAGGAACTTAAAAAGTATTTTCCAAAGTGGCTCTACCATTTTGGATTCTCAGCAGAAATGTATGAGAATCACAGTTTTTCTGCATCTTCAATAGCACTTAGCATTGACAGGGATAGGTTTTCTGTTTGTTTTATTTCCTTTCTTGTTTTGTTTTGCTTTAAGATATTTTTGAAAGTGGATGGTGTTATTATTGTGGGTTTCACTGAATTTTCAAATGATTGATTAAGAATGATTAACATCTTTTCATGTGCTTATTTACTACCTATATATCTTTGCTGTTGAATTCTCTTCAGATCTTTTGCCAATTAAAAAAAGTGGAGGTTGTTAGTTTTCTTATTTTGTTTTCTTATGTATTATTTAGTTATGCTTTATGTAAGCCCTTTGTCAGAAATGTGGTTTGCAAATGTTTTCTCCTAGTTTTTGGTTTGTATTTTATTTTATTAATAGTGTAGACCAAAGGACAATGGTATTTTAAAATTTTCAGTGAAGCCCAATTTATAAACTTTTTACTGGTTTAGACAAAGAATTCAGGAAAGACCTGAACAAATGCTTTAGCCAACCCAGTACTTTATGGATTTTGCTTTTTGTATTGTATCTAAAAGCTCTTTTTCTTAACACAAGTTTCACAGTTTTTCTCCTATGATTTTATCTACAAAGTTTATAGCTTTATATTTTGCATTTCAGCCTATGATCCATTTAAAGTTAATTTTGTATAACCTGTTAGATCTAGGTCAATGTTCTTTTTTTTTGCATATAATTCTTCAATTGTTTCAACACTATTTGCTGAAAAGACTATCCTTTGTCCATTGAATTGCCTTATTGTTTTGTCAAAAATTAACTATGTTTGTGGGTCTATTTCTGGCCTCTCTATTCTGTTCTATTAATATATATGTCCTTATTTTCACCAAAACCACACTGTGTTAATTATTATGGTTTTATAATAAATCTTGAAATTATAAAATTCAAAGAACCAGCTGTGGGTTTCATTGATTTTGTATACTGTTTTTATGTTTTCAATTTTATTGTTTCTTGCTGTTATCTTAATTATTTCCTTCTTTCTCTGTGCTTATGGTTGAATTTGCTATTCTTCTTGTAGTTTAGATTATACTGATTTGAGACTTTCTTTTTTATAATATAGCCATTTAACACAATAAATTTCCCTCTATACATTCCACAAATTTTGATATGCTGTATTTTGTTTTCATTCAGTACATTTTTTTTTACCTTTCCATTTGGATTTCTCTTTGACCTATACTTATGTAAAATGGGCTTTTCAAACTTCCAAAAAAATGGAGATTTTACAAATATCTTTCTGTTATTGAATTCTAGTTAAATTGCACTATGATCTGAGAATCTGCTTTTATGATTTTTATTCTTTCAGATTTGTATATATTTCTTTTATTACCCAATATATTATCAATTTTGCTCAATGCTTCAGGTTCACTTTGTTGACCTGAAATAAATCATCTGCCAGATATTTCTCTAGTAAAGATGGGTTTATTTGGGATCAGTGGAGAATTGCAATTCAGGGTCTGCAACCATGGCAAGCCACATGCAGGTTCCTGCACAGCATGGTAATGAAGACTGTTTTATAGAGACAAAATGGAATTTGGGAGGTCTATAATAAACAGAGATTCCATGACTTTTTATTGGCTGATTCCTTGCCAGGAAAGGAGAGAAGTCTTCTTCCTGTGTAGTTCTTCTATTATCCCAGGGCTTAATAGTTCCCCCATCTGGTCTCATGATTATTTAATTAAATGTTTTTATCAAATTTTCACATTTCCCCCTTTTGATCAAGGTCTTTCTCTGAATGCATACTGATCAAGAGTCAGTTTTTTTAGTTTCAGCAGCTTTTTGTCCCTCAAGGTCAGGAAAGACCTTTCCTGGGTGTAATGTCTCATGGAAAGGAAAGTGCACAGATTGGAAACTTATTAAGGTCACATTCGAGTAATAAGAAGGGCTAGGAAGGAGAACTCTTGGGCACTTTTTATCTAAAGTCCATATGTTATCAAGATGATAGACATTGGAGATTATCTGAAATATTGTGTCATCATCAATGGTTTGGTAACAGACTTCTAATAGGTGTCATCTTCTTCAATTCTGAGAAATGTTTAATTTCAGGTCACTAGTTGAAGTGCAGATCCAATCAGGTTTGGCGCTTTCTTTAGGTGTGTTATATGAATCCAAGAGCCCATTTCTTGGAGTTTGGTTATCAGTACCTGATAGGGGTCTTTTCAATGAGGTTGAAGAGAGTTCTTCTGGAGGTGTCTTTTCCAATAGGTGAAATTTCTAGGTTGCAAGGTATGATGCTTAAAATCTTCATCTCCTGAGCACACACAGTGAAAAAATTTCTCTATCAAAGCATGCTTATTTTTAGTAGAAGCAATTAGGCTTTTGCAATATTGGAGTATATCTCCTTTTATCAGATGTGGATAAACGGAAGCAGAAGCCAAGTGCATTGGGTATACTATGACTATCTTAATGGGTGAGAGTTTGTGAGTACCAAAAGGAGTGGATCTGAGATTTAGAAGGACCAATGGTAATGTTTTTGGCCAAGGTATTTGGAGGGTGTCTACAAATTTTGCCATTTGAGTCTTAATATTGCCATTAGTATGTCCAACTAAACCAGAGGATTGAGGATAGTAAGAATAGTGAAAGTGCTATAAAACTGGCCAAATAGTGCAGATTTGTTGAAGTACCTGGCCAGTTAAATGGGCTCCTCAATCATTACAAAATTTAAGAAGAGTTCCCCAGGTAGAGATAGTCTTTTCCAAAAGGACTTTATCCACAGAAGAAGCAGTAGCCTGTCTGCAAGGGAAAGTTTCAGTCAGTGTGAAAGCATACAGACCATGACCAAAACATATTTGTATCCATAAGACAGAGGAAGTTATATGAAGTCAATTTGCCAGATCTTGAATGGTCCATTAGGCTGTTTAAAATCTCTGGGAGCAGTACAAACAAGTTTCCCTGGGTTGTGTTTCAGACAAGTGGGACAAGTGAGGTAGGCACTTTTGCAAACTTGTTAATGTTTTCCCACCAATATTGATTCATGAGGCTATCATTTTGTCAGTAGACTAATGGGTTAATTCAGGTACAGTGAGGAGTAAGAATTTTAGAGTTTCTGGTAGGACTGGGTTTTTATTTGGTCCAAACCAGAGCTTTCTCTCTTTATCAAACAATCGTTGAATTTCAAATCTTGTGTTTTTTTTTTATTTTCTGAGGCCAATTGTTGGGTTTCTCTAGCTAGTTTTTCCAAGTTATTATTTGGGCAAATATTTCTTTGGACTATGACAGAGGTTTGACTGCTCTTGGTTCCTTTAAAGGCAGCAGCATTCTTTTTGGAAATGTCAGCAAGTTGATTTCCCTTAGCTTCCAGAGAGTCAAGTTTAGAATGCCCCAGAATTTTAATAATAGCAAAAGTGGCAGGTTAAAGTATTGCATCCAATAATTCCTGAACATAGGGGACATTTTTAATTTTATTTCTTCTGGAAGCAAGGAAACTACTTTACTTCCACAATATTCCAAAATCATGAGCTACTCCAAAAGCATATCTGCTATCAGTATAAATATTGATAGTTTTGTCCTTGGCTAAAGTACAAGCGTATGTAAGAGAATATAGTTCAGGCTGTTGGACTGAAGTAGCCATAGGTAAAGATGCTGCCTCAATCAAAAGGATGTGTAAATAGCATACCCAGAACAATATTTGTCATTGTCACCTTTTAACTAAGAACCATCAGTTAACCATGAGAAGTCATCATTACCTAAAGAATTTGCTACAGGAGTCAGGAGGTGATCCATCAGCATTAAGCATTGGTTAGTGACTTCATCAGTGCTGGGAGGGGATAAGAGTGGCAGGGCTAAGATTATTGATATTATAATGTAAAATAGTTATAAGAAGAGCATTTAACAAAAGGACTTCATAGGAGGTAAGGCATCTGACTGAGAAATGTTGAGTTGAGAATTCAGGAGGGCTTCTACTACATGAGGTACAAAAATGGTTAAAGAGGATCTCACAACGTTTTTTTCAGTGGACTTAACCAAATGGGCAGTGGTCATAATGGCTCTAAGTCAAGGTGAGTATCCCTGTGCCACAGGGTCCAGTCACTGGCTATACTATCCTCTGGGTGGATGGTGGTCCCAGTGTTTTGGGATGAGTAACCCAAGGGCATTCCCTTCCCTTTCATATTCAAAACAGAAAAGGGGACTCTTATAATTGGGATTCCTAAGGGCAGGTGCGTTTCTCAAACTCTCCGTTAAGACCTTGAAATCTATGTCATCTGGTTCTTCCCATAAAAGTGGGTCAGTGTTGTTATAGTTGAGCAAAACATACAGAAGTTTGGCCATAAGAGAGAAATTTAGAATCCAACTTCAACAATAACCAAGTAGCCCAAGAAAACCTTGCAGTTGACACTTAGTTTTAGGTTTGGGGAAACTTAGGACACCCTGAAGTCTAATTAGTGCAGCCTTTGTTCTAATATCAAGTGCCTTAATATTGAACCTGTGTTTGGGCAACTGCAATTTTTCTTTGGTGACCTTTATATTCCTTTAAGGCTAAAAGCTTTAGTAAATGGACACTGTCTCTCTGTGAGGAGACTTGAGTAGAAGAGAAAAGAAGCAAATCACCCCCATACTGAAACAAAGTAGAATCTCTAGGAAACTTTATGTCATCCAGATCAGCCTTTAAGATTTGCTGAAGAAATAAGGACTCTCAGTAAAACCCTGAGGCAACACTGTCCTGGTGAATTGTTTTTCTTCCCAAGAGAAGGTAAAAATGTATTGACTAATTTCATCAACTGAAATACTAAAGAATGCACTGTATAAAGCAATTATAGTAAATAATTTACTTCTGGTGGAATGGATGTTAGTAACATATGAGGGTTAGAAACAACAGGATGTTGAGGAATAACAATGTTGTTTATTACTCAGGGTCCTAGACAAACCTCCTCCCTCGGTCCTTAGGTTTTCTCACTGGTAAAATGAGTGTATTACAGAGGCTAGTACAAGGGATAGTAACATCTTGGGTCTTGTCATCTTCTATTATGGGCTGTATTCCTTGAAAGTCTTCTTTACATAAAGAGTATTGATTAATTCTGGGGGGAGGTTTTGAGGGATCTATTTGAATCTTGATGGGAGGTGCATTGTGAATTTTTCCAATATCAGGTGGAAAATTTGCCCATAAAGAAGATGGCAGCTGATTCAATAAGGACTAATAATCAGTGTTTTCAGAGTCAGTTCTAGTAACATTAGAGATGGAACAAATAAAATATGTCAAAGAGTTATGTCATTCTCCTAGTTGGTTACTTTGACTACTGTCAAATTATAGAATTATCCCTCCATTTTGGGAGAAAGAATTTCTGGCATGATATTTCTCTAATTCTCAGTCTAATAAATGTGTAAGTGTGGAGGAACTAAGGAGAAAAATGTATGTATCTCCCAAAGGGCCTAAACAAAAGGGAATGGGTTCAGAGACAAGAACCTCTTGAGGCAGGGGCTATTTTATAGCAGTGGGGTTGATCACTGAGGGTGTGGCTCTAATGTCAATTAGAACTGGAAGAGATTCATCCCCCATCTGGAGAAATGTTTCTTCAAGCTGATTAAGAGGGAAGATTGGAAAGAGCCCCTGTATTTCCTCAGAGTTCCATTACTGAGCATTGGGAGGACACAGGAAGGCTGGTTAGAGGGCTGAAGGCACCTAAATCACTTCAATTTGTAACAATCTCTGTTCCAATATCTTGCCTCTTTGCAATAATAGCAGAAAATAGGAGGGTTTTTGTTTTGTTTAGAAGCCTTCATTTTCTGGAGTTGAAGATTAAGAATTTTTGTGGTCTTACTTGTGAAGCCAAATCCGGCCTCTGTACCCTGACACCAAATTAAATCTTGGAGACAGAGTTTGGGGTGAAGTAGAAAAGAATAGCTTTATTGCTTTGCCAAGCAAAGGGGGCCATCGTGGGCTAATGCCTTCAAAACTGTGTGTCCCTACCTGGAGAGAGTAGTGAGGAGTTTTATAGTAATGGTTCAAAGAGGGTGTGACCAGCTCGTGGACATTCTTCTGATTGGTTGGTGGTGAGGTAAGTGAGAGTCAGCATCATCAGCCTTCTGGTTCCAACTGGTCTAGGGTCCATGTGCTTGTGGGCAGCATGCTGTTAACTTCTCCCACCTGGTGGGGGTTTCAGTATCTGCAAAACAGCTCAAAGATATTGTTATGTATATCCCATGAGGGGGAACCAGGACCCTATCCCAAGGCTGCACTATCTTTTCTTGACTGTTACTTGTCTCTGCATCCCCTCCCTTCCCTAATTAGCAACTGTTTGAATCTGCCAGTTTGAACTCAGGGAAAGTCATGGAGACTGAAGGAAGCCTATTTCTTGTAATCAACAAATAGGAGACACAGAAAGGCTTTTGTGCTCAGGAGCCCCATAGGGTCCCACTTGGTTTTACTTGGTGGTGACTCATCTAGAGTGTGAGAAAGCTGGTTTTCCAGATTAACTAAATCTGGAGTGAACATAGTTTCCCATTCAATCCTGGTCTTTTTACAAGGGGTCCCAGTTCAGCCTATTAATATACATAGAGTTAAAAGCTAGTTAGGTGAAATAAACATCTGAAGGAAGACCAGAATTTTCTTTAAAAACAATCTGAAGTCAATTGTAATAATCATGAACACATTCATCAGATTTTTGTGTACAAGGCCGAATTTTGTTCCAATCATCAGGCTTTGGAAAAGCCCTAGGAATTGCTCAATGAATTCACTTAGCGATTGCTTGAGCCTGATCATATAAGTTAGTGGGCTGATCTCCTGGTTGTAATTCTAGAGACCTTTCAGGATTTTCCCAATTAGTGGGTTTTATTCAATGCTGGGCTTGGCCTTCATCGGCTAGCATATGAACTAGCTGTCATAAGCTGGAAAACCAGGCTTATAAGTTTTAATCACTATATTAAATTCCTCAGCAAACCTGTGAGAATCTTTGGTTATTTTTTTTTCCTTTGGTTACTTTGAGAAAACCTTTGACTATGGCTCACAGTTCAGGTTTAGACCAGGGAATATAAGAAATTAAGATTTTAGCTTCTGAATTCTTAAAAGGCTTAATCTTAAAAGGACATGCTCTGACAAGTTCAGAGGAAAAGGGAATGAGGAGAACTTCAGAGAAAAGGGGAAGTTAGGTGAGAGAATTCATATGGGGGAATTGAGGGTATAGGGGAGCTGTAGGCCGAATAGAAGGGAAGGATGAAGATGGTGCCAGAAGTGGAGTCTGGCCATGAGGAGCTGAGGAAGAGAGATAAGATGGTGTCAGAAGTAGAGCCTGAGACAAAGAAGCTAGAGCCTAAGTAAGTCTTCAGGAGACATTATATCTTTCTTTAATTGTTTGTTAGCCTCAGTTAATCTTAAAATCTTATTTTGTAGAGAGGCAATTTTAGACTCCTTATAACATTGGGAAGCCTTAAAATACTAACAGAAATAAGCATTCCACTCAGTTCTGGGGATTTTTTTAATATTGTAGTCCAATTCAGTTTTAAGAAAATTAAGATTGAGGATTTCAAAAGTTCTTCATAATCTCCATTGATTTTCTAAATTACCTTTGGTCAGGTTGGTCCAAGTAGTTAGAAATGCACATGACAAAGGACCATGATTTTTAAACGTAATATTGGCCAGAATCCCTGTGGGTTGGGGCACCCTCAAAATACTTAGATAACTGGGATTCCATTTATAAGAGGTTTTTCCTCTAGACTAAAGAACAATTTTCAAACAACTTAAACAGTGTACGGTACAAATAGCTCAATTCTAACAACTAACAAGCCAATCCCAGCCAGTACTAAGAAGACAGCTTGATTCTGAGGAGGAGCCAGGCTGAAGGGTTTTTTTTTGTTTTTGTTTTTGTTTTTGTTTTTTGCCAATCTCCAGAGATAGGTTTTCCAAAGGAATAGGCTGAAAGTCTAAAAAACTGGCACAGTTTCATCTGAAGCAGTTCATTCCCAAAGGAATTGGGTCAAAGACATTTTCAGCCAGCTTTGGTTGAGACAGAGCTCAAAATCAGACTGAAGTGCCAAAAAACGATTCATATACAGAACAAGGTCTTAATCAGAAAAGCAAAACCTTAAAATGGATCCTGAATAAAACCTGGGGACCTTTTAGCACAAAGAGTGTGTGAGTTTGGATCTAGGATAAAGACATAACTTCAAACTATGTGGTCATCAAGAAAACAGTGAGCAACAATGGGCTCGATTATAACTCAGTTGTACCTCAAATGGGTACTGCACCTATTTGCTCACCATCCCCAGATCCATCAGAGGGTCTTCTCTGGTCCCTGTCCAGGCCACCAAAATGTTGACCTGAAATATATATTGTGGCAGATATTTCTGTAGCAAAGATGAGTTTATTCAGGATCAGCAGAGGATTGCAATATGGGGTCTGCAACCATGGTGAACCACATACAAGTCCCCACACAACAAGGGAGGGCATTTTCTTTTTGTAGAGTGGAAATAAAAGTTGGAAGGGCTATCATAAACAAAGATGCCATGACTTTTCATTGGCTGAGTCCTTGCCAGGAAAGAAGAGGAGTGTTTCTTCTTCCTGTGGGTTTTGCTTTCATCACAGGACATAAGAACTCTCCCTTCTGGTCTCCCAACTCTTTTCATTTGAGGTTTCTGTTTGTTAATTTTTTACAACTTGAAAATAAATTATATTCTGTTCTTGTTGGATAGTGTTTTATAATGGCCAATTAATTCTAGCTGTTTGATAATGTTCAGGTCTTCTACACACTTACTGATTTCTGTTTACATGTTGTATCAGTAACTGAAAGAAAGGTGATGGAGTCTCCAAATATAATTGTGGATTTGTCTATTTCTCCTTTCAGTTCCATCCATTTGTCTCATATATTTTGAAGTTTTGATGTTAGGTGCATGACCATTTAGGATTCAATTTTCTTTTAATGAATTGACCTGTTTATCATTGTTTAATGTTTTCTTTAGCCTTGATACTATTCCTCATATTAATATAGCTATTCCAGCTAACTTTGGGATAATGTTTTAATGGTGTATTTTTCTCCATCGTTTTATGTTTAACCTACTATAGCTTTATATTTAAAGTGAGTTTCTTGTAGCCAGCATAGAGTTGGGTATTGGTCATTTTTAAATCAAATTTGATAATCTCTTATAACCAGTGTGATTAGACAATTCATATTTAATGTGCCTAGTGATACATTTTTCCCTAGTTGTTCCATCTGTTCTTTGTTTCCTTTATTTTCTTGACTTCTCTTGGTGTTAATCAACATTTTGGGATTTCACTATATCTCTTCTATTGATTAGTTCTTTTATTTTGCTTTTAAAATAATTGGTTTTAGTGGTTACAATTGGGTCTACAAAATACTTCTTTAATTAATCAGAGCCTAACTTTAAATAACCTTATATAGTTTCAAGTGCATTATTAGAAACTTAAAATGGAAAATTCTCAATTCCCCCCACATCTGTGCTATTATTGTCATACTTTTTACTTTTATATATACTATAAACAATAAAAAGCATTGCTATTATTTTTGCTTCAGACTATATATTTAGACTTTTAGAGCAATAAAAAAGACAAAAATGAATTTTATTTATTTTTAATAAAAATTATTTTGATACACATATACATAGTGAAATGATTATTACAGTCAGGCTAATTAACATATCCACCTCCTCACATAGTTATATTTTTTGTGTGTGTGGTGAGAGCAACTGAAATTTATTCTCTTGGCAAATGTCTAGATTATAGTTAATAATACAGTACAGTAGTATTTGATCAGCATCTCCTCTTTTCCCCCACCTCCCCACTCTGCTTCTATGAATCTGACTTTTTTAGATTCCACGTATAAGTGAGATCATACAGTATTTTTCTTTCTGTGTCTGGCTTATTTCACTGTTCCTATTCCAATTTGCACCATGGAATGGTACACCAATCAACAGTCAGGTAGATCAGTATAAACATGGGAGCCATCTCATTCTTGATAGAGTCCTAAACAAAGGCCCTGGCAGTTTTATGGATTCTGGTGTTGGGGAGAGGGTGCAATATTGTGATTTATAAGAAATATATATTTGGTCCTTTAGATCAGAGGTCCCCAACCCCTGGGCCATGGACTGGTACTGGTCTGTGGCCTTTTAGGAACCATGTCACACAGCAGGAGGTGAGCAGTGAACAAACCAGCGAAGCTTCATCTGCCACTCCCCATTGCTCTCCAATGCTCACATTACTACCTGCACCATCCCCTCTCTCCCCCGGTCTGTGGAAAAATTGTCTTCCACGAAACTGGTTCCTGGTGCCAAAACGGTTCGGGACCACCACTTTAAATGACCAAAATATATTTCTCATATTTGGTCTTTATCCACAGTTCCTGGCTCACAGATCCCAAAATCCTTTGAATTTCCTAAGTGTTGAGAGGAGTGAATAAAAGTGTCCTGTGTTACATGAATGAGGTGACTTTTAGAAGCATCTAAAAATGGTGGCTCATTGCCAGGAGAACCAACCAAGTGATTAGAAGGTTGGAACTTTCAGTCTCATTGCTGATTTCTGAGGGGAGAGAGGCTGGAGGTTGAATCAATCACTACTGGCCAATGATTAGTCAATTGTGACTATGTAATGAAACCTCTATAAAAACCCAAAAGGACAGCTTTTTGTTCCTTATCAGAGAGCTTCCATGTGGGAGAAGCAGGGTGCTTCTTTGTGCCACTGTGTCAGGGCCCCAAGCTCCACAAGGACAGAAGCTCCTTTGTTCAGGACCTCACCCTATGTATCTCTTTATCTGGTCATTGATTCATATCCTTTAAAATCCTTTTATAATAAATTAGTAATCTAGTGAGTAAACAGTTTTCCTGAGTTCTATGAGCTGTTCTGGCCAATTAATTTAACCTGAGGAGGGGGTTAGGAGAACCTCTGACTTATAGCCAGTTGGTCAGAAGTACAGGTAACAACCTAGACTTGTGATTAGCATTCTGTGTTGGAAGGGGTCACTGGAACCTCCAATTTACATCCAGTCAGTCAGAAACACAATAACAACTTGGGCTTGAGACTGGCACCTGAAGTGGAGAGTGGTCTTGTAGGATTGAGCCCACACATGTTGGAATTGGGTCCAGGGTCAGGGGAGAGGCCTGGGTACTGGGTGAGAGTATGGAAGTGTCCTCAAGGTTTCTTCCTCTTTCCCCCATAAGAAGGTCTCTGCAGAGATGTGTAAAGAGGAACTATGCCCATGGCCTCAGATAAAGAGACCTAAGAATGAAAGTGCTGGGACTAGGAATGTAAATATTTGAGGAGCATGACCTGCCAGAGAAGCTTGAGTCCTAGACTGCAACTTCCTTCACAGGCTGCTATGCATTGGCTGTGTCCCTTGTCTGGCATGGGGAGGGCATCTTCCCCCATGAGGCTTGCCAAGGAAGGCCTTTGTAATTGCTTGTGGTCAGGCATAAAAAAATCACACATAGATTTTTAACCAGCAGCTGGACTCCTTAACTCTACTGTTGTATTTTTTATGACATGAGCAAGAAACTTAGGCTACTCCATCATGAAACTGAATAAGTTAGACTTTGAGGTGCTGTGACAATAACCAGGTGATTAGTCAGAGACAACAGCAGACTAAGGCTATGATCAAGACCACTCCAAGCAGGATGATCAGGCCTGCCTGGAGGATTGAACATAACCATGAATTTCAGTTGCTTAGCCAGGAAAAAATATTTCATAACTTATCATTAGGGTCTAATTTAGAGAGACAGGAGGAGGTTTTTACCTTTCTTTTTCAAAATTGAAGTATATTTGATTTACAATGCTGTATTAGTCTCAGGTGTACAACATAGTGATTTGATATTTTTATAGTTTGTACTCCACTTAAAGTTATTACAAAATATTAGCTACATTCCTTGTGCTGTACATTTTGTATCTCATTTATTTTATACCTAGTAGTTTGTACCTCTTAACCCCCTTCTCTTAACTCTCCCCCACTCCGCTTTCCTCTCCCTGCTGGTAACCATTAGTTTTTTCTCTATATCTAGGAGTCTTCTTCTTTTATATGCACTATTTAGTTTTATTTTTTAGATTCCACATTTAAGTGAAAACGTAGAATATCTGTTGTTCTCTGTCTGACTTATTTCACTAAGTGTAATACACTCCAGGTCCACCTATGTTGCTGCAAATGACAAAATTTCATTATTATTTATTATTATTTATGGCTGAGTAATATTCCATTGTGTATGTGTATATATGTATATATATGCCACATCTTCTTTATCCATTCATCTGTTTATGGACAGCTGGGTTGTTTCCATATCCTGGCAATTGTAAATAATGTTGCTATACTGTTACGAACATTGGGGTACATATATCTTTTCAAAGTGTTTTCATTTTCTTAAGATATATACCTAGGAGTGGAGTTGCTGGATCATATTGTAGTTCTATTTTTAATTTTTTAAAGAACCTCCATACTGTTTCCTCAGGAGGCTTTTTCTTTAAGTTTTTGTATAAATCTTTTTTATTTTTACCTGGCCTGAGGTATCAATTTAGGTACAGCACAGCTGACCCGAATGACTTCCAGTGGTGAAGCAATGTAATGATAATCAGGGTACATACATAAGAAGCATAATCCCAGAGGACACATTTGGTATCCCTGAAAACAAAGAGTTTACATTGTTAGGTCATTCTGAACTAGACATATATTCATCAGACAGTCACGTTAACAAGGCCTTCAATGTGACTTTCCAGTATGGGGGTCTCTTGCTGTGGGATTCCCTGTCTAGTCCATATCATTTAGTTTAGTATTTGGTTTAAGAAGGACTGCCTGAAGCAGTCAGTTTTAAACAGTTTTATTTGTCTGTGACATCAGTGTATCTGCCACACAAATGTGGATGACATATAGAGATATTTCATGTGGAAATCGCAGGAGCTGAGGCCATCCTCTGTTGTCTCATTGTTAACATTGTCAGGTGTGATCATAGGCTCAGCAGTCAGTCTGAAGAAGCAGTCAGTCTGCAGCTTGGAAAGATAACACAGAGAGTTGTTTTTAAAAGGAGGGGAACTCTTTCAGGAGTAGTTCTGAAACATAAAGATTATTAATGCCCTCTACCACCCCTGTGTTTTCCTAGGTGTTAGGGATTTAGTTTGTGGTTTTCATTATCAGTGTGTCCCATATTACATTTTAAATCATTCCTCAGTTTTATCTAGACATTTTGTTCCGAAGGATTGCATGCAAGAGGAACAAAAGTATTTTTACAGAAAAATATTTTTATAATGTAATCATAAAACACATCATGTTTAAGAATTGGTTAGAACAAAATCCTGAATTTTCAAAAGATTTCAAAAATGTGTTTATATAATTCCCCAACCCTTGTTGTTTAATAGCTATTTCAATCTCCCATTTACTTGAGTCTTTGAAAAGGAGTCAAAGGGAATAGAAGGCTCTTGCAGCATCTTCCACAGTGACCAAGGTGTGAATAACTATAAAAGAAGAGTATACAATCGAAGGAAGAGAGCAGACAGTCTGGTCAAACATAAGGAGCAAATGAGAAGTACCCTTTTGGGGAACTGCTTGCCTGAGATGTTTAGTCTAGACTGGGGCTGTCTTGTCCCCTCCCGTCAGTTGCTTAAGCCTGTCTTTTAATAGTCCATTAGAACACTCAACCACACTTGCAGCTTGGGGCTGATATAGAGCATGGATATTCCATAGTATGTCTCATGATTGGGTCCACCAATATGTAGCTTGGTCCACAAATTCAGGCTGTTATCTGATGCAATATGCTCAGGAAATCTAAACAGGAGACCAATGTGGTCTCATAGGGCCTGGATAGTGTGGTCTGAGTCAATGGAACACTTGGAGATAGAAAGGCCAAACCTGGTGAAATTATCAACTGCAGAAAAACCATCTGGATGGCATGAGAGGCCCAATATGATCTACCTACCAAGAAAGTCCTGGTCTGTTGGGTGGTATTTTGAGCTTTGGCCAGGCTCTGGCAGGCAGGGTAGCTATTCATGCTGCTTTGGCAACTTCTGATGATAGTGGCAGTCCATATGTACAGGTCTAGTAAGATGGTGTCTGACTTTTTATGGACTGTCGTCTTATGGGTCTAGGAAGTAGCTGTACATCCGATTGCTCTGGGACAGAGGACAGGCCAATCTCTACATTTAACTATCAAACACAGTCTGCTTGTTGGTTATGGTCTCCCTTTTCAGCATAATGTTCTCTCTGGTAAAAAGCTTATTTGGGGTCAGAGAGAATTTTTATCCAAATGCCTTATCCTCATAGGGGGGCTTATTTTATGTCAGTCTAAGGCTTTCCTATGGTCCAATCAAACGGTGAGGTTATTAGTTATAGCCTATGAATCAGGAAGGCTTACAGTCTTCTATATGCCCCTTTATAATGGCCCTAAGTACAGCAATTCCTATCAGAGCTTGGAGGCAAAGGCTAGCAGAGGTGCACAGAAACATCAACATCAATAATACATCCAGTAATGGGGACTATAATGGTGGAGGTTTGTAGGGACCCAAAGGGACATACCTATAGTCAGACTTGGGTTACAGTGGCATCATATCCCAAACTAGAGAACATTATTTTGCTTTTCCCTCTTCTTAGTGCCAGGCATTGCAGGGATAACAGTCATCTAAGCACCAGTACCTAAAAGCTCAAGAAGTATATTTTCTTTTTATATTGAACTCAAATCTTGACATAGGTCCTCCAGTTCTTCCTGAGTGCAGAGAGACATCAGTCTAACTCCTAGCCTTGTTTATTTTTAAAAGCTGAAATGTGTGGATAAATGATAGTGAGGCACTCCAAGCTATCCCTAGGCCCACAGGGAAGGGCAGAAGGAACCAAATCTTTTTCAGTCACAGGGGCTGCTCATCAGAGTTTGGTCTTGCATTTTATGGGGCTGCAGAGGGAGTGAAGAGCCTGGTGGAGCAGCCAGCAGGGATGGACATCAATTTTTTGTTTGGAACTCCCAGGGGTTTCCTGAGATGGGACATGCATCTTCTGTTGCCTTGGCATCAGCGCTCCTGGGTCTTAGGCCTTCAGATTCAGACTGAATTACACCACCAGTTTTCCTAGTCCTCCAATTTGCAGATTATCTCTCTCTCTCTCTCTTTCATACACACACCCACACATACACACACACTCAGGTCCAAATTCATCCTGTGGTTATTACCCCTGTTCTGGAAAGCATAATTGGAAGAGACATCCTAAGCAACTGGCAGAAGCCTTATATTGGTTCCATAATTGTAGAGTGAGGATTATTATGGTGGGAAAGGCCAAGTGGAAACCACTAGAACTGCTTCTACCTATGAAAATAGTAAATCAAAAGCAATACCTCATTCTTTGAGTCATTGCAGAGATTAATGCCACCATCAAGGACTTGAAAAATGCAGGGGTGGTGATTCCCACCTTATCCTCATTCAACTTCCATATTTGGCTTTTGCAGAAAACAGTTGGCTCTTGGGGAATGAAGGTAGATTATCATAAGCTTAACCAGGTGGTGACTCCAATTTTAGCTGCTATACTATACGTAGATTCATTTCTTGGGAAAATTCACACATCCACTTGTACTTGGTATGCAGCTATTGAGTTGATAAATTTTTTCCCCTTATCTGTTGGTAAAGACTACCAGAAGAAGTATGATTTCAATTAGCAAGACAAACAATATAACTTGACTGTCCTACCCTAGGTGTATATCAATTCTCCAGGCCTAAGTCATAATTTAGTACATAGAGATCATTTTTTGCCTTTCCTGTCCACAAGACATCACACTAGTCCATTTAATTGATGAAATTATGCTGATTGGAGCTAGTGAGCAGGAAGTAGCACCTACTTTAGACTTATTGCCAATGTATTTGCATGTCAGAGGGTAGGAAATATATTCTATGAAGATTCAGAAGTCTTCTATCTCAGTCAGATTTCTAGGAGTCCAGTGTTATGAAGCATGTCAAGATATCCCTTCTAAGGTGAAAAGCAATTTGTTGCATCTGACCCTTGCTACAACCTAAGAGGAGGTACAGTGCCTAATGAGCCTCTTTGGATTTTGAAGGGAACATATTTTCTGTTTGGATGTAATACTTCAACCCCTTTACCATGTGACCCCAAAAGCTGCTAGTTTTGAGTGAGTCCTAGAACAAGAGAAGGCTCTAATGTCCAGGCTGCCATGCAAGCTGCTCTGCCACATGGGCTATATGATCCAGCAGATTCAATGGTGCTTGAAGTGGCAGTGGCAGAAAGTGATGCTTTTTGGACCTTTTGCAGTTCCCTATAGGTAAATCACAGTGCAGGCTCTTAAGATTTTGAAGCAAAGTCCTGTCATTTTCTGTGGATAATTACTTTCAAAAACCATTGAGAAATAGCTTTGGGCTTGCTACTGGGCCTTAATACAGGCTGAATGCTTAAGCACAGTCCATCAAGTTACCATGTACCTCAACTGTCTATCATGAACTGGGTGTGTCTGATGCACCAAGCCATAAAATTGGGCATGCACAGCAGTCCTCCACTATCAAATAGAAGTGGTGTATATGAGATTGGGCTTGAGCAGGCCCTGAAGGAAAATGCAAGTCACTTGAATTGGTCCACATGCTCATGGTCCTTACCCCTGCTACACTACCTTCTCTTTCTCATCCTGTACCTACTGCCTCATGGGGCTTTTCTTACAATCAGTTAACAGAGGAAGAGAAGATGCAGTTCTCTTTTACAGATAATTCTGTGTTATATGCAGGCAATACCTGTAAATGGATGGCTGCAACACTACAGCCTCTTTCTGGGACATTTCTGAAGGAATGTGGTAAAAGAAATTCTTCCAGTGGGCAGAACTTTTATATGTACCTAGCTGTTCATCTTCCATGGAAGGAGAAATGGACAGATGAGCAACTATATACCTATTCAAGGGCTGTGGCCCATGGGTTGCCTGGATGGTCAGGGCCATGGAAAAATAATCATTGAGTAATTGGTGACAAGGAGGTCTGGGTAAGAGGTATGTGGATTGACCTCTCTGAATGGATGAAAAACATGAAGATATTTGTGTTGCATGCGAATGCTCACCAAGGGGAGTCCTCATCAGAGGAGTATTTTAATAATCAAGTGGATGGGATGACCTTTTCTGTAGAATCCAGCCAACTTTTTCCCCCATCCACCCATGGCATGGCCCAATGAGCTCATGAACAAAGTGGCCATAGCGGCAGTTATGTAGGTTATGTATGGGCTCTACAACACAGCTTCCACTCACCAAGCAAACCTGGCGATAGTCACTGCTGAGTGCCAAATCTGCTGATGTTGGAGACCAGCACCGAATCCCCAACATGGCACCATTGTCTATGGTAATCATCTAGCTACCTAGTGGCAATTTAATTACATTGGGGTGCTTCCAAATTGGTGTTGTTTCATTTTTACTGGAATAGATACTTACTCTAGATACAGATTTGCCTTTCTGGCATGCAGTGCTTTTGCTACCATCTTTGGACTTACAGACATTTTTTTTTTTTTGGCTGCATCAGGTCTTCGTTGCTGCATGTGGGCTTTCTCTAGTTGCAGTGAGCGGGGGCTACTCTTCGCTGTGGTGTGCGGGTTTCTCAGTGCGATGACATCTCTTGTTGAGGAGCATGGGCTCTAGGTGTGTGGGCTTCAGTAGTTGTGGCACGTGGGCTCTAGAACACAGGCTCAGTAGTTGTGGCGCATGGGCTTAGTTCCTCTGTGGCATGTGGGATCTTCCTGGACCAGGGCTTGAACCCGTGTCCCCTGCATTAGCAGTCGGATACTTAATCACTGCACCACCAGGGAAGCCCTTACACAATGTTTTACCCACAGTCATGTTGTTCCACATAGCATTGCTTCTGATCAAAGACCTTACTTTACAGCAAATATAGGTGGCAATGAGGACATGCTCATGGAATTCACTGATCTTGCCATGTTCTCCATCGTCTTGAAGCACCTGTCTTGATTGGATGATGAATGACCCTTTGAGGACTCAGTTATAAGGCCTGCTAGGTGGCAAGACCTTGTAGGGTTGGGACAAATTTCTTCAGGGGGTCTGTATATGCTCTGAATCATTATTCAATATGTGATGTTATTTCTCCCATAGCTATGATTCAAGCCAGGAATCAAGGAGTGGAAATGGATGTCTTACCACTCACTATTACCCATATTTATGAACTGTCATATTTTTTTCTTTCTGTTCCTGTGAACTTATGCTCTGCTGGCCTAGAGGTCTTAGTTCCAAAAGGAGAAATGATTCCACCAGGAAACACAACAATGATTTCATTGAACTGGAGGTTAAGATTGTTTCACAGCCACTTTGGGCTCCTCATGTGTCTGAAACAACAGCAAAGAAATGAGTTACTTTGGTAACTGTATTGACTGATGCTGATTACCAGGGGAAAATTGGACTACTACTCCACAAGTAGATGTATAGAAGAGTATGTCTGGAATACAGAGGAACCTTTAGGGCACATTACCATGCCCTGTGATTAAAGTCAATGGAAATCTACAATAACCCAATTTAGGCAGGACTACTAATGGCCCAGATCCTTCAGGAATGAAAATTTAGGTCACCTGTTTGGATAAGAAAACCACTTGTAGTGTTTACTAAGCACAAAGGGAATACATAATAGATAGTGGAGGAAGGTAGTTTTATTTTATTTTTTGGAAGAAGATTGTTTTAAATACTAGATACAACCATGTGACCAGTAACAGAATCAAGGACTATAATTGTCATGAGCATTACTTCTTAATATGTATGAATATGTATATATATCACAAATATCATTGTTTTCTTCCTTATCTTATTCCCTCATCATAGAACATAAACTGTATTGACTTTTAATCACACAGCATTTAAGTACTGTTGACTTTATCCTAGTGTTCTAGTTAACAGGATATCAGGATATCAAAGAGAAGAGAGGATATCACTAAAGAAATTTGTCATTTTCTGGGGAAGGAGTAGTGTAATGTATTTTTGATTATACTCAGGATTTTTTTTTATCACATTAGGCAGCTGTACCACCTTGTTATTGTTTCTATTTGGGAATTAAGCATCGTTTTAGGAGATGTGTATGGATGCTAAGTTGACAACAGTATTACTTGTGATGGTTAACTTTATGTGTCAACTTGGCTAGGTCATGGTACCCAGATATTTGGTTAAACACTAATCTAGATATTGCTGTGAAAGTGTTTTTTAAAATTTTCTTTCTTTCTTTCTTTCTTTCTTTCTTTCTTTCTTTCTTTCTTTCTTTCTTTCTTTCTTTCTTTTCTTTCTTTCTTTCTTCTTTCTCTTTCTTTCGGCTGTGCTGTGTGGCTTGTGGGATCTTACTTCCCTTACCAGGGATTAAACCTGGACCCCCTGCAGTGGAAGCATGGAGTCCTAGCCACTGGACTGTCAAGGAATTCCTGAAAGCATTTTTTATTTTTATTTTTTTTTTTGTGGTACGTGGGCCTCTCACTGTTGTGGCCTCTCCTGTTGCAGGGCACAGGTTCCGGACGTGCAGGCTCAGTGGCCATGGCTCACAGGCCCAGCCGCTCCGCGGCATGTGGGATCTTCCCAGACCGGGGCACGAACCCGTGTCCCCTGCATCGGCAGGCGGACTCTCAACCACTGCACCACCAGGGAAGCCCCTGAAAGCATTTTTAAAATGAGGTTACTACTTAAATCAGTTGACTTTGAGTAAGTCAGATTGCCCTCCATAATGTGGGTAGATCTCATCCAGTCATTGAAGGCCTTAAGAAATAAGAGACTGACATTACCCAAAGAAGTGAGAAATCTGCCTTTAAATTGTCTTTGGACTGAAGCTGCAAAATTAACTCTTTCCTGGGCCTACACTCTGCTAGTCTCCCCTGCATATTTTTAACTTGCCAGCATCCACAACTGTGTGAATGAAGTCCTTAAAAATCTCTCTCTCCCTCTCTCCCTATATATAATATATATATTTAATATATATAAATATATACTATATATTATATATATAATAGAATATATATTCTATAATATATAGTATATATTCTGTAGTACATAGTATACATATAAAATATATGTTATATATTTTATAATATATATATTTCTTTTTTTTACTCCCCTAGGGAACCCTGATCAATACACAGTCACACTGGTAAAAAGTCATAAGTACTATTGGGGAAGGCTGGGAGAAAGATTACCAACATTAAGTTTTTGACACTGTATCAGAATCCTTCCTTTACGGAAGCCAGCTTCCTCTTCATCCAAGGAGTTTGGGGGCTGTAAACTGTCTCAAGTCTGGGAATTTGTTTAGGGGTTCCCTCACAAATTTATTTCTCATAGTCATGGTGAGAAGATGTGTCCTCTACATCCTTCCAGGTTGTGTCAGCAGATCCTAAATGACAAATGCACACTAACATTCCTTTCTCCCAAAGCCTTTGAATCCCTTCTTCTATAATATACCAAAGCAAGTCTTTTTTCAACTGCATTTAGTGCAGTTTACCTTTTTGTCCATGTTGCAGCTGATGAACCAAACTGTTAGAGCCCTCTCTAACTCCAGAGCTGTAATATTAAATCCAGAATCTCTGCTTAGTGGGCTCATATTAGTAAATTTGGCCTTATCCAACTTTATGTTCCTTCCACTGTTATCCTACATCCATAATATTCATTCCCACACAGATTCCCTAAATTTTTATTCATCAGTGTCAGAAAAAATCATGTAGTTCTTTTGGTTGTGTGCCTCATGAGTCACATTTTGTACCTCATACTTCCTCATATTTAGGGGCCTGCTGTGACTTGAGTCTAGTTATATGTCTAAAAACAAAGAAGTATGGTAGGTGAGGGTCCTGAGGAGAATCGGCTCTCTCTTGCAAGGTAACTAACTCTGTGTTGGCCATTATAGTTTGGCAGGCAAAGCAGGTTTAATCTCATCAGATGTGGCAGGAACAGCTGCTTCTACTGGCAAAGAAGACTCATAATTTAGGGGTCCATTATCCCCAGCTTTACTAGAATTTTCTATTATGTCCCTATTCCAATTTTCTGTGTCTCATTCCTTCCCATTCTATGCCCTTGCTTTGACAGTAGACACCCTGTGAGGTTGTAAATTCAACTTGTATTGTAATTCAGCAATTCATAGGGTGAGACTCTGAGTCTGATCTTTAGCAATCTCAGCTCTGAAGCTACAGTAGATAAAGCTTTCTTTCAAGGAAAACCTAAAAACTTTCAAGTCATTTATGTGTAACTTGAACTGGGAAATTGAATCCTTGAGCTCATCCTCTTCTTTCTCTACTTTGCCAAGGGCAATTAGGAGAATCCAGCCAATCTCATTCTTCATCATTTAGATCCTTGTTTGATTACGAATATCTGTTGGTGATATATATTTATTTTGAAGAATTGGCCCAGGCAATTGTGGGAGCTCTAATGTCTGAAATCTGCAGGGAAGGCCAGCAGCCTGGAGACCCTGGGAAGTGTTGATTTTGCAGCTCTATTCTGAAGTCAGTCTGGAGACAGAATTCCCTCTTCCTCAGGGAACCTCAGTCTTTTTCTCTTTAGTTCTTCAACTGATTGGATGAGGCTCAATCACTTTGTGTAGGGTAAACTGCTTTACTCAATGTATACTGATTTAAATATTAATCTCATCTTAAAAATATCTTCACAGAGACATCTAGACTGATGTTTGACCAAATATCTCGGTAGTGGCCTATCACAGTTGACACATAAAATTAACCATCACACACAGTGTCTCACCTGCCCATATTTTGTCTTAGGAAAGTTGTCAAATATTCTAGCTGAACTCTTCTTACCAGTGTCTGCTTTCATCTCCTTCAGGTGAGGACATGATAACCTCTCTCCCTTTCTCTCTAGGTTTTGTCTCTCCTTTAATTTTGGTGCGGGTAGCTCCTCTGCAACTTCAGCTTCTTGGTAGGTTTGAAAAAAATTCATGAATTTAAGTTAATACAGCTCATGTTGGGAGCAATGCTTGTTCTAACTCCCTATATCCTGAGAGGAACTAAGATGTCAACACTATATGTAAAAATCCATTTATGTTTCTATGTATACTTGTCTGTTGCTTCCACTTGCAGCATAAGACTCTGAGACAGGAAGACAAGAGTACAGTCATTTTGGGAAAGGACTGGAGAACAGCCTTGGGAAAAACAGGCCTTGCAAGCTAAAGAACAAAGGTACTGGGGATCTGAGTCCTAGAGACAAAAAACAGGCTGGCAGGAATAAAAGATTATCTTTGTTACACTGAGTATACCTAGTTGCCACAAGGCAAGAAACTCAACTATAAATTTTAACCCTATCTGTTCCTGTGCTTTCTTACAGAAAATTCTCATGCATTTCTTTCCCCTCACAAAAGCACTCCCTATTCCTGATAGCCACCATGGAGCCAATTGCTACTGATCAAAAAAGTATTACAATTTCTAGAAATTATCAATGATCATGAGACAAGCCCCCCTTTTGTTATAAAAGAAACTTGCCCCTTCTACTCCGGGAGCTGACTTTTTTTTTCTGCCTTCTCCCTTGTGCACAAGCTATCTCTTTTAATAAAAAGCTTTGCTTGCCTGGACTTCCCTGGTGGTCCAGTGGGTAAGACTTCGTGCCCCCACTGCAGGAAGCCCTGGTTCAATACCCGGTCAGGGAACTAGATCCCACATGCATGCTGCAACTAAGAGTTCGCATGCTGTAGCTAAGTAGTCCTCATGATGCAAAGAAGTCTGAATGCTGTAACTAAAAGATCCCGCATACTGCAACTGAGACTTGGCACAGCCAAAAAAAATTTAAAAAAAGAAAGAAAAGAAACAAAGAACTCTTTTAAAAAATAATAATAATTTTTTAATAAAAAAATTCAAAAACTAAAGTTAAAACATTTTTTAAATTAAAAAAATTTACAAAAATAAAAATTATAAAATATATTAAAAAAGCTTTGCTTGACTAAGAGTCTTGTGGAAGTGATATTCATTTCTATTTGTTACTGGAAAGGGCCCAGTAACAACTCCATGATGTGCATTCACTGAATTTTGTTTAATTATCGTGAAAAACACTACTTGAATTTATAGACATGTTTGAGAATTTCTTTGCATATAAATCCAGAAGTTTTTCCAAACTTTGAAAATGACCTATATAGAGACACAATTTAAAATTGACAAGATAAAAGGATTATAAAAATGAAAGCTTTTTGTTGTTCTTTTTTGTTTTGTTTTTCCAACCCTTCCTTTGCCATTACTACAATTATTAGTAGGCTGGTGGGTAGAAACTAATAGCAATATCTATATATGTATTTGTATATGAAAGAATTATAACCCACCAAACAGTTGGGGAAATCCTAGAGAAAAGTCTTTCAAAATATGGGCTCTGATGCAGGTCACGTGAAGGATCAGAGATTTTATCCTACTTGTATGCTAACAATTTAGCTTGCCATAGTTCTGTCGATGTTGCCAGAATGGCACAAATTTTCTGGGTCAGAGACAAAGAACTTTATTACTCATGGCACAATAGGCAGCATGAGCTTCATGTTTTTATCAGTTCCTCTTGTCACGAAATCCCACAGGAAAGATGCAGAGAAGTGCAGGTCAATGCTACACACACAGTGGGTTTGTGTCACAGCTGAGAAACCGGGAACGTAGGAAACCCCTTGATTTTATAAGGGGGCTGCTAGAAAACTTGTCCAGTGTTAGCCCCAGAGGAACACATTATCTTTGTTGTACTGGTGAAGAAATAAACCAGCTCTCCACCCAGGAGGGAGATTCTACACCTTACAAGACTTCTTTCTATACAATCATACTTGAAATGATAGTTTAAAACAAACTATGATCTGAATGTTGTTGCCTTCCCCCATTCATATGTTGAAGTACTTCCCCTCAAGGTGATGGTATTAGGAGGCGGAGCCTTTGGAAGGTGATTATATCATGAAGATGGAGTCCTCATGAATGGGATTAATGCCCTTATAAAAGAAGCCAAAGAAAGCTCCCTTGTCCCTTCCACCATGTGAAGTTACAGTGAGAAGACCATCTATAAGGAAGCAGTATCTCACCAGACACCAAATCTACTGGCACCTTAATCTTGGACTTCCCAGCCTCCAGAACTGTGAGAAATAAGTTTCTGTTGTGTATAAGCCACCCAATTTATGGTATTTTGTTATAGCAATCAAATGGACTGACAATGCCTACACTCATGGAAACATGAGATAACATGGAGAATTGTTTCTCCATTATCCATTAGTAGGTCAGGAAATCTTTTTAGTGGGTCACAACTAGCACATTAATACATATATACACATATATATGTGTATATATGTAATTGGTCATGATGAACAATGTGTTTCTTATTGTGGGTTATTGTCACAGAAGTTTGAAAGCCACTGCCCTAGAACAGTTTAAATTGCAAAAGTTTTATTGAGCTAAGAATTCATGAAAAAATTAGGGGTCTGAAGTGTATCTTACACTGGAACTTTAATGAGATATCTGGAAAATCTTTATTAATATTTGTAACAGGAAAGAGCCAATTCTGACTCCATGTTGGATCTGTTTCTTTTACTTTAACCTTTGCTTTTCATTGCTTTTGTTATTATATTCACTGTCTATAGCTGTAAGCACACATAATGGCCTGCCACAGAAAACTCTGCCCCTCTGCCTGACTGTTAAGTGCTTTTGTTCAGGTCACAGAGAGACATTCTGACCCTGCCCACCTGTGAATGACTGCAGAAAAGAAGAAATTAACACATCCCCTCCCCGGTACAGGCCATGGGAAGAGATGTTTTGCAAGATAAATGGCCTTTTTATTTTACTTCCTCACCTCCGCCCCCTCTCTGTTCTATAAAAGGAACTGGCATCCAGGCCCCATAAGATGATTTTCTGGGGACTCTAGTCTGCCATCTTCTTCATCTGCTGGCTTTCCAAATAAAGTCTCTATCTCTTGCCTCAACACCTCATCTCCCGATTTTTTGGCCTGTCGTGCAGTAACCAGAGTGATCTTGGATTTGGTAAAAATTTTGGCTTAGCCAGCCAGGAGCCTTGCTGCTCATGGCTAGCCAGCACCAGTCAGGGAATACTGGGGCAAGGCCCTAGCAGCTGCCAGGATTAGTTGCCCTGAGGATCTTCCCTTCAAGATTCCCTGAAGCAGCACCCGCTACCCCAGCACTTGGCAGTTGAAGCAAGGAACCGACAAACTTCTACAAGTAGATGGACTCGATTTTAGAGGGTAAGTCGCTCCAGTGTGCACACTGAGAACATATCCCCCCCCCCTCAATTTGGGCTTTTCCTTTACGGGACAAGCCAGTTTGTTTGGTTGTGGTACCATGTTGGAGAGGGGAATTATTGTTGGACTTCACCTGATTTGGGAACCGGTTCGTTGGTTTTGGTTTTGTGTGTGTCGATGTTGGAATTTGTTTGCATGTTTTGTGCTTTGGTGTTATCAAACTTATAAAAATGGGAAATACTCCATCTATCCAAAAGGAGAGTCCTTTGGGGAGTATATTAGAGAAATGGGCAAAACATAGCCGTGAGCCTATGACTAAGAAAGACATGATATACTATTTTAATAGGGTGCGGACCAAATATATGTTAAGTTCAGAAGAGCGATGGCTCCTGAATGGCTCACTCAATTATTATACGATCTTGCAATTAGAAGTGTTTTGCGGAAGAGCAGGGAAAAGAGATGAGATTCCGTATGTAGAAGCATTTGTGCTATTGCATCAAGAGGAAAAGGAGTCAGAGAACTGCCACCTTATGGTGTAGCAGTCTGAAAGGAAACCCAAGGGGGAACCTGTTCTACAAGGGGAAGAGGGAGAAAAATGAGAGTGGGGACATGTTACTTCAAAATCTGAACCCCCTCCGGCCTATCCAGCTCCCCCACTGGCCAAGCAGGCTGCACCGGTGGTTTTTCCAACAGCCCCCTCCCGCATATTCATTACTTTCACCATCTCCTGTTTCCCCTACCCACGGGGATCGAATAGAAGTTTCTATGTTAACTCCTGGAACACAGAGACCTGGTTTAGTGTTACCATCTAAGATCTAACAGGGAACACAGTTTGGATTGGGAGCCACTTCTGCATCAGGGCATTTTCCCTTGTGCCGATATCCTGTAAGAGGCCAGGGGACGCCCTTAGACTTGAGGCATCCGATTCTAATTTCCCCACAGGAGCCCCAGGTAACTTTGACAGTGGGGAACAAGTTGATTGACTTCTAATAGATATGGGTGCCACATATTTTGTGGTAAACACCAAGGTGGTACAGAAAACATCTCAGTCTATCATGGTCACAGGAGTTTCTGGAGAAGTACAAAACCATCCATTATTACAGCCTTTAGAATGCCAACTATGGGACCTCACCCTGAAACATAGCTTCTTATGTATGCCAGAGTGCCCAATCCCCCTTTTTTGGGATGACATCTCCTTTGTAAATTAAATGCTCAAGTAACTTTTTTGCTAGAATATCTTGACATCAGGGTCCTACCAGAGCATGCTTTAAACCTACAAATGGTGCTCATGGAAACCCCAGAGAAGGAAAAAAGTCATCCAAGGAGAAACTTGCCTGTATCTTTGAGATGCAAATGTCCTATCTGGTCTTCTCAGGAACACTCATCTCTGTCATCCCTTTTTTTTTTTTTTTTTGCATTGAATGTCTCTATTATTTTCTCTATGTCATTAATTTTCATTCTGATTTTTATTATATCTTTTCTTCTGCTTGTTTTAAGTTCAGCTTGCTTTTCTTTTTCCAGTGTTTAATAGTGGAAGGTTAAGATATTAATTTTAGATTTCTCTTTTTTAATACAATTATTCACAGCCATAAATTACCTTCTCAAAACTACTTTACCTGAATTCTATAAGTTTTTACTATTCTGTGTGTTTTTTCATTCAGTTGGAAATAGCACATAAGCTTTTTTATTTAAATTAATTTTTATTGGAGTATAATTGCTTTACAATGTTGTGTTAGGTTCTACTGTACAGCAAAATGAATCAGCCATACATATACATGTAACCCCTCCCATTTGGACTTCCTTCCCATTCAGGTCACCACAATGCATTAAGTAGAGTTCCCTGTGCTATACAGTATGTTCTCATTAGTTATCTATTTTATACATAGTATCAATAGTGTATATGTGTCAATACCAATCTCCCAATTCCTCCCACCCTCCTTTCCCTCTTGGTATCCATCCATTTGTTCTCTACACCTGTGTCTCTATTTCTGCTTTTCTGCCATCCTTTTAAAATGTAAATTTTGAAAAGAAGGTAAAGTAATTTAGAAATTGACTTGTCAAGGGTAAATAGAAATCCTAAGTGTCTTTTTGTAAACATTTAGCCAACTAGACAAGTGAGCTTGATTGTTCCATCTGCCAGAAATGTATTTTAATACAACCTCTTTTGTAAACTGATGGGTTTTACATTGCTATACCTGATTCAGGGCTGAAATTTTGAAATAAGAACTATGAGGTCGCTCTGTCTGTCTGTGTGTTTGTATGTGTCTTTGTCTTTGGATAATATTGCTGAGGTTAATCTGTAAATGAGCTCTATTTAATTGGCATGAAGAAAAGTAAGCACTTACTTACAAATCAAACAATTCTAAATACAAGAGAAATTAAGCTAAATGAGTTTTAGGTTCATGTGAACTGGGAAATATGTAGTATTAAATAATACCTGGTATTAATGTTTAAGTTTGTTGATATAACTAATATACATGTGTCTTTAGAGTCATCAACATTAAGTATAATACTTTCACTGCACCTAGGTTTAATAGAAGTTAAATGAAATCTTGTTATACCTGTTGCAAATTTGTCAGCAAGAAAAATAACTTGATATGATGAAACTTTAAAGTAAATGTAAACGAGATAAGAGCCTTTAGGTTAACTCTATAGGAATAATTATGTTCTGAAAAATTATCTAAAAGTCTCTCCAGATTTTGGTAACTATTACTTGCCTCTTGGTTTTCACTAGAAATTAAGGTTTTTAAGAGTTGGGGATTCTAATTTAAATATATAATTAAAGCTACTGAAAATTAAAAAGAAAAACAACATTTCAGTATGGTAGAGTGTGTGTTTTCAGTTAAGAAGGTATGAGGAATGGAATTACATTTTACAGATAAAGTTTTATAAATGGTCAGGATTAACTAACTTTAGATTGAAGTTAACTAAGTAAATGAATTTTGTTAAGTAAGCTAATACAAGACTGGAATTTGATCTCTCTGCCTGTTAGAAGTGCTCCTTTTTGATAACAGATTGTATGAATTTCTGTGCCCTTAGTTGATCCATATTTGTTTTCTTTTAATCGGTTTGTGACTTTGGTTAAATGAATAAGTATTGTTTCACAGTGACCTATGATCCTGTTGTGTTTTAAATCCTTTCTGATATTTTTAACAAACTTCCCAAATATCAAAATCTGACTAAAGCTTTTTAGCTTCCAGCTGATTCCGGGATACTTCAAAAGAACATCTCTGAGACATCTCAGAGAGGAATGCCAAACTATGCTTATTTGGTATGTTAAATTACTTCAAAAACATTGTCAAGTGATTGGAGATGAACCTTTGGTTATAGAGTAAGGATAAATGTCATTAATATAGATATTCCAAATTTTATATGGAATCCCTAACATCTGATATGTCCTAATATGTTATCAATCATAATTCTAGTTATTCTAAAATGTTATATGTAACAGAAATATCCACATTTCCTGCTAATTGCATTGTACTCAAATCTTTAACCAGACTACTTTGTTTTGTTCTGATGCTTTTACAAAATGATTTTCAAGAAGACTCATAAAAAGGAACTTTTTAACAATTATGAATTTCTGATGGCCTTTAGATAATATCATGGGACTGGGTAACAAATGACAAAACTAGTGGAAAACCTGATTACTTCAACCAGATCAACAGGAATTAATTACATGGGACTGAATGAACTGGTAAATATGATTTATAACTTTATGTCTTTGGGAAATATACTGGCTTTAATCTTTGTTTTTCTAAAAAAACAAAACAAAACAAAATCTTTTCTCTTATGCTATGATGTATGACAAGTTGATAAAGTATGTCTTTGTAAAAAGAAAGGAAACATTTATCTTTTTCTCTCTACCTGGTTGATCCTGCCAGTAGCATATGCTTGTCTCAAAGATTAAGGCCATGCATGTCTAAGTATGCATGGCCAGTACAGTGAAAGTGTGGATACCTCATTAAATCAGTTATGGTTCCTTTGGCTGCACATTATTGCAGCTGGATTACAACTAGTTATACTAATCATTGTTTTAATTTGTTCTTTGTTTCCAAAATGT
This sequence comes from Pseudorca crassidens, assembly GCF_039906515.1. Taxonomy (NCBI): domain Eukaryota; kingdom Metazoa; phylum Chordata; class Mammalia; order Artiodactyla; family Delphinidae; genus Pseudorca; species Pseudorca crassidens. The sequence goes on along the minus strand of NC_090317.1, from coordinate 56,667,984 downwards.
TTGTGTTTTGTGTCTCCCTGCTGCATGGTGACTTTGTCAATGTTACTAGCTGCATCAATTTTACCCTATTTTATAAAATTGTTGTGTCTTACAGTACCTAGTGTGTAACCAGGACTCCAACAAAATATATGATGGTTAACATCTTGAGGAAATAGATCCCATTTATAACATAAAATAACTGTAATAGTGTGATTCTAGTTATGGGAAGAGGCAACAAGGGAAAACATCTCCTGGTTCATATTAGACTAGTAAGAGGATCCAGAGAATCTTTAATTATCAATAGGACCTAATCAGAAAATTAGCACCTGGAGTGGCATATTAAGAATTTTCGCCTGATCTGGGATGAGCCTCCAAGTGCTGTGGGACAAAATTTCATCATGAGATGTCTCCCAAATATTGGTGAAATTCCTTAACAAGAGGAAAGGATCTGAGAAATGGAATATTTCCTGCCATATCTGTCACCAGCAATTGCAGCCCTACAAAGTGAGCAAGTGAGACCTGAAGATATTCAGGAAGGAGAAGAATACCTGCCATTTAGCAGCCATCAGACTGCAGTCATTCCCTATGGTGAGCCCTGAGGAAACTCAGGATATGAGAATATAGGATACAGGCCCCCAGATAGCTGAGGTGCATATCAAAGGAATGATTTCAGTGAGCCCAGATTCTTGCATCTTCCCATACACAGAAAAACATTAAATTCCTTAACTTGAGAAGTGGCTCTCAGGCTTGAAGTCCTCAAAATTCCCAGTAACTCTCAATTTTAGGTTGTGAATACTTTTAAAGTCTACAGGTGTAAAGTAAACACTTTTCAAAGAGGAACAAAAGAGGACAAATCTCAAAATTGGAATACTGGCACTGACGGCAGACAGTCCCAGAAAGATCCATTTGATGAAGCAGTTAGAATGGTTGTCACCACTTTTTCCACAAGATTGCCAAACGGACATTGACAGTGGGGAGTTGTAACAGGAAGGAGGCAATTCTGACTCCATGTTGGATCTGTTTCTTTTCCTTTAAACTTTGCTTTTCGTTGCTTTTGTTATTATAATCACTGTCTATAGCTGTAAGCATACATAATGGCCTGCTACAGGGAACTCTGCCCCTCTGTCTGACTGTTAAACTAAAGTGCTTTTGTTTAGGTCACAGAGAGACATTCTGACCCCACCCACCTGGGAATGACTGCAGAAAAGAAGAAATTAACACATTCCCTCCCTGAGGCAGGCCATGGGAGGAGATGTTTTGCAAGATAAATGGCCTTTTTACTTTACTTCCTCACCTCTCCCCCCTCTGTTCTATAAAAGGAACTGGCATCCAGACCCTGATAAGGTGATATTTTGTAAGATGGTATTTTGGGGACCCTAGGCTGTTAACCCAAGTTCGAGTGCTCGACTCACAGTGAGGCCAAACAAACTGAAACATCAGAATTTGGGGCAGAGAAAGGTTTATTGCAAGGAGACAAGGTGGCTCATACCCTGAAAAGGCTCGAGCTCCCCCAAAGGTTTCGGCAAAGCATTTTTAAAGCCCGGGGGTGGGGAGAGAGATCACAGGGTACGTGATCAGCTTGTGCACAGTTCTCTGATTGGCTGATGGTGAGGCAGCAGGATGGTGTCACTGGGGTTAAGTTTGTCAATCCTTAGGCTCCAGGAAACCAGGGGCTATGTGCTCATAATCGTCAAGTAGTTCTTCCATCTGGTGTATGCGTCTGTGTGTGTGTGGGGGGCGGGGGTTCACATCTACAAAACAACGCAGGAAATTTGCATCAAACATTATCTAGGTACCTCAGAGAGGAGCTAAAGCAGAAGATATGAAAGAAGGCCTGTCCTGGGAAGGCCACATAGGGTCCTGTTTGGTTAAAATTCCCCCCTTTTCTTTGTCACTGCACAATCATGAGGAGAACATTTTTTTTTAAATATCTTTATTGGGGTATAATTGCTTAACAATGTTCTGTTAGTTTCTGCTGTATAATAAAATGAAACAGCTATATGTATACATATATCTCCATATCCGCTCCCTCTTGCATCTCCCTCACACCCTCCCTATCCCACCCCTCTGGTGGTCACAAAGCATGAGCTGATTTCACTGTGCTATGCAGCTGCATCCCACTAGCTATCTATTTTACATTTGGGAGTGTATATATGTCCATGGCACTCTCTCATTTCATCCCAGCTTACCCTACCTCCTCCCTGTGTCCTCAAGTCCATTCTCCATATCTTCGTCTTTATTCCTGCCCTGCCCCTAAGTTCTTCAGAACGATTTTTTTTTTATTTTTAGATTCCATATATATGTGTTAACATACGGTATTAGTTTACATACGGTATTAGTTAACATACGGTATTAGTTTTTCTCTTTCTGACTTACTTCACTCTGTATGACAGACTCTAGGTATATCCACCTCATTACAAATAGCTCAATTTTGTTTCTTTTATGGCTGAGTAATATTCCATTGTATATATGTGCCACATCTTCTTTATCCATTCATTCGATGATGGATACTTAGGTTGTTTCCATCTCTCTGGGCTATTGTAAATAGAGCTGCAATGAACATTTTGAACCATAACCATAATTCAACCATAATTCTTTGAATTATGGTTTTCTCAGGGTATATGCCCAGTAGTGGGATTGCTGGGTCATATGGTAGTTCTATTTGTAGTTTTTAAAGGAACCTCCATACTGTTTTCCATAGTGGCTGTACCAATTCACATTCCCACCAGCAGTGCAAGAGTGTTCCCTTTTCTCCACACTCTCTCCAGCATTTATTGTTTCTAGATTTTTTGATGATGGCCATTCTGACTGGTGTGAGGTGATACTTCATTGTCGTTCTGGTTTGCATTTCTCTAATGATTAGTGATTTTGAGCATGCTTTCATGTCTTTGTTGGCAATCAGTATACCTTCTTTGGCAAAATGTCTATTTAGGTCTTCTGCCCAGTTTTGGATTGGGTTGTTTGTTTTTTTGATATTGAGCTTCATGAGCAGCTTGTATATTTTAGAGATTAATCCTTTGTCAGTTACTTCATTTGCAAATATTTTCTCCCATTTTGAGGGTTGTCTTTTCATCATGTTTATGGTTTCCTTTGCTGTGAAAAAGCTTTTAAGTTTAATTAGATCCCATTTGTTTATATATATATTTTTATTTCCATTACTCTAAGAAGTGGGTCAAAAACGATCTTGCTGTGATTTATGTCATAGAGTGTTCTGCCTATGTCTTCATCTAAGAGTTTTATAGTGTCTGGCCTTACATTTAGGTCTTTAATACATTTTGAGTTTACTTTTGTGTATGGGGTTAGGAAGTGTTCTAATTTCCTTCTTTTACATGTAGCTGTCCATTTTTCCCAGCACCACTTATTGAAGAGGCTGTCTTTTATTCATTGTATATTCTTGCCTACTTTATCAAAGATAAGGTGACCATAGGTGCGTGGGTTTGTCTCAGGGCTTTCTATCCTGTTCCACTGATCTATATTTCTGTTTTTGTGCCAGTACCATACTGTCTTGATTACTGTAGCTTTGTAGTATAGTTTGAAGTCCGGGAGCCTGATTCTTCAAGCTCCATTTTTCTTTTTCAAGATTGCTTTGGCTATTCAGGGTCTTTTGTGTTTCCATACAAATTGTAAAATATTTTGTTCTGCCTAGAGAATTTTCTTTAGCATTTGTTGTAAAGCTGGTTTGGTGCTGCTGAATTCTCTTAGCTTTTGCTTGTCTGTAAAGGTTTTAATTTCTCTGTCGAATCTGAGTGTGATCCTTGCTGGGTAGGGTAATCTTGGTTGTAGGTTTTTCCCTTTCATCACTTTAAATATGTCCTGCCACTCCCTTCTGGCTTGCAGTGTTTCTGCTGAAAGATCAGCTGTTAACCTTACAGAGATCCCCTTGTGTGCTATTTGTTGCTTTTCCCTTGCTGCTTTTAATATGTTTTCTTTGTATTTAATTTTTGATAGTTTGATTCATATGTGTCTTGGCCTGTTTCTCCTTTGATTTATCCTGTATGGGACTCTCTGCACTTCCTCGACTTGATTGACTATTTCCTTTCCCATATTAGGGAAGTTTTCAACTATAATCTCATCAAATATTTTCTCAGTCCCTTTTTTTCCCTCTTCCTCTTCTGGGACCCCTCTAGTTTGAATGTTCTTGCATTTATTGTTGTCCCTGAGGTCTCTGAGGCTGTCCTCAATTCTTTTCATCCTTTTTTTTTCTGCTCTGCAGTTGTTATTTCCACTCTTTTATCTTCCAGGTCACTTATCCATTCTGCCTCAGTGATTCTTCTGTTGATTCCTTCTAGAGAATTTTTAATTTCATTTATTGTATTGTTCATCATTGTTTGTTTGCTCTTTAGTTCTTCAAGGTCCTTGTTAAACGTTTCTTGTATTTTCCCCATTTTTATTTCCAAGATTTTGGATCATCTTTACTATCATTACTCTGAATTCCTTTTCAGGTAGACTGCCTATTTCCTCTTCATTTGGTTGGTCTGATAGGTTTTTACCTTGCTCCTTCATCTGCTGTGTGTTTCTCTGTCTTCTTATTTTGCTTAATTTACTGTGTTTGGGGTCTCCTTTTTGCAGCCTGCAGGTTCGTAGTTCCTGTTGTTTTTGGTGTGTGCCCCCAGTAGGTAAGGTTGGTTCAGTGGCTTGTGTAGGCTTCCTGGTGGAGGGGACTGTTTCCTGTGTTCTGACGGATGAGGCTGTTTCTTGTCTTTCTGGTGGGCAGGACCTCATCTGGTGGTGTGTTTTGGAGTGTCTGTGAACTTCTTATGATTTTAGGCAGCCTCTCTGCTAGTGGGTGGGGTTATGTTCCTGTCTTGCTAGTTGTTTGGCATGGGCTCTCCAGCACTGTAACTTGGCAGTCGTTGAGTGCAGCTGGGTCTTAGCTTTGAGATGGAGATGTCTGGGAGAGCTTTGGCCAGTTGATATTTTGTGGAGCTGGGAGGTCTCTGGTGGACCAATGTCCTGAGCATGGTTCTCCCACCACAGAGGCTCAGGCCTGACACTTGGCTGGAGCACCAAGACCCAGTCAGCCACACTGCTTAGAAGAAAAGGGAGAGAGAGAGAGAAAGAAAGAAAGAGATAGAGAGAGAGAGAGAGAGAGAGAGAAAGAAGGAATAGAAAAGTAAAATAACATAAAGGTTTTAAAATAAAAAAGAAATATTAAAAAAATAAATTAAAAAGTAATAAATAGGAAAAGAAAAGAAAGAAAGAGGAGAGCAACCAAACCAGAAAACAAATCCACCAATGATAACAAGCACTAAAAGCTATACTTAAAAGAAAGAAAAAAAAAAAAGGACAGACAGAACCCTAGGACAAATTGTAAAAGCAAATATATACAGATAAAATCACACAAAGAAGCAAGCATACACATACACAGTCACAAAAAAAGAAAAAGGAAAAAGAAAAACATATATACATATATTTAAAAAAAGGAAGAGAGCAACCAAATCAATGAACAAGTCTACCAATGATAATAACCTCTAAATATTAAACTAAAATAAGCAGAAAATCAGAAACAAACTAGATGCAGAAAGCAAACCCCAAGTTTACAGTTGCTCCCAAAGTCCACCACCTCAATTTTGGGATGATTCATTGTCTTTTCCGATATTCTAGAGATGCAGGGTACAGCAAGTTGATGTGGAGATTTAAACCTCTGTTCCTGAAGCTGGTGGGAGTAATTTCCTTTTCTCTTCTTTGTTTGCACAGCTCCTGGGGTTCAGCTTTGGATTTAGCCCCACCACTGCATGTAGGTCACTTGAGGGCATCTGTTCCCCACCCAGACAGGATAGAGTTAATGTAGCAGGTGATTAGGAGGCTCTGGCTCACTCAGGCTGGGAGAAGGGAGGGGTATGGAATGCGGAGCGAGCCTGTGCTGGCCAGAGCCCAGCATGACACTGCAACAGACTGAGGTGTGCCTTGTGTTCTCCTGGGGAAGTTGTCCCTGGATCATGGGACCCTGACAGTGGTGGGATGCACACCCTCCTGGGAGTGGAGGTGTGGATAGTGACCTGTGCTTGCACACAGGCTTCTTTGTTGCTGCAGCAGCAGCCTTAGCGTTTCATGCCTGTCTCTGGTGTCTGTGCTGATAGCTGTGGCTCATGCCAGTCTCTGGAGCTTGTTTAGGTGCTGCTCTGAATCCCCTCTCCTTGCGCACCCCAAAACAATGGTCTCTTGCCTCTTAGGCAGTTCCAGACATTTTCCTGGACTCCCTGCTAGCTGTCCTGCACTAGCCCCCTTCAGGCTGTCTTCATGCAGCCAACCTCAGTCCTCTCTCTGGGATCTGAACTCCGAAGCCCGAGCCACAACTCCTAGCCCCCATCTGCCCCAGCGGGCGAGCAGAAAAGCCTCTCATGCTGGTGAGTGCTGGCTGGCACTGATCCTCCGTGCAGGAATCTCTTCACTTTGCCCTCTGCACTCCTGTTGCTGCACTCTCCTCTACTACACTCTCCTCCATGGCTCTGAAGCTTCCCCCCACACACCCCATCTCCACCAGTGAAGGGGCTTCCTAGTGTGTGGAAACTTTTCCTCCTTCACAGCTCCTTCCCAGACATGAAGGTCCTATCACTATTCTTTTGTCTTTGTTTTTCCTTTTTTCTTTTGCCCTACCCAGAAACGTGGGGAGTTTCTTGCCTTTTGGGAAGTCTGAGGTCTTCTGCCAGCGTTCAGTAGGTGTTCTGTAGGAGTTGTTCCATATATAGATGTATTTTTGATGTATTTGAGAGGAGGGAGGTGATCTCAATGTCTTACTCCTCCACCATCTTGAAGGTCCCACCCCCACACCAGGAGAACAAGTTTTGATCAAGAAAAGGAATAAAGGTTCAGATAGAGAGGTTAATCATAAACTTGACAGAGGGACCCATAGTGTCCCTCTTGGTTACAATTATTCCAGCAGACACTGCTTTGAGAATGGCTGGTGGCTTCTGAGTCTGACACAGCTACTCCATTTTTACTTCCAAATGCATTTCTCTCCTCAATGGTCAAAGCAGATGTCACCATTAGTGATTTTAATGCTTTTCTAAATATGAGAAGATGCAAGAATTTGGGCTCATATAATCTGAAAATATCTAAGGCCTGATCCTGCCAGCCTTTTCCAGAGCACAGAGTGCCTCATTCGTGATCTCCACCCTGACGTCCTTTTAGGGGGTGTTGAAGGCCAGCAGCTGCAATGAAGAGGTAGATGGCAAGTGTCAATTTCCAGCTGGTCCCTTCCTGGTCATAAATTTGATCATGGTTTTGGGGGCTCTTCATGACCATTTTGTCCCACAGTGCTAGGAGTGCTCATTCTCAGGTCTGGCAAAGATTTCACTGGTTGGCCACTCAATGTGCTATCACTGGACTAGGCCTTAGTGCCAAAAGTCTCAGTATCTCCTGTCTTACTAGCCTCTTATGTTCCAGGAAAATATTCCCTCTTGTTGCTTCTTCTCATACCTAGAGTTTCACTATTAAAATCACTGATGGTATATGGAACTATATATTATTTTATCAGAGGCTCAGTCACACATTTGTTAATGAAAGAAACAACAAAATAGGCAATATAGGTTATAAGTTGTTGCAAGTATCTCCTGGTTTCAGCCAGACTCAGGAGGTGATATGTTACTTTCTTCTTTCCTGCAGCCATTCACAGGTGGGCTGGGTCAAGATGTTCCCAGTGAGCTGAACAAAGTATTCTAGTCTAACATTCAATTGTGGGGAGAGGGTTCCCTGTGATGGGCCATTATGTATACTTTAAGCTATAGGCAATGTCTCTGTATTGATGAACTTGTAGCAAAAGCAACAGAATACAAAGATTAAAGTAAAAGAAACAGGTCTAATAGGGAGTCAGATTTGTTCTTCCCTATTACACTTACTGACTGTCAATGTCCATTCCACAGTCTTTTAGGGAAAGGCACAACAACCGCTCTTAGATGCTTCCTGCTGTACGGGGGCAATGAAGGGTGATTGTGGAATGGAATTGATCATCCTTGGGCAGGGAATATTAAACCCCTTAGCCTTGTTATCTAATTTGTAATTGGACCTACCTATTAATTTTAACTTTCTCACTGCGTCATAACTATACTTGGGGGAGAGATTTCCTTACATCTGGATAAACACAGATTAAAAGCCAGTAATATTTCAGGCAATATCAAAAATTACAACCATATTCATCAGTTTACTCAGTCCTATATAATTATCCTTTTTACTAACAGTTTTATGAAATCACAGTTTCCATTACACTTTTAAAATATCTTACCTAGCTCACCGGTGTGATTTAAAAGTTATCAGAAACCTGTTTTTGTCAAAACACCCTTTTATGACTCTTGAAGATGTGCCAGTCTTGTAAAGCATCAACTTAGCTGCCTGTGAATGATAAGTCTTAAAAAGGCAAGGTTAAAGATCTGATTACCATTCTTTCTTTCAAAGATGCTTATGCAAGCTATTGTGACATGCAATATTTTAAGATAACTAAAATTATAACATCATACCAGGATATATACAAATTTCAGAAACTTTATATGATTTCTACAATGTCTATATTAATAACACTTATTCATACTGTATAATCTGAGGAGGCTTATCACTCATTTGACAATGCTTTCTGTGTAATTTAGCATACCAACCAATTCTAGTCAGTTTAGTATATATATATATATATATATATATATACACAATCTTTTTTTTTTTTTTTCCGGAGGTGCCTCAGGGACCCTCTGAAGCATCCCAATGTTAGCTGAAGTCAAAGGAACTTTACTTAGGATTTGATAGGAAGGTCGTCAAAATATCAGAAAGTTTTTTTTTTTTTTTTTAAATTTGGTCAGATAGAATATTTAAGAACAAATTCAAATCAGTTAAATGCAAGATAGTTCACACAATCTGTTGTCAAAAGCAGCATTCTAAGTAAACTTGTTCTCTTAATAAAGAGGAACCAAGTCTGGTCCTGCACCCATCTACTTTTATTTATTTATTTATTTATTATTTTTCTTTTTGTGGTACATGGGCCTCTCACTGTTGTGGCCTCTCCCGTTGTGGAGCGCAGGCTCAGCGGCCATGTCTCATGGGCCCAGCCACTCCGTGGCATGTGGGATCCTCCCAGACCAGGGCATGAACCCATGTCCCCTGCATCGGCAGGCGGACTCTCAACCACTGCACCACCAGGGAAGCCCTACCCGTCTACTTTTAATAACAAAATTCATTTCCCAATTAAGTGTAATTTAATCTCAGCCTGACCAAAACTCCTTTTTTACTCAAAATATATATCCCACTTTCCTACTGGATAGTGAAATGTTTTATTATTTTTAGTAGCTTTAATTACATATCTAAATTAGAATCCCCAACACTTAAAACCTTAGTTTCTAGTGAAAACCAAGAGGCAAGTAATAGTTACCAAAATCTGGAGAGACTATTTTAGATAATTTTTCAGAACATAATTATTCCTATAGAGTTAACCTAAAGGCTCTTATCTCGTTTACATTTACTTTAAAGTTTCATCATATCAAGTTATTTTTTTTGTTGAAAATGTGCAACAGGTGTAATAAGATTTCATTTAATTTCTATTAAACCTAGATGCAGTGAAAGTATTATACTTAATGTTGATGACTCTAAAGACACATGTATATTAATTATATCAACAAACTTAAACATTAATACCAGGTATTAATTTAATTCTAAATATTTCCCAGTTCATGTGAACCTAAAACTCATTTATCTTAATTTTTCTTGTATTTAAAATTGTTTGATTTGTAAGTGCTTACTTTCCTTTACGCCAATAGTGCTCATTTACAGATTTACCTCAGCAATGTTATCCAAAGACAAAGACATAGACAAACACACACAGACAAACAGAGAGACCTCATAGTCTTCATTTCAAAATTTCAGCCCTGAGTCAGGTACAGCAATGTAAAACTCATCAGTTTACAAAAGGTTGGATTAAAATTAGGTTTCTGGAGGATGGAACAAATCAAGCTCACTTGTCTAGATGGCTAAATATTTGCAGAAAAAAACACTTACAATTTCTATTTACCCTTGACAAGTCAATTTCTAAATTACTTTACCCTCCTTTCAAAATTTGCATTTTAAAAGGATGGCAGAGATGAGGATTCCTGAGAAGACCAAATAGGACATTTGCATCTCAAAGATACAGGTAAATTTCTCCTTGGATGACTTTGTTTCCCCTTTGTTGGTCTCTGAGGTGTCAAAGCCATTGCCATCATGGGCCTTTTGCATATTTCTCTGGGTGCATTCAGCCTTTTCAACCATATCCCTATTATTGAAAACCAAATAAGCCAATTGAAACAAATCATTCATTGGAGTCTGAGGACCAGCAGTTGCTTTCTGAATTTTGCGTCTGAGGTCTGGGATAGACTGGCTATGAAATGCATAGTCGAAAGGGCCTGTCCCTTGGGGGAGGAGGGATCCACTTTTGTATACTAAAAGTGTCCACTAGTCTCCCTTGGATGACTGAAGGATTTTTGTGCTGTCCCTATTGCACCTCTTTCACCTTTTTATAATTAATAGATTTTACTGTAAGTTTTTTCATACCCTAATGAAAGTTATGAATTAAAGTTTGGCTGAGGGAACATTCCCAGCAGTTTTGAATGTTATTCTTGCGCCCCCTTTTTTCTTCAGTTCCAAGCAACACAGATTGATTAGATCAGCTCCAGAGAGCCCAGGTAGATCATTTATATCTCAAAGGCACAGGAAGAGAAATGCAAATTCCTCTTCTAACTACTTATACAAAACCCAGCCATCTCAGGCTATTTTCAGGGAACTTTACTTTTTCTCAGTTCCCAAATATCCACCTCAGTTTAAACAAACAAATACATACATATCATCCACTCACATTCACGTGCCCCTTTTCCAGCAAAACCAGGAAGAGAAAAAGGGATTCGGACTCAGGTACCGAGACACCCATTCACATACACACACGTACCCCCAAGACAAAAGCAATTGCAAAAGACCCACTTTGACATAGTAGCGAAGCCATTAGGGGCCTTTGCCGTCCAGATCTCAGGGAGTATTGAAGCATTTTCTTTCATTTAGGGAACACAGCTAAAGATCTCTTAGTTTTGCAAAAGCACCCCAGGGGACGATAAGATGGAACAGAGCTCTGATCATCCATACTTAATTATTAATGGCCGGTGTTATCAAATATCAAGCAAACAGCAATTCAAATTGGTCTCTCAGGTTCACAGTTCCCTAGCCCCTAAAAGGAAGAAAGTCCTAACCAATGTTCTGCCACAGGCAAAACCAAGGCAATAAGGAAGGTTACCCTGGTGTCGTCACACAGGAGGCCTGTTATTGACCAAAATGTCTCAGCTGGCCAATGCAAGTACTAACACACATACAAACAACCAACGCATGGTCCCGCAAACAAAGAATCAGACAAGGCGTAGCCCAGAAATTCCACTTCCATTCCCAGACAGAGGCTCCAGAGAGGCCTGCCTCCTGAAAAAGAATGGACCATTAGTGGCTCACCCCAAAACGATACACACAAAAACACAAACAACAACTAAGTTACAGTCACACAGACAGAAAATCAGAAGAGGTGTAGTCTAGAATTACCCTTTCACTCCCCAATGGAGGCCAAGCCCGGCTCTCGCAAATGAACCGGTTTCCAAATCGGGTAGAGTCCAACAACAATTCCCATCTCCAACAAGGTACCCCAACCAAACAAATTGGCTTGTCCCATAAAGGAAAATCCAGTCTGTGGAGGGAATATATTCCTGGTGTGCACACTGGAGCGACTTACTCCTCAGGTGGCTCACTTCCCGCAAGGGAAGCAGCCCAAATGGAGTGGAGAGAATTACAAGCCTGCACAAGCTGAAGTGACTCACCCAATGACACCAAATGTGAACTGCAGCTCCAGACATTTCTCGGCTCCAAACAGCCTCATGCCATGGGTGACCTGCGCCTGTCGGGGACAGTCCCTCCAAGATCCCAGGAGCGAAATGGACTCCAATATTTGCTGGGGCTCAGGGAACTTGATGCCCCAGGCTGGGGTTGACCTGCCACGGACACGAACTCCTGGCTGGCTGGCCAAAATTTTTAATGCACATTCGTGTCCCCAACACACAGTGAGGCCAAACAAACTGAAACATCAGTTTGAAGCAGAGAAAGGTTTATTGCAAGGCCATGCAAGGAGACGAGGTGGCTCATGCCCTGAAAAGCCTTGAGCTCCCCAAAAGCTTTAGGCAAAGCATTTTTAAAGGCCAGGAAGGGGGGGGGGGCGTCACAGGGTACGTGATCAGCTTGTTAACGATTATCTGATTGGCTGATGGTGAGGCAGCAGCGTGGTGTCACAGGGGTTAACCTTGTCAGTCCTTAGGCACCAGGAGGCCTGGGGCTGTGTGCTGATAGTCATCAAGTAGTTCTTCCATTTGGTGTGTGTGTGGAGGGGGTGGTCATAGCTGCAAAACACCTCAGGAAATTTGCATCAAATACTATTATCTAGGTACTTCAGAGAGGAGCTAAAGCAGAGGATATGGGGGAAGGCCCCATAGGGTCTTGCTCGGTTACAGTCCGCCATCTTCTTGGTCTGCTGGCTTTCCGAATAATGTTGCTATTCCTTGCCTCAACACCTCATCTCCCTAGTTTGGACTCCGTAACATATTGTTGACTTAAAAAATATTCACAACCTAAAAGTTGAGAGCTATGTTTTATTAGGTGGGAATTTTTAGGACTTCAAGCCTGGGAGGCAGCATCTCAAGTAACCCTGAGAAAACTGCTCTGAGGGGGCAAGGGGGGGGGCGAGCCAGGATGTATAGGAGTTTTGCAACAAAAGGCAGGTAGTAGGAACATCAAAAGATTTCTGTTAATTAAAGAAATTAATTAATTTCTTAATTAAAGAAAACTATACACCTGTCTGTGTATGGGAAGATGCAAGAGTCTGGGCTCACTGAAATTATTCCTTTGATATGCACCTCAGTTATATGGTGCCCTGTGTTTTATATCTTGAGTTCCCTCAGGGCTCACATTGGAGGGCTGCAATTGCTGATGACTGTGACATCCTTTGTTTACTGATATGGCAGGAAATATTCAATTTCTCAATATCCTCCTGTATCATGAATGCCATGAATTGGAAAATAATTTATTTACTTTATTTGCTTGTTCATAGAATTTATAGTTGCTCTGTTGGAACTGTTCATCTTCAATATCTAATTTTAGAAAGCAAACCTCATGTATGATCTAGATAAAAGTAATCTAGCTATTGAAAGATTCAACTATTACTTTAATCCAACTTAAAATAGCACTGATGCTCATGGTCCCTTTTTTTGTTTATCTTGAGGACAAAACTGATAGCTCAAGTAATTGAACTTAGAAATCCTTAAGAATGCTCGAAGAGCAGAGCTGGGGAATTGTAGCTGTGGCATTTTTGTTTGTTTTGTTCTCATGGTGAATAACTCCCTTTTGCATTGTTAAAAGGAGTCTTTCATTTCTTAATGTTAGTTGTTATTCTTTCACCCAAATAATATACCTTAGCAGACCAATGCTTTATTGATTTTTATTTTTTTAGGCCTCACAGCATGTGGGATCTTAGTTCCCGAACCAGGGATCTAACCCCCACCCCCTGCAGTGGAAGCTCAGAGTCTTAACCACTGGACCACCAGGGAAGTCCAGACCAATGTGTTCTTTAATTGCTAATTGAAAACAAAGAAAACCAGTCATTGAAATGACTTCTGGCAGTCACTTATTAGTATTCTAGCATTATGAGGAAACTAGTGCTAATTCATTTTTAAAAGACAGCACATTTCCCCCTTCATTTTTCTTGTTAGAGAAATCTCTAAGAGATGAGAGAGCTTTCCTAGTGTCATCAGGACCATTGTATAAATGCTAATAACTCCACTTTTAGCCTGTATGCCAATGACTTTCAAAACTATATGCCCAGCTCAAGATTTTTTCCTAGACCCCATACCCAATAATCTGATTGATAGAGGAGTCATCTAAATGCCTCACATAAAAATCAATTCATTCAACATATCCAACTCAACTGAACTCTTGATCTACCCTCCGCAAACCTGCTACTGTGTTGTGTCACTTTTTTAGGAAAAGGCAGCATTCTCCTGGTTGACCAGTTCAGAAACTTGGAATTAATTCAAAATCAGTGCATTTCAAACTTTTGGTCTCAGGATTCTTTTACACTCTTAAAGATTATTAATGAACCTGTGGGCACTGGGGAATAATTTTTCCTCTATCCTTCTGGATTCTTGGTTGATACCATCCTGTAATAAAAAGACAGATTAACAGCAGAAACATAAATTTAAAAGCATACTTCTGGGAGTCCCACAAAGATATGAGACTAAAGGCAGCCAGGCAATTGAGGCTTATATACCATCCTGAGTAAGGGGAAGTGGGTAGTGGTCTGGGGCTTCAAAGGAGAGGAAGGCAATTCACAGGAAGTTGAGAAGAGTAAATGTTTGGTAAATAAATATTTGCCCTGCCATGTAGATAACTTTCTCAGATATAAAAAGTTATCTCTTGTAGTAGCACTTTTCCTGGTACAAGCTCCCTTTTCTGATTTCTTTTAGGCAGTTAAGGGGGAGGTAAAAACTTTTCTTGACTCTGGTGGGTCTTGATTGCCTTCAGCTCCACATGGTAAAGTGGCATATTTGGAGTGTTACATTCTGCTAAAATTCAATCCCAAACAGATTTTATTTAAGTGGTTCATATGTATTGATATTTACATATTAAAAATTAAAGCAGAAATTTCAAAACTATTTTTCCAAAAATAACAATAAACACTTTACATGTTAAATAACCTATTTTTAAAGGTTTTATCATAATTTTATTATTTTTCTTTTTTTATTTTAATTGAAACATAAACGATTTACAATATTATATTAGTTTCAGGTGTACAACATAGTGATTCAATATGTTTATAGATTGTACTCCATTTAGAGTTATTACAAAATAATGACTGTTTTCCCTGTGCTGTACAATATATCCTTGTTGTTTATTTATTTTATACCTGGTAGTTTGTATCTCTTAATCCCATACTTCTCTCTAGCCCATTCCCCCTTCCCTCTCCATACTAGTAACCACTAGTTTGTTCTCATATAAGTGATAACATAGAACATTTGTGTTTTTCTGTCTGACCTACTGTACCTTAGATGCTGCCATGAAACCAATATCCTAATCTTTTATATTTGAAAAATCTTTCCTGTCTGTCCTGTCTTCTGCATCCTTATTAACACTGCTTTCATTTAGACCCTAATCATCTCTCATCTGGATTCTCAAAATACGTTCTGATCTGGTCTCTGTATTTAACCTGTCTCTTGCAATTTGTTTTCTATTCTGTCCTTAGAATGATTTTTCTAACATGCAAATCTGAACTTATCATTCTTCAGTTCAAATTATTGAATTGTTCTTTATCACTCATAAGATCAAGTGTAATTGTCTTTAGGTAGGCTATAAGACCACCCACATTCAGGCCTCTTCCTGCCTCTCCAATAATTTGTGGTGTAGTCATATTGAATATGAACAAAAAGTTATTTCTTGTGTTAGACTTGCGCGGTCTCCTAGGAGTTTCGACTCGCCCAGGAAACAACAAGAGTCGGAAGTCGATGCAAAACGCAAGAGGTTTATTGAAGGCCGGTGCACCGGGGTTCCTTGGTCCTCATGCAGGAGGTCGAAGAAGAAACCCTTTTGGGCGCGAATATGTCAGTTTTATAGGTTCCCACTTCCCCGTATGTAAATTATAGATTTGGTTGTGTTCTCCTGCTGATTGGTCCCGGCTTAGGCTCGGACCAGAGAGGGAACTTGTCCCCAGCTGCCTGATTGGTCTTTGACAGACACCTTTTTTACATTTTGTTATCTCCCTCCTTCTCCCCAGCTGCCTGATTGGTCTTTGACAGACACCTTTTTTACATTTTGTTATCTCCCTCCTTCTCGGAAGGGGGCCGGACATCCTGGAAATTCACCCATTGTCTAAGAAGCCCCTATTGTCTGGAGAGTTCTTAATCATTAGCTGGAACAATGTCCCTCGAGTCCCACATTCCCCCCTTTTTCTTGTGACTATTGATTCCAATCATGGAATCTCAACCTTCTGTTCGTAAACTTTGGTACTGTTGTCTTAACATTAGAACTTGTACAGTACTGATACGTTCTCTAATAAATGCTATCAAGCGATTTAGAACACATGGTCCAAAAGTTAAAATCAACAATAAAACAATAAGAGGTCCCAACAGAGTAGAGATTAAGGTGGTAAACCAGGGGGACTTATCAAACCATGATTGAAACCATCCTTTTTCGTTTTCTCTCTCCTTTTGCCTTTTATCTAAGCGTTCCCTTAGTTTATCCATGGTTTTGGTAATGGTTCCTGAATGATCAATATAAAAGCAACATTCTTCTTTTAGAGCGGCGCATAATCCCCCTTCTTTAAGAAACAGCAAATCTAGGCCTCTTCTATTCTGCAACACCATTTCTGAAAGTGAGGTGAGTGATTCCTTTAGTTGAGTTATGGAACTTTCTAATGCTCGAAGGTCGATGTCTACAGCCTGTCTTAAACTTGCATAATACTGGGGTTGTTGTATGAGGGCTGTGGTTCCTGTTCCTATCCCGGCAGATATTCCTAGTCCTAGAAGGACAGCCAATGTGAGGGTTACAGGCTCTCTCTTCCTTCTCGTTTTTCCCTCGTATTCATCTAAGAAGGACGAATCTGAATGATAGATAAGTCTAGGAACTAATTGCACTAGCACACAAAAATCAGCTGAATTGTTGAGAACCTCTAGAGAGACACAAGGGGTTAGCCCCGTGTTACATGCCCACCATCCATCTTGGGGAGGTACAAGATATCCCGAGCCTGAAGGGAGGCTGAAATCATGACAAAGGTGTCGATGGGACTGGGGAGGTGTTCCTATACAAGTACCATTTCCAGAAACCGAAGACAAGAGTTAATTTACTGTTCCCTTTCTGTTTCCATCGACAATGGTCCGGGGAGCTGACATTAGTATAATTAGAACTATATCCTATAGCATCATAATAAGGGGGAGGGGCAGCATAACAGAGCCAACATGATTTTGTAGCCTCCGGGTTTGTAGCATTAAGGACCGTAAAGGCTGCCTGCACCAAAGAAAGCATCCTATCCTGAGGAGCCCCAGGCTTAACTGTGGGTTCTTTGGATCCAGAGGTTTCATTAGTCTCATTCTTTGTTGACGTAGTTGGAGGGGCCGGGGGAAGCAAAGGGGGGCCAAGTACGGGATTTGGGCCTATTGATATAGGAGCAGGAGTCTCAATCTTTAGCTTAAGGGTCATTAATATTCCCAAATCATATCCATTCTTGTAAAATCTAATGCCCCATGAGTGGCCATTTACCCATTTTTTATCTCTTTTTCCAGGATTACTAAAGGAAATTTTGAGGGGGTGGCACCATCCTGAACATTCGGGGGCGACGGGTCGGGGACCCCTATAAGAAGTATGAGTGTAGTTGGCTGTTACTGTAATAAAATCCCAAGTTGAGGTGGGTCTCCAATAAGTATCTCCTGTGGTTTCACATCCCCAGTTTTGGCAATATAAATTTTCAGTTCCCCCACATTTATAATTCAGGGATCGGGGGCGATGGAACCCCGGGCATACATAGAAGGAGAGGGTTCTGAGCCAACTTCTTCGGACCTGGTTTTTACAACCCTCTCCGGAGTAATCAGCTTTAGTTAGAAGTTGGGACGGAGCATTATGCTGATCATAATAACTCTCTAGATCCCAATAGGGAGCTCCTATGGCCAGTTTACAGACATCAGGAAAAAGGTCTGGCCACCAGGTCCAGGGAGGGGCAGTATGGCTAATGGACCAGGTTATATCTCCAGTTTGAGAAATTACCTGCCAAGTTAGACGTTGGGGCAGGTGAGGGCTAAAATCACTTACAGTCAGTAAAGGCAGTAAAACCAAAATTATAAGTCTTAGGTTCGTAGAAGCTTGAGTTTGAGCGGGTTGTCGGTTCTTTGGGCCTGCCATCCTGATGATGCCGCCGCTGGTGCAGCTTTCACGTGTGAAGCATGGATCCAGGCAGCGATGCCGTCCACTTTTATGGCCGTTGGGGTGGTTAGGAGGACGGTGTATGGTCCTTTCCATCGAGGTTCCAACGTCTGGGTTCGATGCCGACGGACGTATACGGAGTCTCCGACTTGGAAAGGATGAGTTTCTCCCAGTGTTCCCGGTTGGTAGGCCTCGGCGAGTTGGGACCATATCTCCTTTTGGACCAGTTGGAGTCCCAATAGCCTAGCATACAAGTCAGTGTTATTTTGACAGTCTGGTTTTATTTCTTCTCCTAAGGTGAGAAGGGGAGGTGGGGCCCCGTATAGCACCTCAAAAGGAGTAAGATGGTACCGGGAAGGTGTATTCCTAACCCGGAACAGGGCTAAAGGAAGGAGCACCGTCCAATCTGTACCGCCAGTCTCCAAGGACAATTTGGTTAGGGTCTCTTTTAGAGTTCTATTCATTCTTTCTACCTGACCTGAACTCTGGGGTCTATATGCACAATGTAATTTCCAATCAGTCCCCAAATATCTGGCCACATCCTGACTTACCTGGGCGACGAAGGCTGGACCATTATCAGACCCTATTACCTTTGGTGCTCCAAATCGAGGAAAAATTTCTTCTAAAATCTTCTTGGCTACTACAGCAGCTGTTTCTTTCTTTGTTGGGAAAGCCTCTATCCATCCTGAAAAAGTGTCTACAAAAACTAAAAGGTATTTATTACCGTACCTTCCAGGACGCACTTCGGTAAAGTCCACCTCCCAGTAAGTTCCTGGGCGGTCCCCCCTGAGTCTCTTTCCAGTTTCAAGTTTCCCTTTGTGAGCATTTACCTGTTGACATGGGACGCATTCCTGCACAATTTGTTCAGCTAATTTTGTCATTCCAGGGGTTTCGTACCCAGCTTTTTGTAACAAGGCTACCATCTTTTTAGTCCCCAAATGTGTCCATCTGTGCATCTGTTGTAACATGGATTCTGCTTGCTGAGAGGACAAAGTTCCTTTTGTTGTGGCCGGGATGATTTCTTCGTCGCGGCCTGGTTTTTCAGGAACTTTATCTGACAGTCCTAGAATGACTTCTCCCGATGCTATTTCTCGGGCCACTTGGTCAGCCATATTATTTCCCCTAATTATTGGGGTATTTCCTTTTTGATGTCCAGGGCAGTGGATGATACTGACTTTAGTAGGAAGCATAAGTGCAGTCAACAAAGCCATGATTTCGTCTTTGTTTTTAATTTCTTTGCCACCTGAAGTTAGTAGCCCTCTCTGTTGGTAAATGGCACCGTGGATATGAGCGGTAGCAAACGCATATCTACTGTCTGTGTAGATGTTTACTTTTTTATTCTCTGCCATCTCTAATGCCCTCGTCAGGGCAATTAATTCAGCTCGTTGGGCTGAGGTCCCTTGTGGTAGCGCCGCTGCCCATATGACTTGTTTTCCGTCTACCACGGCTGCCCCAGTTCGACGCTTACCTTCCTCCAGGAAACTGCTCCCATCCGTGAACCAGGTGAAATCAGCATCAGGGAGGGGCAGGTCCATCAGATCTGGCCTACTGCCGTGTGCTGCGGCCAGTACTTCCTGACAATCATGTATGATGGTGGAGCCTTCCAAGTCAGGATCAGGTAGCAAGGTGGTTGGATTGAGTCCTGTGGCTGGAGCAAACTTGATGCGATCTGAGTTTAGCAACAGGGTTTGGTAATGGGTCATCCTGGCATTAGTTAGCCACCTATCCGGTGGTTGACGGACTACATTTTCCAGGGCATGAGGAGCTGTTATCGTTAGATTTTGTCCTAAAGTTAGTTTGTCAGCATCTTTGACTAGAACAGCCACTGCAGCGATTATCTTTAAACAGGTGGGCCATCCTGATGCCACAGGGTCCAATTTTTTTGACAAATAAGCAACTGGGCGATTCCAGGGACCCAATTTCTGAGTCAATACTCCTTTTGCAATGCCCTTATTTTCGGCCACATATAAATGAAAAGGTTTGGTTACATCTGGCAGTCCTAGGGCTGGAGCTGAAAGTAAAGCTCGTTTGATTTGGTCAAAAGCCCGTTGTTCCTTATCGCCCCAAACGAAAGGAGTGCTGTTTTTGGTTAGGGGGTACAATGGGGCTGCCAGCTCAGCAAACCCTGGAATCCATAGCCTACAGAATCCGGCCGTCCCCAAAAATTCTCTAACCTGCCTGGCGTTTTTGGGAGCCGGAATTTGGGCCACCGTATCCTTTCTGCTCTCCGTGAGCCATCTTTGCCCCCCTTTTAATAGATACCCCAGGTAACTGACCTGTTGTTGGCATATTTGTGCTTTCTTGGCTGAGGCTCTATATCCCAGGGTTCCAAGTTCCGTTAACAGTTTTTCAGTACCCTTGATACAATCTTCTTGGGTCTCAGCAGCTAATAAAATATCATCAACGTATTGGAGTAATGTTACCTGGGGATTTGATTCTCTATATAATGCCAAATCCTGATGGAGGGCTTCATCAAAGATGGTCGGGGAGTTCTTAAATCCCTGAGGTAGCCGTGTCCATGTCAGCTGACCAGACATTCCCGATGTTGGATCTTTCCATTTGAAGGCAAAGTAGGGTTGGCTCAGGGGAGAGAGTCTTAAACAAAAAAAAGCATCTTTAAGGTCCAAAACAGTATACCACGTATGTTGAGGTGGAAGAGTGCTCAGGAGGTTGTAAGGGTTTGGAACTGTGGGGTGGAGGTCTGCCACCCGTTTGTTTACCTCTCGTAGATCCTGCACCGGCCGATAATCATTTGTTCCTGGTTTCTTTACCGGCAGGAGAGGGGTGTTCCATGCTGATTGACATCTTATTAAGATGCCCAAGTCTAGTAGCCTCTGTATATGGGGACGGATACCGTCTTTGGCTTCTCTACTCATGGGGTATTGACGGACCGTTATTGGGGTGGCAGTTGCCTTGAGTTCCACTAGCACCGGGGGCCGATTTTTGGCCATCCCCATTCCGGCAGTTTCTGCCCAGGCTTGAGGGAACCGAGTTACCCAATCTGTAACATTAACTCGTGAGGATGAAGGCTGCTCGTATAATTTATATTCATCTTCTAATTTCATAGTCAATATTTGAAGTAACCTTCCTTTATTATCAGTTATGGTGGGACCTTCTGGCTGAAAGTGGATTTGAGCCCCTACTTTGGAGAGTAAATCTCTTCCCAGCAAAGGATAGGGGCATTCCGGAATAATCAAAAATGAATGGGTTACTCGTCCAATCCCAAGATCTACTGTCCTTCGTGTGGTCCATGAATATTGTTTATTCCCAGTGGCTCCTTGTACCCATGACCTTTTAGCTGAGATAGGACCTTTTGAGTGGAGAAGGACGGAGTGCTGGGCTCCGGTATCTACCAAAAATTGAACAGGTTCCCCCTCCACTTTAAGAGTTACCCGGGGCTCGGGGAGAGGGTTCGAGCCCTGACTTTCCTAGTCTTCTTCTTCCAAGGTTAAGATTTTGTTTCTGGTTGGCCTTCCTCCATTCTTTTTCTTAGGGCATTCTCTCGCCCAATGCCCTTTTTCTTTACAGTAGGCACATTGGTCCTTGTCTAATGGTCGCCTTCTGTCTGCCGTTCGCCCTTCCTGCCCATTTCTATCCCCTATATTTCTTCCTCCAACCACAGTGGCCAGTATCTTACTTAAATTCCTCTCTTGTCTGTTATCTCGTCTTCTTTCACGGGCTGCCTGCTCTTTCTGCTTTCTTTCTTCCTTCTCTTCCTCTGTTTCTCTTTTGTTATATACTTTATCTGCCTCTTTTACTAACTCCTGAAGCGAAAATCCCTGCAAGCCATCTAGCCTCTGTAATTTCTTCCTAATATCAGGGGCCGCTTGATCAATGAAAGCCATTGCTACAGTAGCCCTATGTTCCTCCGAAGTTGGATCATAAGGGGTAAAGCGTCTAAAGGCTTCCATTAAACGTTCCAGGAACACAGTTGGCGATTCCTGGGGCCCCTGAGTTACTTCCCTTACCTTAGCCAAATTAGTGGGCCGTCTGGCCGCTCCATGGAGACCCGCCACCAGAGCCTGGCGATACATTTTCAGGCGCTCCCTACCTTCCAGGGCATTGAAATCCCAGTTTGGCCTGACGAGTGGGAAACCAACATCAATCTCATTAGGCAGCTGGGTAGGTTGCCCATTGGCGCCTAATACATTTTTTCTGGCTTCTAAAAGAACCCGTTGCCTCTCCTCAGTCGTTAGGAGAGTCTGAAGCAGCTGCTGACAATCATCCCATGTGGGCTGGTGGGAGAAAACAAGAGATTCTATTAAAGCGGTAAGGGCCTGTGGATTTTCGGAAAAAGTTGGGTTATGCATTTTCCAATTATAAAGATCTGCAGAGGAAAAGGGCCAATATTGGAGAGGTCTATTCCCTTGGCCGTCGGGGGAGCCATACTCTCTAAGAGGTAGGGCAGTGGAGTCCGGGGAGATAGCCCTCCGGCTCCTAGTGCCCGCTGAGGGACCCCTTTCTTCTTCCATCATGGATGGTTCCCTTTGTGCCGAGGGCAGTGGAGCTGGGGGTCCTCTAGGTGGTAGGGGATTTGGGGCCAGAGGATAAGGGGGTGGGGAATCCAAAAGAAGCAAATCAGACTGCGGGTCAGGATAAATCGCCTTCGGTGGATCCGGGGCGTCAGGTAGCTTTTCCGTTTTGGGGTTTTTCTTTAAGGCTAATATCTCCGACGCTGCTGATGTGTGCGCGGACGTACCTGTTGAGGAAACAAAGGGCCGGACCCACGGAGGTGGGGAGAGAATTAAATCTTCCCAGACCAAGACATATGGTACTTGGTCTGGGTGTCCGTGGGGATCTATATTAAATATTTTAGACTTCAGCAGCTTAATCTTGTCTAATAAAAAGGATCCTTCGGGGGGCCATCCTATCTGAAATGTTGGCCATTCAGAGGCACACAAAGTCTGCCACTTTCCTTTCTTCACCTCTACCGAAAAATTATGGGCTCTGGCCCGAACTTCGGTCCAATGGCTTAGGGTAAGGGAAAGAGGAGTCGTCACAGTTTGTCCCATTGTCGTCCGTCAGAGAAGAAGAATAGACCACAATACAGAAACAGTTAAAACTCCATGAAACACATATACGCATGGGCCACCGCGAGCTCGCTTCAAAACCGAAACTTCTTCAGATGGCAGTTATCACCAAGGGAACTGCCGAAACCGAGTGAAGGGGAGACAGAGTTTGCCTCTCCTTCCAGATGAGCCACCAGGGCGTCCCCTAGGGCTCATGGACGCCGGCTATTAGCACGTCTGCCTAGCCAGAGGTCCGATACAGATTCCATAATAAGCCGATTCTTACGGCTTTCCTCCGATAATGGCCCACAAAGAACAAGGGACAAACAGACAATCAAGCTCGAGCTTACCTGGTACCTCCAACTCCCGATGTTCTTGTGGTCCGGGGCGAGTGGAATCCCGGACGAGCCCCCAAATGTTAGACCTGCGCGGTCTCCTAGGAGTTTCGACTCGCCCAGGAAACAACAAGAGTCGGAAGTCGATGCAAAACGCAAGAGGTTTATTGAAGACCGGTGCACCGGGGTTCCTTGGTCCTCATGCAGGAGGTCGAAGAAGAAACCCTTTTGGGCGCGAATATGTCAGTTTTATAGGTTCCCACTTCCCCGTATGTAAATTATAGATTTGGTTGTGTTCTCCTGCTGATTGGTCCCGGCTTAGGCTCGGACCAGAGAGGGAACTTGTCCCCAGCTGCCTGATTGGTCTTTGACAGACACCTTTTTTACATTTTGTTATCTCCCTCCTTCTCCCCAGCTGCCTGATTGGTCTTTGACAGACACCTTTTTTACATTTTGTTATCTCCCTCCTTCTCCCCAGCTGCCTGATTGGTCTTTGACAGACACCTTTTTTACATTTTGTTATCTCCCTCCTTCTCGGAAGGGGGCCGGACATCCTGGAAATTCACCCATTGTCTAAGAAGCCCCTATTGTCTGGAGAGTTCTTAATCATTAGCTGGAACAATGTCCCTCGAGTCCCACACTTGTTTACCATATACTTTGTAATGCTTTTATATCTTTGTGCTATGTTCCTTCTATCCATGATGCCCTTTTTGTCCCTTATCTACCTGTGAAATCCTACTCATCTGTCAAGGTTCAAAGGAGGTATAATTACCTAACAACGTACTCCCTTCCCATCTCCATGCCAGAATTGGGTAGTTTTTGGTATCTCCAGCTGAATAGGACCAAAGGAGCCATGTATTAACACTTCACAAAATGCTCATCAAATAAGACACACTCAATGAACATTTAATTTTCTTTCTGTAGTGTGGAAATCCCTGCTTCTTTTTGGTCCCTTACTAGAAACACTAAATGCTTCATTCACACAGTTATCTAAGGTAAATTTTAGGGGGAGGAGGGAAAAAGTTAATGTAATATAGTATTTTGTAAATGCTATCTTAATACAGTTTTGAAGTCATGCCTAAAATCTCTCAGTTGCCTTTTGCAAGCAGTTTACTAAGCTCCCACACCAACAGGGACAGCCCTTAGGCCTATGAACCTGGGAAATTTTTCAGGTAACCCAATCCACAGGGAACTTGGGAAACCTACCTCACCCCATCCCCCCCTTGCTCTACATATGTTGCCCCTTGTTCCTTGTCCTCTGTCTCTGGGTGCAACTCCCTGTGTGGCAGCCTTGTCTAGTTTGCAACTGTAAGTAACAAAGAGTTCTGCCTTTCAACTATCTAAGATTAATTTGTTCTATCCCACCATCAAGAACCTTTAAATTTTATAAAATAGTAATGTAATCTGTAGTCTAAATTCTTAGAATAATCTTGTTGAAGAACTTCCAAACATAACTTGAGTTACATGTTCACAGATTTAGCAAAGAAATGCTACTTCCTTTAATAAATGGTGATAGATAAAGAGAACTCAGAATGATATTTTAAGTGGAAAGCAATATTTCTTTAAGAGCTCACTCAGAAATTTTCAAAACAATTTAAACATTTATTGCATTCATTATTTGATGAATCCAAGAGTGCACTTAATTCCCACCTTTTATGCAATCTGTAATGAGGCTGAATAGCTCAAATTCTCTTATCTGCAAAGCTATGAAGTATTTAATCTATGCCTATAACCATAAATGGGTTTGAATATTGCCAGTAAAGTTAATCAAAACATTTTTATGTAAAAAATAAAATCACTTGGGGAAGAGGTATGCTGGTAACTAAGTCAAAATACGTTAAATCTTAGCAATCTGCATTAGTACAGAATCTCACCCTCTTTTGTTAACAAATAATAATTCAAGTGGTGCAGTGAACTACATGGTCTATTAAAGAGTGCTCATTTCTCACCTGCTTAAAAATCATTTTTAATGATTGCAAATGCAGATTACTGGGCCCTCCTATAGGTGAGATTCAGGAATTTGCATTTTTAACAAGGCTTCAAATTGATTTTTTTTGTACTCTAAAGCTTGTGTGTATTTCTAAAAAATAGCCAGAGGGGGATACTTCGTGTGACCAACATCCTTGTGAATGCACCCTTTCATGAATTCCCAAATTCCCAATTAAACTTACAGATTCTCTTAGCCCATGCCTTCTCCCCCAGCCATCCTAAGAATATCAGAAGTACAGACTTGACCTGTGAAATCATCTTGCTGGCAGCCCAGCACAAGCTTATCCTAAAAGGATAAATATAATGAAGTGAAATAATAAATACAACTCCAATTATTGAATGTGTATTCAACGGTACAGGTTAAGTGTTTTTCACATATCATCTTATTCTTAAAACTAGGAAGTGTTATAGACAATATTCCTATTTAGTATTTGAAGAAACTAAGGTTCGAGCCTCCCTGGTGGCTCCCAACCACTGTTGGGAGTCCGCCTGCCGATGCAGGGAACACGGGTTCGTGTCCTGGTCCGGGAAGATTCCACATGCCGCGGAGCGGCTGGGCCCGTGGGCCATGGCTGCTGGGCCTGTGCATCTGGAGCCTGTGCTCTGTGGCAGGAGAGGCCACAACAGTGAGGGGCCCGTGTACCGCCAAAAACTAAAAATAAAATTAAAATAAAAAGAAACTAAGGTTCATAGGGGTTAGGTAACATATTTAGAGTCACACAATTAGATATTGTCACACAATTAGATATTGGTGGAGCCTGGATAAGAACACAGGTTTTTGCTCCGAGCTCCCATTCTTTCTCCACACTATCTCTGATCATAAAAAATTTAAATCAATAATTAGGGAAGAAAAGATAAAAGAAAAAATGTCCCCATGTCACCAAATCCTCAATTTCTTTCATGATACAGTAGTGACTGGCTGTACATGGCTATTCCAATATAATTAATTTAATATTTTAATTTAAAATTAATGAAAATTGAATAAAAATCCAGTTGCCTGATCACACTAAACTTCAAGTGGTCAATA
Organism: Pseudorca crassidens; assembly: GCF_039906515.1. Lineage (NCBI taxonomy): Eukaryota > Metazoa > Chordata > Mammalia > Artiodactyla > Delphinidae > Pseudorca > Pseudorca crassidens. The sequence goes on along the minus strand of NC_090317.1, from coordinate 56,641,711 downwards.
GCTACAGCGGCTAGTGTCTACTATATTGGATAGTACAGATATAGAACATTCCTATTTGGCATCACTGCCTGAATGTATAGGTAAAAGGAAATTTTATATTTGAGGTGTTAGTACTTTTGATAAATATTTTTGACTTATTTTGATAAATATTTTTTTAAATGTTAAGCCATTAATATTTTCATGTTTTTACTTAAAATTTTAATCCCTCTCTGCCATTAAAAAGAGTGGATTATAGTATTTTTTAAAGGTTTTAAGTAATCTGCTTATTTCACTGGTTAGACATTCCTGAATGTACAAGTTCTAAAGGGAAAATTGGATCTTTTCCAGCACACACAAGTATTTTCATAAAATTAATTTTTACCTTTACAATCAGATACATCCAAGCAGTTAAGACTGCTGGGGTGCAATTCTCCGTGGTGTTTCTACACATCTTGTGACAGTATTTGTCCTAGACTACTCTTTCAAGGACATTTGTATAGCAAACAGCCTTGGAAGATAGAGGGTCTTCCAGGGTGGAGGATGGATTTGTTTCCTGAGCAGGTTAATAAAGATTGCATTTCCTTCTGGGGCAAAAGTTGGTCAGGTTTGGTAGAATTTCCCTTTCTAAGATTGGGGGTTTCCTTAGCTTGGGGTAACTTGGCTGTTACACAAACCCACTGTAGGTGCAGCACCCTCCTGGTCTGCTCCACATCTCCCTGTTGAGTGTTGTGGGGTAAGGGGAACTAATGTCATGTGAAGCTCATGCTGCCTGCTGGGCCCTAAGTCCTGTCTCTAACCCAAGAGTCTGTGTCATTCTGCCAGCCTCCATTGGCTCACATGTAGGCCTGTAAGCTGGGTAAAATCTTAGACCATACACAGTTCTTGAGAAACCATAAGACAAATGAGTGCTAATAGGTATGTCCTGAGAAGCAGCCTACAATCCAGAGTGGGAGAGTGACAACAAAGATAGGGATTGAAGGAGTGGGAGGTGGAGAAGACTGGGAATAAAACTCATCATTTTATTTTGTAACAACTCCAAATCCATTTAATTTTGCCAGTTAAATATGGACCTCAAAATAGAGGATGTTACCGAACCAAACTTGGGGCTGTTCTCCTGCTTGCAGTAAAGCCAGTCTACTGACACCGGGTTGCAGAGAAGGAAAGTGCAGTCTTTATTTTAAGGCTCCAGACAAGGGGTCTAGGGTAGCTAATGCTCAAAAAACCTGATCTCCCCAGTAGGTTTCAGGGAAGCATTTTTAAAAGCAAGATGAAGGAGGGGAGTCGCAGGATGTATGATCAGCACACAATTGTCTGATTTGTTGATGGTGAGGTAACAGGGTGGTGTCACAGAGGTTAACATCAATCCTCAGGCTCCATTAGGTCTGCGTCTACATGCTCATGGTCATCAAGTAGTTAACTTCCTCCATTTGGTGGGGGTTTAGCATCTGTAAATCAACTCAGTGTCTGCCTCAGATACTGTTATCTATGTATTTCAGGGAGGAACTAAGGATTCCATGACTGTCATGGCTGATTTACTGTTTAAATTGTTACCAGTTCACCTGGCCCAACTGCTACTTTTGTCACTACATGGTCACATCCTTTCAATCATTAATTCTTGAGTCAGGCTTTTGTGACTCAGGGGAGCCCTGAGAAACTATGGCTTTTCTGCAGACAAGAGGCAGGCAGAGGACCTGGAGCGTGGGTCTTGCCCAGTTACAAGGATATTGGTTAATACTAATCTTGTTCAAAATCAACACCCAAAGTTTCTTCAGAATAAAGTGGACACCTGACTAGCTTTGTAATCTTCATTGTTTGTCCTCACCGTTGTCAGTTCTAAAAGACTCACATTAAAAATTATCTCTCTGGTTGGTGGAACTGCTCTCCTTATCCTAAAGCCACCACCTCCTTGTTCTTGCTTTCCTAATGCTAAATCAATAACGAAAACTTAGTTAAAACTGGTCTCACACTCACCCAAACCCCCAACCTTACCCCCACTCACCAATCCCTCCTCCACCCTTGTTTCCACCTGCAGACTTGCTCCACCACCTCCACACACCCTGATACATAGGAGGTGTTACCACATATGCCCAGAGGATGGGGAGCCCTCCTTTCATAGAAAGCTGACAAAAGATAACCAATTAAACTGCCAGCTTTAATAAGGTGATGGGATTATCATTTATTTTTAAATTACATGGCGTATTTATTAGTCCATTCCCGAGCAATTCTGTCATACTTCCTCCTATCCTTTGTGTAGATCTTAGCAATTTCTGGAACCAAAGAATCATCTGCGTTGGTGTCGCACAACAGGGAGTAAGTGGATAACAATACTTTGGAAATTGTCAGTGCTGGTGATCACTCAGATCTAAGGATGTCCAGGCAGATGTTTCTGTTTCTTTTAATGTTTGGATGGTAAATTCGGGTGGTGAATGCGATCTTGGGTGGTTTGAATGGGTAATTGGAGGGAAACTGGACCTTTAGGAAGAAGACTCCTCCCTGGTAGGGGCTGTCATTGGGCCCCATTATGGTCGCATGCCAGTGGAACATGTCATCCCCCACTAGCCCTGCTGAGCTCTGGGCGGGGGTGGGGTGGGGGTGGGGTGGGGGTCGCGGGACAGGTCGAGGAGCTCCTTGTGGATGCACTTTAAGGCCATCATCTGTGACACGTGGCCAATCCTTGGCGCTGGGCCTGGCGACAGGTAGAAGGCGATGGTGGTGATCATGGGGTGGGAGGAATGGTGACAGACGGCGCAGGTAGATGGGTGGACTGAAGGCCGGCTGCAGCGTCGAGGGGGGCGTCGTGGGAGGCGGATGGTGGCGGAGAGTGGGAGAATGGGACTGAGGAGGGAGTCGGGCGCTCCACCATACCTGATGCGCCACTGGACGCTAGTAGCTCGTGGCCACCGCTTCCTCCTCGGCGCTCTCCTGAGCTGGAGGCCACGCAGCCTGGAGGCCGCACCGCCCCAAGACACAGCCGCCTGGAGACATTGCTAGTGCCGCCGCCTGGGGGGGACCCGCTCAGTGAGGTCACAGGGGCCACGCTGATGAGGCTGCGTGGTGTCTCCCAGGGCGGGTGCCTCAGGGAGTGAGGTAGGTGGGGTGGGGTGGGCAGGGTTTACGTTAGAGGGGGGAGGGGCGGGGAAGTGAAGGAGGAAGGGACCAGGTAGGGGGGCGTGGAAGGGGGCGGAGGCATGGAGGGGGATCGGGGGTACAGGGGTCTGGGGAGGGATTGGGGGGTGGAGGGGCCGGGGCTCACCCAGCGCCGGGGCTCTGGGCTGGCAAGTTGAGCCACACCCACTGTCCACCAATGAGAGTTACCTGAATAAATAAGAGCGGTTCAAGGAATTCCTCTCCAACAATAATACAGATAACACAATCAATAACACAGATTCAGCATCCCTTAACATTTTACCCCATCAGCTTTATATTAATTAATTCTCTGTCTTTCTGTCTCTATCTCTGTCTCTGTCTCTCTCTCTCATATATATATGTATGCACACACACACACACACATATACACATACACTTCTGAGTGAGTTACATACATCCTGGCCTTTACTTACAGATACTTCTTTGTGTATTTCCTAAGAGAGACATTCTTTTATATGATCAACTTTAGCAAATTTAACATCGTTACAATACTTTTATAACTTTTTTTTAAAATTGAAGTTTAGTTGATTTACAACATCATGCTAGTTTCATGTGTACAACATAGCTACTCAACATTTTTACAGATTACACTCCATTAACTTTTTAAAGTAATGTTTCATAACGTTTTGGTAAATTCATTTTTTATGAAGAAATAAAGCCTTCAAAAATTCATTGTGGGGCTAAAACTTCTTTAGTTTTTGAAAAACTTCTGACAGGAAAAGGAGGAAGGAAGGAAACCAGTACTCTATCTGGTATATATAATCATTAACTTTAACATCTATAAAAGACTTTAATATCCATATTCCAGTTATGTCAATTGACATGTAGTGTCCTTAAAACTTATTTTAAACCCCTCCAGTACAGAATCCAACCTAGGATCCAAGTATATTGCATTTAGCTGTTGTCTCTTTTTAGTCTCCTTGAGTCTGGAACATTGCTACAGCCTTTCTGTCTTTTATGATACTGACACATTTGAAGAATTGCCGGGGGTGGGGGGTGGGTGGGGGGGTGGCGGGGAACACACCTTTCCCTAGTCACACTTCCCAGTCTTAAAACTGTAACTTCAGTAAACCCAGATAATATGGGAGAGAGGAGGAGGAAAAAGGGAAAGAATGACTGCTCATATTTGTATTTTGAATGCTGCAGTAAAGTTGTTTAAATACTTTATGATGTGTGTTACATTAGGATGCATTCTCTATTGCTTTTTGTAAGATGAATGAACTTATCTCACCCACAGGAAGTTTGTATTCTCCAATCCTCTTTGAAAAGATGAGAAACTGACAAGTCTTTTGTTGACAATGATTACATTTCCAAGAAACTAAGAAAGAAATACAAGGCCATGTTGTATGGATTAGTTGATTCTGATTGTAGATTAAGATGTATCTACATATTTATCTGTAAATGTATATATATATATATATATATATATATTAATCTGAAATTAGAATCAATTTATGTGTGTGTGTATTCTCACCATTGACAGAAATGTTATTTGAGTAAAATTGTTAAAATTGTTAAAATTGTTTACAGACTTATTGTAAACAGAAATGTTATTTGAGTAAAATTGTTAAAATTGTTTACAGACTTACACCTTCTTTTTTAGTTTCCTATGGTGTTATAACAAAATTACACAAACTGGCTTAAAACAACAGGAATTTATTTTCTTATGGATCTGGAGGCAAGAAGTCTGAAATCCTGGTGTCAGCAGAGCTCTTTCTCTCTTGAAACCTCTAGGGCAGAACCCATCCTCACCTCCTCCTTGCTTCAGTGGTCCCAGCAATCCTTGTTGTCCCTTGGTTTGTGGCTGCATCACTCCAATCTCTGCCTCAGTCTTCATGTGGACTTCTTCCCTCTGTGTGTTTTTGTGGTTGTCCAACTCTTTTTCTCCTTATAAGGACACCAATCTTTGGATTTAATGCCCACCCAAATCTAGTATAATCTCATTTAACTTCATTACACCTACAGATACTCTATTTCCAAGCAAGATCATATTCTGAGTTCCACGTAGGCATGGATTTTGGGAGGATACTGTTCAACCTAGTACAGTATGCTCTCTACCCCCCAAAATTCACATCTTTCTCACACAAGAATACAAAATACAAAATATACTCATCCCATCCCAACATCCCCAACAGTCTTAAACCATTCTGGCATTAACTCTAAAATCTCATCTAAATATCAAGTCAAAAATTCCAAATCTCATTTAAGCACACTAAATCAGGTATGTGTGAGACTCTGGGTATGATTCACCTTGGGACAAAATTCCTCATCATCTGTGGACCTGTGAAACAGAAAACAAGTTATCTGTTTGCAAATACAATGATAGTACAAGCAAAGGATAGACATTCCCATTATGAAAGGGAGAAATTGGAAGGAATAAATAAGTCAGTAGTCTCAAGCAAATCTGAAACCCAGAAGGGAAGAGTCCACTAGTTTTTGTAGCCTGAAAAATAAACTTCTTTTACCAAATCTACCCTTTGGGCCCAAGGAGGCCCTGCCAAGCCCTGCCAGGCCCTGCCTCTGTTCCTGTCTCTAGCTTCTCTGCCTCTGCACCCATGACTCTGCCCTGATAGTCATTCTTTTTCTTGAAGAAGAGCTCATGTGTGAATACTTCTATCAGTCTGTTTCTACCAGTAGAACCTCTGAAATCTGATAGCCTTTCTGCATTTCATCCTGTCTCTGGCTCCTTCAGTCACAGCTTGCAGTGTTCCTTCTGATATAACGTTCTCAAAAATCTTGTCAGTTCTTCCATGTATGTCAAGGGGATCCATGCCATTACAGAACTGGATAACCCACATCTATTCCTGGCTTCTACTGAGATGGTTGACTGGATTGGATCCATGAGTCACAGGCATAATTTCTTCAGGAAAAGTTTGTGCAGTCACACACTTAGCCCAGAAAATGCTAACTGGGCATGCTAAGAATTTTCCAAATAATCAAGTCTGGTTCCTTTTTGCTTAACAGTTCTGTTCTCAGTTTATCTCATTCTTCTCACACTTTATTGTAAGCAAGGAACAAGGAGAAAGCAGACTGTACATTCCACACTTTGCTTGGAAATCTCAGCTATATGTCTCAGAACTTACTTAGAAGTTTTATCTTCCCACTAACAGCAGAGCACAATTAAGCCAAGTTTTTCGCCACATTAAAATGAAGATTGCCTTTCCTCCAGTGTCCGATAACACGCTCCTCACTTCCTTCTGAAATCTCACCAGAAACTCATTTAACACCATATTCGAATCAACATTCTGTTCATGGTGATATATGTATTCTCTAAGATAATAGAAATTCTCTTTACCATATTCTTCATTTCCTTCTGAACTCTCACCAGAATCACCTTTAACATCCATATTTCTACCAATGTTCTCTTCAACACAATTTAAGCATTTTTTATTATGTGCCTCAAAATTCTTCCAGCTTCTACTTATTACCCAATTCCAAAGCCACTTCCACAATTTCATTATTGTTACAGTAGCACCTCATTTCCCAGTACCAAAAGTTCTATCAGTCAGGGAGTCAGGGTTCTCCAGAGAAAGAAAAACAGAATAGTATATATATTATAGAATTGTGTATATATATATATATATATATATATATATATATATATATATATATATATATATATATAATTGTATGTATACAATTAATTCTGTTTTTCAGGAGAACCCTGACTAATACAGATTTTGGTACCCAGAGTGGTTCTAGAGAGACAGAATTTTAAAGATGAGTTTTTTTAAATTGGGTTCTGGGGTTTCTGGAAACGGCTCTCTAATCTGATTATATTTAAATGTGCTAATGACTCTTTCTAGTAGTAAAGAGAACACTCATGGACCATGGCATAATCTGACAATATAGATACACAAAATGTCACCGTTAGATACTCCTAATCAACCACTTACAAGAAGTAAGGATCTGAGTGACTGTGTATATGATACTTTGGAACACTTTTGACAAGCTAACTAGTGAAGTGATATTGGCTAGTTGCTCCTAATGTTGCTGGACAAAGTAGGGAAAGAAAAAGATGAGTGCATGGATTTGAATTCCCAACTCAAGCACTGCATAAATGACCTGAAAATTTCTATGTGTACCATGAAGGAAACCCTTATTTCCTATAGCTGCTGGAACGAGATTGCTGAAAATCAAACCAAGAATCTCATCCTCCTACTGTCTGAATTACAATGCAAATTGAATTCTCAGCCTTGTAGGATGTTTAGAGTTAATGTGAAGACATTGATTGGGAAGAAATGGGATACTAAAAGTTGGATTTGGGACTTGTGGGAGACCCTGATGAACTTGGAGACATTGAGCTCCTACATTCTGATGAGTTTTCTTTTCCTGTGGAAGAGGCTTCTCTTATGCATTGACTCAGCAACATGGACTTCATCAAGGCTGACTTGGTTACAGCCACCACTGAGTATCCAATGCCAGCATCAGTAACCAACAATGAGTCTCCAGTATGGCACCATTCCCCAGCGTGATTAATTAACTACTGGTGGCAGGTTGGTTACATTGGACCCCTTTCATCATGGAAAGGGCATCATTTTGTTCTTACTGGAACAGACACTTACCCTGAATATGGATTTTCCTTCCCTACTCATAATGCCTCTTCCAAAACTGCTATCCACCGACTTACAGAATGTCTTCCACTGTCATGGTATTATACACAGCATTGTTTCTTGTTTCTTTTTTTATAAATTTATTTTTGGCTGCATTGGGTCTTGGTTGCTGCGCACGGGCTTTCTCTAGTTGTGGAGAGCAGGGGCTACTCTGCGTTGCGGTGCGTAGGCTTCTCATTGTGGTGTCTTCTCTTGTTGCCTAGAGCAACAAGAGAAGCCTAGAGCATGGACTCTAGGCACGTGGGCTTCTGTAGTTGTGGCTTATGGGCTCTAGAGTGCAGGCTCAGTAGTTGTGGCGCACGGGCTTAGTTGCTCCGCGGCATGTGGGATATTCCTGGACCAGAACTCAAACCCGTGTCCCCTACATTGGCAGGCAGATTCTTAACCACTGTGCCACCAGGGAAATCCCACAGCATTGTTTCTGATCAAGAAAGTCACTTCACAACAAATGAAGTGTAGTAATAGGCCCGTGGAACTCACTGGTGTTACCATGTCCTTTACCATCCTGAAGCTGCTGGCTTGATACAATGGTGGAATGGCCTTTTAAAGACTCAGTTACAGTGCCAACTAGGTGCCAATACTTTGAAGTACTGGGCAGTATTCTCCAGAAGGCTGTGTATGCTCTGAATCAGCATCAAAAATATGGTGTTGTTTCTCCAATAGCTGGGATTCACAGGTCCAGGAATCAAGGAGTGGAAGTAGGAATGGCACCACTCACTGTGATCCCTTAGTGACACACTAGCAAAATTTTGCTTCCTTTTCTCCAGGACCTTATGTTCTTCTGTCCTAGAGGTTTTTGCTCTGAAGGGAAAAATGCTTCTACTAGTAGAGACAACAATGATTCCATTAAACTGGAATTTAAGACAACTGCCTGACCACTTTAGGCTCCTCATGCCACTGAATCAACAGCAAAGAAGGGAATTACTGTGCTGCTGGAGGTGATGGATCCCAACTACCAAGAAGAAATTGAACTACTCCATAATAGAGGCAAGGAAGAGTGTGTCTGAAATACAGGAGATCTCTTAGGGTGTCTATTATTATTACCATGCCCTTAATATATTATTATTACCATGCCCTTAATATATTAAGGTCAATGGAAAACCACAGCAACCTAGTCCAGACAGGACTATTAATGGCACCAATCTTTTAGGATGAAGGTTTGGGTCACTCTACCAGGTAAAGAACCAGGACCAGTTAAGGTGCTTGGAGAAGGCCATGGGAATACAGAATGGCTAGTAGATGAAGGTAGTTATACTTACCATGTGGCCAGTTACATAACCTGGAAGAGTAACTGTTGTGAGTATTTCTCCTTATTTTGTCATGAATGTGTGTGTGTGTGTGTGTGTGTGTGTGTGTGTGTGTGTATGTACACCCCCCACATCCATGACTATATATATAAAATATACATATATATTTATAATTATATATATATAAAAAACTTACATTATTGACTGTGAATTTTATTTACTTAAAGGCAACTGATTTTGGATGTCATACAAAACAGCCATCACAGCAATACCTAGATTAGTGTCTGATTATATAACTCAGTGCTATAGCCAAGCCATATTAACACATAAAACTAGCCATCACAACTTCTAATGCAGTATTTTCCACTTTTAACTAGTTAAATTTGTAGAGAGATAGATGTTTTACCTATTACAAACTCAAAAATTTATTTTCCAGTTTCATAAATGCTAAACATAAATCATAATGGAAACTTATGGAAGTGACTCATATGCATTTTACACCTTGGCATTGAGACTAATCTCCTGATGTGTGTGTGTGTCTGTGTGTGTGTATGTGTGTGTGAGAGAGAGAGAGAGTGATGAAAGATGTTAATAGTTACAATGTAATCAAACCAAAGGTACATATATTTCTTCCTTTTGTAACATTTACAATTCATTTTTAGAATTTTCTTTCTATTTCACTTCCACTTATGTGAGAAGAAAGATTAATTTCATAAAGAAAGCAACAAGCAAACAAACAAAAACCAAGCTGAGTTGAGATACTATTGGGTCTTACCCAATAAGGTCTGATACTAAAGAAAGTAAAATAAGTTTCTCTTTATTAACTTTAAGATGAAATATTATACATTGTGAGTTGTGCTCATATTGAAAGAATATACTATATAGGTCAATTTTACCATACTCATGCTTCTAGTAGAAGTAAAGTTAGGTATACTTACCTGAAGGCAGAATTGATCCATGTGAAATATACTCATTGGTCATAATACATTTCTATTTTAGAATTTACAGGGCAGTCATATCCATATTAAATTGATTGGCTCTGAACTTTTAAAATGACTGTAAGCTCATTTCATACAATTACATAGATTAATTTTCCCAAGCTTCTCATTTCAATCATGCACCAAAGGCGTTGTACATATAAGTATATAGTAGTAGGCTTAAAACCTATGAAACATAAGCCCAACACTAAAGAAAACAGGTCTTAGATAAGCATGGCTTTACTATTTAAAATTTTCATTCTTTCAAGTTATTCTTGATCATTTTCATTAGGTGTGTTGCCCTGTGATCTTGTGAAGTACAAAGTGACTAATGGCTCATATTTTCCAGCTTGATGGACTTTCCTTGTGGTATTGAAATTGAGAATAGATGTATGTATCTAGCAGAATCTAAGAATGTAGCATGTTATGGAATTAACAAAGAGAATAAAGATAGAACTAGTAATGAATCTCTAGTTTAATCATTCAAGCTTGCACTCATATAGTGCCAAAAATGTATGTTTAGCCTTTTTCCCTCTTCTCTGTTGGGTACTATGTTAGTTAAATATTGAATGAAAGAAAGTTTTAGAACACCTTTCCTTGAAATCTAGCTTACAGTGAGTACATCATATACTTTAGTTCCTCATTTCCTTCAGATGTTTGCTCAAACCTGTATAGGTCAGCCACTGTGCTCCATACTAGGGTTACAAAGAAGAGTAAATGCCAGGTGATCACTGAGGGGCAATTAAGCCATTTTCTGTGAATATTTCTCAAGTGAATAAATGAATGAGTGAGTGAATAAGTGAATAAATAAATGAATGAAAGGAACTAATCCTTAATCACTAATCCTAAGAGATATCAAAATACATTTTGTAGAACTACTACTTGCCACAAAATAATTTCTTTCTGACAGTTCCTTACCTGCCTCTCTATACCACTCTCTAAGTTCCTGGAGAATTTTCATCTGTAAGGTTTAACAGTTTTCCCTCTCTTATTTCGATGCTAAGAGTCAGCCCTATTCTTTTTCTGTTGGATAATTCAATGTCAGATATCATACCCTAGAGCAGATATTTGTTGCCTTATCTTTTCCTCTGAGCTATTCAAATAAAGAAACTAAGCCAAAATTAATCCAATCATTTTGGGAATGTCATTTGCATTATCTACTCTGTCAGATCATGTTTAGATAGCTTGGTGTCTTATCATAGGTTTACTAATAATTTAGCTTAGTGGAGCTAATATTAGTTTTCCTTTGAGTTTCAGATGAAACAAGAGATGATATTGTCAGAAATTTGTTGCCTTTCTTGTTGTCTTTCATTTCTGAGGTTTGATATCAGTGTGCTCTTAGCATACATTTCAACGAGAAAATCAAATGTTCTCTGTGTCACATAGTTTAATAGTGTTTACCTATTTGTCTTTCTTCACTTGGATGCTTTATATGATGGCAAAGATAGATATGGTGGAATAAATATCATGGATTGTAGTTGTTATTATGGGGAAGAATAGAGACGTTGTAGAAATCCAGTTATAAAAATCTAATATAGGGCTTCCCTGGTGGTGCAGTGGTTGAGAGTCCGCCTGCCGATGCAGGGGACACGGGTTCGTGCCCCGGTCCGGGAAGATCCCACATACCGCGGAGCGGCTGGGCCCATGAGCCATGGCCACTAAGCCTGCGCGTCCGGAGCCTGTGCTCCGCAACGGGAGAGACCACAACAGTGAGAGGCCCGCGTACCGCAAAAAAAATAAAATAAAATAAAAAATAATAATAATATATAAGTGAAAAAAGTCATAAGCAAATTGAGGAAGATTCTGTAATATAGTACATATGTTTTCACAGCTCACTCACTTAGCCTTGGTCTTTCTGAAAAAGTAAGTGTAGGATTTCTGGTTTCTGGTCCACATGAAAGGAGCTTGGAAGTCACCATTCTGTCCTAACAACAAGTAAAAAACTGAACAGACTGAAAAATCAACAACTCTTCTTGGATTTGTAAGAGAGGGGAGGACACGGGACAAACTGCTCTCCCTAAGATTGTAGAGAGAGAAAGGCAAATAAAGAGAGTCACTTTTTACTGGAGCAAAGACTCACCAGCAGAAACTGGCTCAAGAAACAGTGACAGGGTAGAAAAACCTAAACTCTAATTTATGAATTCCCAGAAGCTCGGTATGGACAATCCTGAGAGTGAAAAACTCCAAGGGGACCCAGTCATAGAGTGTCCTCCAAAATATTGTGAGATTTACCTCTAGGAGCTTGACTTGGCTCAACACTAAATATTGGAAAATATCTCCTTCTGCTTCTGCAGGGTGTCAAGAAAAGGAACCATTGTCAAAAATGCCAGAACAAACTTTTTTTTAATTTTTATTTTTTAAATTTATTTTTTTAATACAGCAGGTTCTTAATAGTTACCTGTTATATATATATATTAGTGTATATATGTCAATCCCAAGCTCCCAATTCATCCAACCATCACTACCACCCCCCACCCTGCTTTCCCCCCTTGGTGTCCATACCTTTGTTCGCTACAACTGTGTCTCTATTTCTGCCTTGCAAATTGGTTCATCTGCACCATTTTTCTAGATTCCACATATGTGGATTTGTATACGATATTTGTTTTTCTCTTTCTGACTTACTTCACTCTGCATAACAGTCTCTAGGTCCATCCACGTCTCTACAAATGACCCAATTTCATTCCACTTTATGGCTGAGCAATATTCCATTGTATATATATTCCACATCTTCTTTATCCATTCATCTGTCGATGGACACTTAGGTTGCTTCCATGACCTGGCTATTGGAAATAGTGCTGCAATGAATATTGGGGTGCATGTGTCTTTTTGCATTATGGTTTTCTCTGGGTATATGCCCAGTAGTGGGATTGCTGGGTCATATGGTAATTCTATTTTTAGTTTTTTAAGGAACCTCCATACTGTTCTCCCTAGTGGCTGTATCAATTTACATTCCCACCAACAGTGCAAGAGGGTTCCCTTTTTTCCACACCCTCTCCAGCATTTGTTGTTTGTAGATTTTCTGATGATGGTCATTCTGACCAGTGTTATACCTCATTGTAGTTTTGATTTACATTTCTGTAATAATTAGTGATGTTGAGCAGCTTTTCATGTGCCTCTTGGCCATCTGTATGGCTTCTTTGAAGAAATGTCTACTTAGGTCTTCTGCCATTTTTTGACTGGGTTGTTTGTTTTATTTAATATGGGGCTGCATGAGTTGTTTATATATGTTGGAGATTAATCCTTTGTCTATTGACTCGTTTGCAAATATTTTCTCCCATTCTCAGGGTTGTCTTTTCATCTTGTTTATAGTTTCCTTTGCTGTGCAAAAGCTTTTAGGTTTCATTAGGTCCCATTTGTTTATTTTTGTTTTTATTTCCATTACTTTAGGAGGTGGGTCAAAAAAGATCTTGCTGTGATTTATGTCAAAGAGTGTTCTTCTTATGTTTTCCTGTAAGAGTTTTATACTGTCCGGACTTATATTTAGGTCTTTAATCCATTTTGAGTTTATTTTTGTACAGGGTGTCAGGGAGTGTTTTAATTTCCTTCTTTTACATGTAGCTGTCCAGTTTTCCCAGCATCACTTTTGGAATAGACTGTCTTTTCTCCATTGTATATCCTTGTCTCCTTTGTCATAGATTAGTTGACCATAGGTGCATGGGTTTACCTCTGGGGTTTCTATCCTGTTCCATTTATCTATATTTCTATTTTTGTGCCAGAACCATATTGTCTTGATTACTGAAGCTTTGTAGTATAGTCTGAAGTCAGGGAGTCTGATTCTTCCAGCTCCATTTTTTTCCCTCAAGATTGCATTGGCTCTTCAGGGTCTTTTGTGTCTCTATACAAATTTTAAGGTTTTTCGTTCTAGAGCTGTAAAAACTGCCATTGGTAAATTGACAGGGATTGCATTCAATCTGTAGATTGATTTGGGTAGTATAGTCATTTTCACAATATTGATTCTTCCAATCCAAGAACATGGTATATCTCTCCATCTGTTTGTGTCATCTTTGATTTCTTTCATCAGTGTTTTATAGTTTTCTGAGTACAGGTTTTTTTACCTCCTTGGGTAGGTTTATACCTATGTATTTTATTCTTTTTGTTGCAATGGTGAATGGGATTATTTCCTTAATTTCCCTTTCTGATCTTTCATTGTTAGTGTATAGGAATGCAAGAGATTTCTGTGTATTATTTTTGTATCCTGCAACTTTACTAAATTCATTGATTAGCTCTAGTAGTTTTCTGGTGGCAACTTTAGGATTATCCATGTATAAGTACCATGTCATCTGTGAACAGTGACAGTTTTACTTCTTTTCCAATTTGAATTCCTTTTGTTTATTTTTCTTCTCTGATTGCCATGGCTAGGACTTCCAATACTATGTTGAATAGAAGTGATGAGAGGGGATATCCTTGTCTTGTTCCTGATCTTAGAGGAAATGCTTTCAGTTTTTCACCATTGAGAATGATATTTGCTGTGTGTTTGTCATATATAGACTTTATTATGTTGAGGTAGTTCCTTCTATGCCCATTTTCTGGAGAGTTTTTAATCACAAATAGGTGTAGAATTTGGTTGAAAGCTTTTTCTGCATCTATTGAGATGATCATATCGTTTTTATTCCTTAATTTGTTAATATGGTGTATCAAATTGATTTTCATATATTGAAGAATCCTTGCATCCCTGTGATAAATCCCAGTTGGTCATGGTGTATGATCCTTTGAATGTGTTGTTGAAATCTCTTTGCTAGTATCTTGCTGAGGATTTTTGCATCTATATTCATCAGTGATATTGGTCTGTAATTTTCTTTTCTTGTAGTATTTTTGTCTGCTTTTGGTATCAGCATGATGGTGGCCTCATAGAATGAGGTTGGGAGTGTTCTTTCTCTGCACTTTTTTGGAAGAGTTTGAGAAGTATGGGTGTTAGCTCTTCTCTAAATGTTTGAACAGAATTAGTCTGTGAAGCAAACTGGTCCTGGGCTTTTGTTTGTTGGAAGATTTTTAATCACAGTTTCAATTTCAGTGCTTGTGATTGGTCTGTTCATATTTTCTATTTCTTCCTGGTTCAGTCTTGGAAGGTTATACCTTTATAAGAATTTGTCCATTTCTTCCAGGTGGTCCATTTTATTGGTATAGAGTTGCTTGTAGTCATCTTTTGTGATGTTTTGTGTTTCTGTGGTGTCCATTGTAATTTCTCCTTTTTCATTTCTAATTTTATTGATTTGAGTCTTCTCCCTCTTTTTCTTGGTGAATCTGGCTAAAGGTTTACCAATTTTGTTTATCTTCTCAAAGAACCAGCTTTTAGTTTTATTGATCTTTGCTATTGTTTTCTTTGTTTCTATTTCATTTATTTCTGCTCTAACCTTTCTGATGTCTTTCCTCCCACTAACTTTGGGTTTTGTTTGTTCCTCTTGCTCTAGTTCCTTTAGGTGTGAGGTTAGATTGTTTGAGATGTTTTCTTGTTTCTTGAGGTAGGATTGTATTGGTATAAACTTCCCTCTTAAAACTGCTTTTGCTGAATCCCATAGGTTTTGGCTCATCATGTTTTCATTGTCATTTGTCTCTACATATTTTTTGATTTCCTCTTGATTACTTCAGTGATCTCTTGGTTATTTAGTAACGTATTGTTTAGCCTCCATGTGTTTGTGTTTTTTACATTTTTTCCCCTGTAATTTACTTCTAATCTCATAACATGTGGTCTGAAAAGATGCTTGACATAATTTAAATTTTCTTAACTTTACTGATGCTTAATTTGTGACCCAAGATGTGACCTGTCCTGGAGAATATTCCATGTACACTTGAGAAGAAAGTGTAATCTGCTGTTTTCTGATGGAATGTCCTATAAATGTCAATTATATCTATCTGGTCTAATGTGTCATTTAAAGCTTGTGTTTCATAATTATCATTCTGTCTGGATGTTCTCTCCATTGGTGTAAGTGAGGTGTTAAAGTCCTCCACTATTATTGTGTTACTGTCGATTTTCTCTTTTACAGCTGTTAGCATTTGCCTTATATATTGAGGTGCTCCTATGTTGGGTGCATATATATTTATAATTGTTATATTGTACTCTTGGATTGATCCCTTGATCATTATGTAGTGTCCTTCCTTGTCTCTTGTAACATTCTTTATTTTAAAGTCTATTTTATCTGATATGAATATTGCTACTCCAGCTTTCTTTTGATTTCCATTTGCATGGAATATCGTTTTCCATCCCCTCACTTTTTGTCTGTATGTGTCCCTAGGTCTGAAGTGTGTCTCTTGTAGACAGCATATATATGGGTCTTGTTTTTGTCTCCATTCAGCAAGCCTTTGTCTTTTGGTTGGAACATTTAATCCATTCACATTTAAGGTAATTATCAATATGTATGTTCCGATGATCACTTTCTTAATTTTGGGGGGTTTGTTTTTGTAGGTCTTTTCCTTCTCGTGTTTCCTCCCTAGATAAGTTCCTTTAACATTTGTTGTAGAGCTGGTTTGGTGGTGCTGAATTCTCTTAGCTTTTCTTGTCTGTAAAAGTTTTGATTTCTCTGTCAATTCTGAATGAGATCCTTGCTGAGTAGAGTAATCTTGGTTGATGATTTTTCCCTTTCATCACTTTAAATATATCATGCCACTTCCTTTTGGCTTGTAGAGTTTCTGCTGAGAAATCAGCTGTTAACCTTGTGGGAGTTTCCTTGTATGTTATTTGTTGCTTTTCCCTTGTTGCTTTTAATAATTTTTATTTTTCTTTAATTTTTATCAATTTAATTACTAAGTGTCTCAGTGTGCTTCTCCTTGTGTTTGTCCTGTTTGGAACTCTGCACTTCCTGGACTTGGGTAGCTATTTCCTTTCCCATGTTAGGGAAGTTTTCAACTATAATCTCTTCAAATATTTTTTCTGGTCCTTTCTCTCTCTCTTCTCCTTCTGGGACCCCTATAATGCGAATGTTGTTGTATTTAATGTTCTCCCAGAGGTCTCTTAGGCTGTCTTCATTTCTTTTCGTTCTTTTTTCTTTATTCTGTTCTGCAGCAGTGAATTCCACCATTCTGTCTTCCAGGTCACTTATCCATCCTTCTGCCTCTGTTATTCTGCTATGGATTCTTTCTAGTGTATTTTTCATTTCAGTGTTTGTATTGTTCATCTCTGTTTGTTTGTTCTTTAATTCTTCTAGGTCTTTGTTAAACATATTTTGCAACTTGTTGGTCTTTGCCTCCATTTTTTTTCTGAGGTCCTGGATCATCTTCACTATCATTATTCTGAAATCTTTCTCTGTAATGTTGCCTATCACCACATCATTTAGCTGTTTTTCTGGGGTTTTGTCTTGTTCCTTCATCTGGTACATAATCCTCTGCCTTTTCATTTTGTCTGTCTTTCTGTGAATGTTGTTTTTGTTCCACAGGCTGCAGGATTGTAGTTCTTATTGCTTCTGCTGTCTGCCCTCTGGTGGATGAGCCTATGTAAGAGGATTGTGCAATATTCCTGATAGGAGGGACTGGTGGTGGGTATAGCTGGTTGTTGCTCTGGTGGGCAGGGCTCAGTAAAACTTTCATCTGCTTTCCTGCTGCTGGGTGGGTCTGAGTTCCCTCCTGGTTGGTTGTTTGGCCTAAGACTACCCAGCACTGGAGGCTACAGGCTCTTTGGTGGGGCTAATGGCAGACTGTGGGAGGGGTCACACCAAGGAGTACCTCCCAGAACTTCTGCTGCCAGTGTCCTTGTCCCCAAAGTGAGCCACAGCCACCCTCCACCCCTGCAGAAGACCCTCCAACACTAGCAGGTAGGTCTGGTTCTTTCGCCTATGGGGTCACTGCTCCTTCCCCCTGGGTCCTGATGCTCACACTACTTTGTGTGTGCCCTCCAAGAATGGAGTCTCTGTTTTCCTCAGTCCTGTCAAACTCCTGCAATCAAATCCTGCTTGCCTTCATGGTCTGTTTCTTTAGGAATCCTCCTCCCATTGCCAGACCCCCAGGTTGGGAAACCTAATGGGCTCAGAGCCTTCACTACAGTGGGTGGACTTCTGTTGGTACCATTGTTCTCCAGTTTGTGTGTCACCCACCCAGTGGTTATGGGACTTGTTTTTATTGTGATTGTGCCCTTCCTACCATCTCATTGTGGCTTCTCCTTTGTCTTTGGATATGGGGTATCTTTTTTGTTGAGTTCCAGTGTCTTCCTGTCAATGATTGTTCAGCAGTTATTTGTGATTCTGGTGCTCTTGCAACAGGGAGTGAGCAAACATCCTTCTATTCCACCATCTTGAGCTGATCCTCCAAAACACTCTGTTCTTAACAAGGCTTCCTCTTAAGAGGAAACTAGCTAACCAGAGCCTAGCCTGCCAGTGTGTTATCCGAGTCTAACCGACCTGAGGGAAAGGAAATATCCAACTCCAGCGGGATCTAGTCTACCAACAGGGATAGGGGAAATACCCAATTCCAGCCACTCTAGCCATCTTGTCCCACCTAATAAGGGAGAAAAAAGGTAAGAAAAAAAAGCTTGTAAATTTCACAGTCCAGAGGCATAAGTGCACTGAAAGGCTGAGACCAACTCATAGGATTGTAGAACACCTCACCCCACACCTTACCGTCACATTGTTAAAGGCTTATTTACATTAGTTTCTTTTACCTGGTACATCATGTCTGGCTATCAAGAAAAAATTACAAGGCATACCAAAAGGCAAAAAACACAATATGTAGTGAAAGAAGAAGCATCAGAACCAGACATGACAGAGATATTGGAATTATCATATCAGGATTTTTAAACAACCATGATTAATATGCTAAACAGTCTAATGGATAAAGTACACTGCACACAAAAAGAGATAGACAATGCAAACAGAAAAATGGAAATCTTAAGAACTAAAAAGACATGCAAAAAAATTATAATACACTGTGACAGAAATGAAGGTTGCCTTTGATGGGCTCATTAGTTGACAGAACAAGCCTGAGAAAAGACTCTCTGAGATGCAATACATTAATACAATTCTAAAAACAAAGATTACAAAATTTGAAAGCAGCACAACAATATCCAAAAATATTTCGATAAATACAAAATATGTAAAATACGTGCAATGAGAATACTAAAAGGAGAAGAGAAAAAGGAACAGAAGAAATATTTAAAACAATAACTGAGAATTTCCTCAAATTAATGTCAGACACCAAACCACAGATCCACTAAACTCAGAGAACATCAAGACAGATAAATGACAAAAACCCTACTTATAGGTGTATCATTTATAAACTACAGGATATAAAGGATTAATAAATATTTAAAGTGTTGAGAGGAAAAGAACATCACCAACCTAAAATTTTGTACCCCACCAAATTACCCATCAAAAGTGAAAAAAAATACTTTGTCAGACAAACAAAAATTTAGGGAATTTATTGCTATTAGACTTGCCTTGCAAGAAAACAAAAACTTCTAACTGATAACAGTTAATAGATAGTAGATAACACTTTGTTCAAAATAATAATAACAACAATGTATTTGATTATACATGTATATGTGTATTCTTATGTATAAATGATTTATATATATATATATATATATGTGTATGTATGTATATACACCTTTATTGTGATATTTGCTTTATTGAAGTGATCTGGAACCAAACCCACAATATCTCCAAGCTATATTATATTATATTATATTATATTATATTATATTATATTATATTATATTATATTATATTAATTATAATATATAATAATTATATACATTATATTATACTTTGAAGATATTGTTAGTTTGGTTCCAGACCGCTTCAATAAAGCAAATATCAGAATAAAGTGAGTCACATGAATTCTTTGGTTTCCCAGTACATGTAAAAGTTATGTATACACTATACTGTAATCTATTAAGTGTTTAATAGCATTAATTCTAAAAAGCAAGTGTACAGGGCTTCCTTGGTGGCGCAGTGGTTGAGAGTCCTCCTTCCGATGCAGGGGACACGGGTTCATGCCCCGGTCTGGGAGGATCCCACATGCTGTGGAGAGGCTGGACTCATGAGCCATGGCCACTGAGCCTGCATGTCCGGAGCCTGTGCTCTGCAATGGGAGAGGCCACAACAGTGAGAGGCCCGCGTACCACACACACACACACACACACACACACACACACACACAAAAGCAAGTGTACAGACCTTAATAAAGAATACTCTTTTGCTAAAAAATATTCATCAACATCTGAGCCTTCAGTGAGTCATAATTTTTTTGTTGGAGGAGGGTCTTGCCTCCATGTTGATGGCTGCTGACTGATAAAAGTGGTGATTAGTGAATGTTGGAGTGGCTGTGTCAATTTCTCAAAATAAGACAACAATAAAGTTTGCTGCCTTGACTGACTCTTCCTTTCATGAACAATTTCTCTATAGCATACAATGCTGTTTGATAGTGTTTTACCATAGTAGAACTTCTTTAAAAATTGCAGTTAGTCATCTCAAAACCTGCCACTGCTTTATCAACTAAGTTTATATAATATTCTAATTTTTTGTTGTCATTTTAACAATTTTCACAGCATTTTTACCAGGAGTAAAAGGAGAGATATTCCATGTTGATGGATGGAAAGACTCTATATTGTCAAGATGCCCATTCTTCCCCAAATGATCTATAGATTCAAAGCAATATCAATAAAAATTTCAGCAAGTTATTTTGTGGCTTTCATTACAGTGCTTTGAAAGTTTATATGGAGATGAAAAAAATCAAAAACAAAACAAAACAAAAAAAACAGAATAGCCAACACAATACTGAAGGAGAAGAACAAAGTTGGAGGACTAACACTACTCACCTTCAAGACTTATTTTATAGCTACAGTAATAAAGACAGCAAGGTATTGGTGAAAGATTAGACAAATATTTTAAGGGGCCAGAAAGTGAGTGCAATAATAGACCCACATAAATATAGTGAATTATCTTTGAAGAGGAGCAAAGGCAGTACAATGCAGCAAAAATAGTGTTTTCAACCAAAGGTGTTGGAATAACTAGACATCCACATGCAAAACAGTGAATATAGACACAGATCTTATATCGTTCACAAAGATTAACTCAAAATGGATCACAGACCTAAATGTAAAACACAAAACTATGAAACTCTTAGAAGATAACATGGGAAAAAATCTAGATGATGGTGCATATGGTGATGCCATTTTAGATACAATACCAAAGACATGATCTGTGGAAGAAATAATTAATAAGCTAGACTTCATTAAAAGTAAAGACTTCTCTGAAAAAGACAATGTCAAGACAATGAGAAGACAAGCTGCAGACTGGGATAAATATTTGCAAAAGACACATCCGATAAAGGACTGTTATACAAAATATGCAAAGAACTCTTAAAACTCAACAATAGGAAAATAAACAACTCAATTATAAAGTAGGCCAAAGAACTTAATAGTCTCCTCACAAAAGAAGCTATACATATTGCAAATAAGCATATGAAAAGATGCTCCATACCATATATCATCAGAAAATTTCAAATTGAAACAATGAGATACAGCTATGTATCTATTAGAATGGCCAAAATCCAGAACACCAGAATGCCAAATACTGGTGAGGGCTTGCAGCAGCAGGAACTTTAATTCATTGCTGGTAGGAATGCAAAATATTATGGCTACTCTGGAAAATACTTTGGCTGTTTTTTACACAACTAAACATACTTTTACCATGTGATCCCGCAATCACATTCCTTGGTATTTACCTAAAATTATGTATGCATTAAAACCTACATGCAGATATTTATAACAGTTTTGTTCATAATTGCCAAAACTTGGAAGTAACCAAGACATCCTTCAGTAGGTGAATGTATAAACTATGGTACATCCAGAAAATGGAATATTATTCAGCACTTAAAAAAACGAGCCATCAAGCCATGAAAAGATATGGAAGAACCTTAAATACTTATTACTAAATGAAACAAGTCAATATTACAAGGTTATATACTATATGAGTCCAACTCTATGACATGGAAAAGGCAAAACTGTCATGATGCTAAAAACATCAGTGGTTTCTACAAGTTTACAGGGGAAGAAAAGAATGGTGGAGCACAGAATATTTTAGGGAAGTGAAAATGCTCTGTGTAACATAATGATGTATAAGGTATCATTATACATTTGTCTAAAATCATAAAATTTACAACACCAAGAATGAACCATAATGTAAATTATGGACTTTGGGTGATTATGATATACCAGTGTAGGTTCATCAATTTAAAAAATGTATCACTCTGGTGGGGTCTGTTAATAATGAGGGGGACTATGCATGTGTGGGGGCAAAGTGGGATATGGTAAATCTCTTCAATATTGCTGTGAACCTAAAACTACTCTAAAAAAGTAAAGTCTTAATAAAAGCAAAATCTTGTTGCTTAATTCTCCTAGAACTCAGTTCTATCAAAGGTACTAACAAAAAAAAATAACTGTAGGTTTAATAATCAGGTAATTAAGATGGAAATTTCAAAATAGTATCCAGATTATGTACTATATATAGTTTATTCAACTTCTTTTATTCTGAGTAATATGAACCATGAAACAAATATTATTTCTGTTATTGTATCAGGTGTTGTTTATTTGTCTTTTTGTTTCTTTCCTTAGTATGGAAATCTGACCACATTTCTTTGAGGTCGATTTCATTAAAGATACCAGGTTAGGCTATTGCTGCTTGAAAATAGTATTAAGAATATGATACTAGTTTAATGTATTCTTCCTGAATAATTGGAACTACCGGCATTTACATGACCAGCACAGAAGAAATATTGTTAGACTAGTCAGAACTTTAGTAAGATATAGTTATACCAGTCATTTAGGTTAATGCAGAATATGTTCAAATAGCTTTCTGATAGAAAAAATAATTAATTATTCAAAGACCCAGCCTTTCATATTACGGTCATTGAGTTCAATCTCTCCAGCATAAATTTTGACTAAAAGGTATTGCATGTTTGTCCTGTATCATTGAATGCTTAATATGTGTCAGGCATTGTTTCAGGCCTTAAGGCCCCAAGATGAACAAGACAGATGCAGTCACTGTCCTTACTGAGTTTCTATTATTGTGGGGGGACAGACCCGAAATCAAGTAAGTATCCAAACAACCTAATTACGGCAATTTGGAACGAATACTATAAAGAAAACAAACAAGAAACTGAGATGGAAAAAAATAAAAGTGAACCTATTTTAGATAGTTTGATTAGAACAGATCTCTCTGAGGAAGTGATATTTAAGTTGAGAATTAAAGAGAAGGAGCTGGATTTGGGAAGTGAGGGGAAAAATTTACTTTAGGCAGAGGGCAGAGTGTATGCAAAACAGAGATATGAAAAAGGTTTGTTGTATTAAGAACTAAGAGATCTGTGAATGGAGTGTAGAGATCAACAGAGTACCCAGGATTAAAATTTACCTGGGATTTGTTGAATCAGGCATGCTAAGGACAGCAGATCAGGAGACTTGACTGCAATTGAGAAGATATGTTATGCATAGTTGCCAAGGTGTGTGTGTGAGGGCATGCCATACCCCACCAGGGCTGGTCAGGAAGCATAAGGAGTTGAGGGGAAGTTATGAGCCAGAGCCTTTATTGGGTTTATTGTGGGAAGGAATGGGTGAGGCAAGGTAGGTACACTGAATAAATTTAGGATTGGATAGTTTGAATAATTTCAGCAGGCTCTGGGCTATACAGGTTATCTCTAGTTGTCCAGTACTTGACCCTTGGGTGCGTTAGATTAAGGGGAATATTCACTTGTAGTATGAATGTTTGATATAGGAGGTGGTTGCTGGTATGGGCTCTGTGCTGATCTGCATATCAAAGGCATACTCACAGGTAAGTTTTCTATCTCTAGGAATTAGCTAACTCTGGGTGTGTCAGTAGCTGCTAAAAATTGAGATTCCTGAACCATGCTACAGGCCTAGTAAATCAAGCTCTGGAATTTTATTTTTAACTAACTCCTGGATGATTCTTATCCATTCAGCAAGGCAAAGGATTAAGGACCAGTATCTGGGAAATACCGTACTGGATTTATATTGCAATGGATTTATATTCCATCACTCACCTGACACTTTTGTGAGCTGTGTAATCTAATGGTCAGTCTCATCACCTTGTATATTCTAGTGAAAAGTGCAAGCATCATTGGGGACATTGAATATTATAACCTATAATAATTAATTCATTATTATATGGCGGATTTAATTTAACCCTTCCCCACATAACCACCCAAATACTCCAGGTGCCAGTGCCAGTATAACTCCAATTCAAATAAAAAAGAATGAGTCACAATTAATTATTGAGTAAGTCAAGTACTCAAAATACAACAAGCATTTTCTTTTCTCATAACAGTGGTTAAAATTAGAATTTCCAAATATTGTGATACTTTGAATGATATTTATGTTGTTGAACTTTTATAGGCTTCATTATCACTTATTTTTAAGGACTGATTGTACAGTTCTCTTTTCTTTTCGTGTAGGCAAGTACCTCATGAATATTTATGGAAATCAGATTTAATTACACTATTTATGAATGGATTGAATGTGGCTAGAGATGTGCTAAAATAAATCTTTTGTTGTTTTAATTTCATGGGGGAGCTGGTTCCCAAATGTTCCAGCATTCAGAAATAACTTACTGCACATAAAATGAATTTCTATATTTACATCTGTCTGGATATTTCAGCTTCACCTGATAGAAACACTAAATTATTTGTACAAGAAAATCAGTTGTATATAGTGCTCTCTCTTTACTCTTTAGTCTGAAAGAAAAGTTCGCTAAGTGATTCTCAAGTTCCAATTAATAAAGGACTACAGTTGTTAATGATAGAATGTAAAAATTTTGTTTCAGAGTATTTGGCAAATAATGTGAAATTTCAGAAACTAAATTAATCATAGAAAGACTGACTTTTCTATTCACTTTAATCATGCTGCATATATTTTGGGGTGAAAATGCTCTAAAATAACTTAGAATGGAAATGGACTTTTAAAACTCTAGAAATACTGTTTTTTGTGTTCCTGTATTGTCCATCTCAAGGTTGATTTTTTTTGCTTATAGTAACACTCTTATAATAACACCCTTCACAACTATTGATTAATGCAACATCTATTGATTCACAAATCATTCTGTACATTTCTGCAATATACTTCTGCTGCTAAGCAACCCAGAAAAACAGTCATTTTCATTTCTAAGGGATATAAAGTTATTTTTTTCATTAATATACAGATATGTACAACGAATTTAGGACAAAAGAAGAGGATTATTTCTAAATGAAATGAATAACCACAATTTATGGATCAGATGGAATCAAAGAGTTGTCTCCTCTCTTCCCTGATTAGACTTAGAAATATATTTTCTATGACCTTTAAAGAGAAACAAACAATGAATCTCCAGTATATTTATTCAGTATTTTTTTTCTTTTGTTTGTTTGTTTGTTTTGTGGTACGTGGGCCTCTCACTGTTGTGGCCTCTCCCGTTGTGGAGCACAGGCTGCAGATGCGCAGGCTCAGTGGCCATGGCTCACGGACCCAGCTGCTCTGCGGCATGTGGGATCTTCATGTGGGATCTTCCCGGACCGGGGCACAAACCCGCATCCCCTGCATCGGCAGGCGGACTCTCAACCACTGCACCACCAGGGAAGCCCTTATTCAGTGTTTTGAGTGAGGGGCTAAGTGTATTTGCCTCAGAACAAGGTAAAATGGTACTAACCCTATCAGGTTTTCTTTTTATGAACAAGTAAACCCCATCATCTTATTATTCTAAATAACTCATCTCTTAGCCACTGTTGTAATAACCTGATAAATCCCTTTTCTTTTTGGGGTGACATCACTGTTTACACAGAATGGAGAGATCAGTATTTGTAGGCAGAGTGGAAAAAGAGACAACTCTGTCACTAACTAGCTGTGTGAGTGTTGGGAGATAATCTGACTTCTGTGATTTGAGTTCCTCATCTGTTATAGTGTTTCATGAGCCTGGACTTTGGAGCCAGACTGTTCGGGTTCCAAACCCAGCTCTACCACTGACTAGCTGTGAGACCATGAGCAAACTCCTTAAACTTCCTGTGCTTTGTAACTCCAGTGTTGGGTTGCCTCAGGCCGAACAACAAACAGGGAGGTAACCTAGCGCCACCCAGAAGCAGACAAGCAGATGAAAGTTTTACTGAGCCCTGTCCACCAGAGCAACAACCAGCTATACCTACCACCAGTCCCTCCTATCAGGAATATTGCACAGTCCTCTTACATAGGCTCATCCACCAGAGGGCAGACAGCAGAAGCAATAAGAACTACAATCCTGCAGCCTGTGGAACAAAAACAACATTCACAGAAAGACAGACAAAATGAAAAGGCAGAGGATTATGTACCAGATGAAGGAACAAGACAAAACCCCAGAAAAACAGCTAAAAGGTAAAGACCTTCACCTTCTCAGGGCTTCTCAAACCCTTTTTGTGGATACATTTTCTCTGGACTTATACCTATAAATTTCCAATTTGAGGAAGTTGCTGGCTTCTTTTTTAGGCCTTGTAATCTTGTGCTGTCTCTGGTGTCCATCTGTGTTGCTGCAAGTTCCCTGAAGATTCTTCAAGCCACCCAACTTTCTATTTTCTTAGCAGTGAATGGGCTTCTACAGTATGCCTGGTTCTGCTAGTGCTCCAAATCGGTTGAGACAGAACTCAGTTCCTCAAGCATCACCCCTACCTCTGCCAAAAAATCAAAACCAAAACCAAAACTGGAACACTGGAGCATTATCTATTCTTTTATTCCTTCCAAATGGGAGGCCATCAAGCTATATTGTTCTTTGTCTTCTATACTGCAGGTCTTCTAGAGCAGCAGCAAGCTTCCCAGTACTCTATTGCTTTCAATGGCACCTAGTAACTCATAGTATGCTGCCCTATAAGTGCTCTGAGACACTGAAAGCAGTCCCTTAGGCAGCTCCCTGAAAAGCCAGAATGTTTGACACATGTTCCAACTCCTTCCATAACCAGGTAGAAGTTGGGAGTTGGGTTTTTTCCCTGCTCCTTCCATGCTGAACCAAGGGAAGAGACTCGAGAGTGTGTGCTAGTCCAAATCATTGCCTTTGTTACTAGCAGACCCCAACTGGGTATCCTTTCCAGTCAGGATTTAGATATAGGCAAGACAGAAGCCAGCCCCTCAGACGAAGTCAGGATGTTGGAAGTATGGTCCAATCTTCTCTTTTCCTCCCCAGGGAGAAGGCAGGAGTTCGGAGTTTTCTCCCAATTTCACTATGCTGTGCCACAGAGAGGGACTACGGTGAATGAATGCCATTAATTTTCCTATTGGATTCATTGTGTCTGATTTTACTCACCTGGAGTGCAGGAGCCTCTTAGCTTGTTTCCAGATTTCTAACAGAGATTTGGTTCAAGTATTTTCATTGAGTTGGTGTCTTTGTCAGAAGAAGGAGGCTCTGGGACTGCCTATTCCACCATTTTTCCGATGTCACCATTCTCAGTAATCTGTTTTACCAAGATTATTCCAGTGCACACGGAAGCTTGAGAAACGCTGATCTAAGTTTTCTTCTAGCTTAAGCATTCATCAGTACTCCTTGTCTTCGAATTCTACATATGCCACCTATAAGCTGTATGACTTTATGCAAGTTCTTTTACCTCTCTGAGACTAATTTGCCCCATATACAAAGTGGGTATGATAGTTGTAGTTTATTCATATGGTGATTATAACATTAAATGAGTTAATATATACATTAGTTATTTTTTTTACTGTTATCAATGTATTCATCGTAAGTCTCAACTCTCTGTGTTTTAAGGCAATGTTGCAGTCCTCAGGGAAAGCAGGAGTTTACTTTATACCCCTGGAAATTATAGAAAGAATATATACTTAAGTATAAAATAATAGGAAACAAGAATCATAAAACATAAAAAGTGAATTGTGAATAAAAAGACTAATGAAGGTACCATAAGAGACCTTAGAGTTCTTCATCAAAGAAGAAGTAATAACAGAGGGAGTTAGAGATTCTTAAGTCTGTATTAAAAAATTGTTTCATATTTCTAAGTTGGCCTGTAGTTGGGCATTTTTGATTATTGAACTTGGAATATTGTATTTTGGAGAAGGTTTTGCAGTATAATTTTGACAACAGTAAAACTTTAAGACTAGCTCTTTAATGGTAAGTTTACCATGTCCTTACTAGCACATTCAGTAAATAGTCATTTTTTTTACTCCCTGTCCTCACCCTCTTCAAATGCAAATAACAGTTGGGCTTGAGAGACTGAGAACATGACAAAGTGCAAAGTTGATATTATCTTTAAAGGACATAGAAGCTTTGGTTTGTGGTTGGGAAATATAACGTGATAATTTATTAACTGAGAAGATATACTTATCAGGAAATTTTGGAGTGGGGTGAAAGTAGAAAACCGTCGGTACTACTTGAGTGGCAATGATAGGTCAAGAAAACCTAGAAGACATATTTTAGTCCAGAAAACTGGCACCTGAAAAAATTTTACAGCAATCTGAACCCTGACTTTAATATTTCACTGCAAAAGTATGATTTCAACATACT
This sequence comes from Pseudorca crassidens, assembly GCF_039906515.1. Lineage (NCBI taxonomy): Eukaryota > Metazoa > Chordata > Mammalia > Artiodactyla > Delphinidae > Pseudorca > Pseudorca crassidens. The sequence continues at coordinate 56,613,311 of NC_090317.1, read as the reverse complement.
ATTAATTTTTGGCTGATTTATAGTTTGAAGAGACATCTGAAAATAGTAAAAAAAAAAGTAAAACATTTTTAAAGAGCTTAAACTATATTTTCTGTTTAGTCAAACATAATGTTAATATATTAGCAACTCCTCTAATTAAAACATGTCTGCTTCTTGATTGATGATTAATAATAGTCAGATATGTCAGTATAAGACCTTATATGATTGGAGCTGTGGTCTAAGTCTATAATTCTTCCAACACTAAAATGATGGTAATATATTCTGTAATTATAGAAGAATACATTAATATCACCATTTTTGTCTCAATATAAAGTATGTGTATCTGTAAATGCTTTAAGATAATATAGGTCCATATTTATTTATGGTCTATGGACTTCATCTTTTATAAAAAGAAATTCTTCTTAAATTTGTATGCTGTTTTGTCCTCACAACAATTTTGTGATGCTGGTGGTGCAGAATTATTCAAGCAAGTGATAGAGCCAGAACAGAAATACTAACAAGTCTTCATCCTTGTCATCTAGTTACCAGGACAGTTAGGAAATTCAAATGAAATATTACATATAAAGTGCTTATCACAGTGCCCGAGACATAGTAAGCACTTAATAAATGCTATTACTACTACCACCACCAAACTACTACTGCTGCTGCTGCTGCTGCTACTACTACTGCTACTGCACAAAACAAGTTCAAAACTAGAAAGAATAGAATAAATGGTAAACTGTGGAATTAAAAATTTTTGGTAACAACTTGTAGTTTCGTCGCTAATAGAAGGCTTTTCTAAAGCACATGCAGTATGTTATTTATATTGTGATGATATCAGAAATTATTTCAAAACAATTTTAGGGGAATGGGTGAGGGTCTTTTCTATAAAAGCCATCAATCCTCAGCACACTTCTCTATGATAGAGACCACTACAGTGATAAGAAAATAGATACATGTGAAGATACCAAGGGTAGAAAAATAACCAAAAAGCACTCTGGAGGATTTAGAGCCAGAACTAGTGAGTAATTTGGTGTCCATCTGATACTCTAACCAAGGTGAACATCTTGAATTTCAAATAGGATTAAGTTGAAAAGGTAACCAATTTACTTAAAAATATTTTGATAAAAATGGACAGTTTAATGGTTCAAAGATGAACTATATGTGAAGCAACATGGTTGTTAGAAAGTTTGATGAATATATAAATTCAAATTAAAAGCAATATATGATGAATTTATTATAAAAAGTAATGTTTATATATAGAAAAAAAGAGTGGTTGTGTTTTCTTGTCTTCTGACAATTCCAAGCAAACCTTTTTTTTTGGTAGCAACGTGATGACTTATAATTTGTTATGTAAATTTACTGTCAAAAATATGTATGCTCTTTAATAATAATGTAATATTTTCAGTATTAAAATCTAACAACTCTGTTATTAATAATTCTGCAATACACATAACCTATAATAAGGAAAACAGAGTGAAATTTCCAGTGTTGGGATGTATAATATTAGTAATCATTGCCTTTGACTATAGCTTCTGACTGTCTCTTGTTTTTATGTGTTAAGCTTTCTGTTCACTAATTGGATGCAACAATATAATATGATAATTCTGGCTGTAGACAGTCATCATTCCCTTTGAGTGCCATAGATGAACTTAATTTGGATGGATCCAATCAGGAAGACCCTTAGGAAGCCAAGTGTTTCTGGGTCTGAGTTGGTATTTCAGGTCTGTGCTATGATTTGGATCTAAGGGTTCATGATGGACTTCCTTTTATAATAGGCCTAATATTCTCTTAAGCAGGCAACTACTTAAACAAATAACAGAATTAAATAAGACTGAGGACGCTGAGATGCGAACAGAATGAGTATGGCATCTCACAGCTCCATAATACTGTTAGAGAGCTGTTTCTTGCATTCCTGAGCATATAGAAAAAGACTGGAGGTTCCTCCTCACTGGGTCAATAACCTTATCGAATTTAATATCTGCTCAGAAACCTTTTCTATATAACAGGGAGGACAGTGTAGGAAGCATTTGCTGGCAATGCCATGAAGTAATATAACAAGAGCACTCCTGAGAACATTTCTAAAAACATGCAATACAGGGGCTTCCCTGGTGGTGCAGTGGTTTAGGGGCCACATGCCAATGCAGGGGACAGGGGTTCTTGCCCCAGTCCGTGAGAATCCCACATGCCGCGGAGTGGCTGGGCATGTGAGCCGTGGCCGCTAGGTCTGCGTGTCCAGAGCCTGTGCTCCACGACAGGAGAGGCCACAACAGTGAGAGACCCGCGTACTGCAAAAAAACCCCCCAAAAAAATGCAATAAAAATTGGGTTTTTTCTCATACAAGGATAGGTTATACTAGGTTAAATATAATCTTATTTTTTATTATTTTTATTTTTTACATCTGTATTGGAGTATAATTGCTTTAAAATGGTGTGTTAGCTTCTGCTTCATAACAAACTGAATCAGTTACACATATACATATATTCCCATATCATTTCCCTCTTGAGTCTCCCTCCCTCCCACCCTCCCTATCCCACGCCTCAAGGCTGTCACAAAGCAAGGAGCTGATCTCCCTGTGCTATGCGGCTGCTTCCCACTAGCTATCTACCTTACGTTTGGTAGTGTATATATGTCCATGCCTCTCTCTCGCTTTGTCACAGCTTACCCTTCCCGCTCCCCATATCCTCAACTCCATTCTCTAGTAAGTCTGTGTCTTTATTCCTGTCTTACCCCTAGGTTCTTCATGACATTTTTTTTCTTAAATTCCATACATATCTGTTAGCATACGGTATTTGTCTTTCTCTTTCTGACTTACCTCACTCTGTATGACAGACTCTAGGTGCATCCACCTCATTACAAATAGCTCAATTTCATTTCCTTCTATGGCTGAGTAATATTCCATTGTATATATGTGCCACATCTTCTTTATCCATTCATCTGATGATGGGTAATTAGGTTGTTTCCATCTCCGAGCTATTGTAAATAGAGCTGCAATGAACATTTTGGTACATGACTCTTTTTGAATTATGGTTTTCTCAGGGTATATGCCCAGTAGTGGGATTGTTGGGTCATATGGTAGTTCTATTTGTAGTTTCTTAAGGAACCTCCATACTGTTCTCCATAGTGGCTGTACCAATTCACATTCCCACCAGCAGGGCAAGAGTGTTTCCTTTTCTCCACACTCTCTCCAGCATTTACGGTCTCTAGATATTTTGATGATGGCCATTCTGACTGGTGTGAAATGATATCTCATTGTAGTTTTGATTTGCATTTCTCTAATGATTAATGTTGTTGAGCATTCTTTCATGTGTTTCTTGGCAGTCTGTATATCTTCTTTGGAGAAATGTCTATATAGGTCTTCTGCCCATTTTTGGATTGGGTTTTTTTTTTTTTTTATTGAGCTGCATGAGCTGCTTATAAATTTTGGAGATTAATCCTTTGTCAGTTGCTACATTTGCAAATATTTTCTCCCATTCTGAGGGTTGTCTTTTGGTCTTGTTTATGGTTTCATTTGCTGTGCAAAAGCTTTGAAGTTTCATTAGGTCCCATTTGTTTATTTTTGTTTTTATTTCCATTTCTCTAGGAGGTAGGTCAAAAAGGATCTTGCTGTGATTTATGTCATAGAGTGTTCTGCCTATATTTTCCTCTAAGAGATTTATAGTTTCTGGCCTTACATTTAGGTCTTTAATCCATTTTGAGCTTATTTTTCTGTATGGTGTTAGTGAGTGATCTAATCTCATACTTTTTACATGTACCTGTCCAGTTTTCCCAGCACCACTTATTGAAAAGGCTGTCCTTTCTCCACTGTATATTCCTGCTTCCTTTATCAAAGATAAGGTGACCATATGTGTCTGGGTTTATCTCTGGGCTTTCTATCCTGTTCCATTGATCTATCTTTCTGGTTTTGTGCCAGTACCATACTGTCTTGATTAATGTAGCTTTGTAGGGTAGTCTGAAGACAGGGAGCCTGATTCCTCCAGATCCACTTTTCGTTCTCAAGATTGCTTTGGTTATTCGGGGTATTTTCTGTTTCCATACAAGTTTTGAAATTTTTTGTTCTAGTTCTGTGAAAAATGCCAGTGGTAGTTTGATAGGGATTGCATTGAATCTGTAGATTACTTTGGATGGTAGAGTCATTTTCACAATGTTGATTCTTCCAATCCAAGAACATGGTATAGCTCTCCATCTATTTGTATCATCTTTAATTTCTTTCATCAGTGTCTTATAATTTTCTGCATACAGGTCTTTTGTCTCCTTAGGTAGGTTTATTCCTAGATATTTTATTCTTTTTGTTGCAATGGTAAATGGGAGTGTTTTCTTGATTTCACTTTCAGATTCATCATTAGTGTATAGGAATGCCAGAGATTTTTGTGCATGAATTTTGTATCCTGCTACTTTACCAAATTCATTGATTAGTTCTAGTAGTTTTCTGGTAGCATCTTTAGGATTCTCTATGTATAGTATCATGTCATCTGCAAACAGTGACAGCTTTACTTCTTCTTTTCCGATTTGGATTCCGTTTATTTCCTTTTCTTCTCTGATTGCTGTGGCTAAAACTTCCAAAACTATGTTGAATACAAGCGGGGAGCATGGGCAACTTTGTCTTGTTCCTGATCTTACTGGAAATGCTTTCAGTTTTTCACCATTGAGGATGATGTTGGCTGTGGGTTTGTCATATATGGCCTTTATTATGTTGAGGAAAGTTCCCTCTAAGCCTTCATTTTGCAGGGTTTTTATCATAAATTGGTGTTGAATTTTGTCAAAAGCTCTCTGCATCTATTGAGATAATCATATGGTTGTTCTCCTTCAATTTGTTAATATGGTGTATCACTTTGATTGATTTGCGTATATTGAAGAATCCTTGCATTCCTGGAATGAACTCCACTTCATCATGTTGTGTGATCCTTTTAATGTGCTGTTGGATTCTGTTTGCTAGTAATTTGTTGAGGATTTTTGTATCTATGTTCATCAGTGACATTGGCCTGTAGTTTTCTTTCTTTGTGACATCCTTGTCTGGTTTTGGTATCAAGGTGAAGGTGCCCTCGTAGAATGAGTTTGGGAGTATTCCTCCCTCTGCTGTATTTTTGAAGAGTTTGAGAAGGATTGGTGTTAGCTCTTCTCTAAATGTTTGATAGAATTCGCCTGTGAAGCCATCTGGTCCTGGGCTTTTGTTTGTTGGAAGATTTTTAATCACAGTTTCAATTTCAGTGCTTGTGATTGGTCTGTTCATATCTTCTATTTCTTCCTGATACAGTCTTGTCAGGTTGTGCATTTCTAAGAATTTGTCCATTTTTTCCAGGTTTTCCATTTTATTGGCATAGAGTTGCTTGTAGTAATCTCTCATGATCTTTTGTATTTCTGCAGTGTCAGTTGTTACTTCTCCTTTTTCATTTCTAATTCTACTGATTTGAATCTTCTCCCTTTTTTCTTGATGAGTCTGGCTAGTGCTTTATCAATTTTGTTTATCTTCTCAGAGAACCAGCTTTTAGTTTTATTGATCTCTGCTATTGTTTCCTTCGTTTCTTTATCATTTATTTCTCATGTGATTTTTATGATTTCTTTCCTTCTGCTAACTTTTTTGTTGTTGTTGTTCTTCTTTCCCTAATTGCTTTAGCTGCAAGGTTAGGATTTTTATTTGAGATGTTTCCTGTTTATTAAGGTAGGATTTTATTACTATAAACTTCCCTCTTAGAACTGCTTTTGCTGCATCCTTTTGGGTCGTCATGTCTCCATTATCATTTGTTTCTAGGTAATTTTTGATTTCTTCTTTGATTTCTTCAGTGATCACTTCGTTATTAAGTAGTGTATTGCATAACCTCCATGTGTTTGTAGTTTTTACAGATCTTTTCCTGTAATTGATATCTAGTCTCATGGCGTTATGGTCGGAAAAGATACTTGATACAATTTCAATTTTCTTAAATTTACTAAGGCTTGATTTGTGACCCAAGATATGATCTATCCTGGAGAATGTTCCATGAGCACTTGAGAAAAATGTGTATTCTGTTGTTTTTGTATGGAATGTCCTATAAATATCAATTAAGCCCATCTTGTTTAATGTATCATTTAAAGCTTGTGTTTCCTTATTTATTTTCATTTTGGGTGATCTGTCCGTTGGTGAAATTGGGATGTTAAAGTCCCCTTGTATGAATGTGTTACTGTCGATTTCCCCTTTTATGGCTGTTAGTATTTGCCTTATGTATTGAGGTGCTCCTATGTTGTGTGCATAAATATTTACAATTGTTATATCTTCTTCTAGGATTGATCCATTGATCTTTATGTAGTATCCTACTTTGTCTCTTCTAATAGTCTTTATTTTAAAGTCTATTTTTTTATATGAAAATTGCTACTCCAGCTTTCTTTTGGATTCTATTTGCATGGAATGTCTTCTTCCATTCCCTTACTTTCAGTCTGTATGTGTCTCTAGGTCTGAAGTTGGTGTCTTGCAGACAGCATATATATGGGTCTTGTTTTTGTATCCATTCAGCCAATCTGTGTCTTTTGGTGGGAGCATTTAGTCCATTTACATTTATGGTAATTATCGATTTGTATGTTCCTATTCTCATTTTCTAAATTGTTTTGGGTTCGTTATTGTAGGTCTTTTCCTTCTCTTGTGTTTCTTGCCTAGAGAATGTCCTTTAGCATTTGTTGTAAATCTGGTTTGGTGGTGCTGAGCTCTCTCAGCTTTTGTTTGTCTGTAAAGGTTTTAATTCCTCCATCAAATCTGAATGAGATCCTTGCTGCATAGAGTAATCTTGAATGCAGGTTTTTCTCCTTCATCACTTTAAATATGTCCTGCCAGTCACTTCTGGCTTGCATAGTTTCTGCTGAAAGATCAGCTGTTAACCTTATGGGGATTCCCCTTTGTGTTATTTGTTGTTTTTCCCTTGCTGCTTTTAATATGTTTTCTTTGTATTTAATTTTTGACAGTCTGATTAATATGTGTCTTGGCATATTTCTCCTTGGATTTATCCCGTATGGGACTCTCTGTCCTTCCTGGAATTGATTAACTATTTCTTTTCCCATATTAGCGAAGTTTTCAACTATAATCTCTTCAAATATTTTCTCAGTCCCTTTCTTTTTCTTTTCTTCTTCTGGAATGCCTATAATTTGAATGTTGGTGCATTTAATGTTGTCCCTGAGGTGTCTGAGGCTGTCCTCAGTTCTCTTCATTCTTTTTTCTTTATTCTTCTCTGCAGTAGTTATTTCCACTATTTTATCTTCCAGGTCACTTATCTGTTCTTCTGCCTCAGTTATTCTACTATTGATCCCATCTAGAGTATTTTTAATTTATTTTATTTTGTTGTTCCTCGTTGCTTGTTTCATCTTTAGTTCTTCTAGGTCCCTGTTAAATGTTTCTTGCATTTTGTCTATTCTATTTCCAAGATTTTGGATCATCTTTACTAACATTATTCTGAATTATTTTTCAGGTAGACTGCCTATTTCCTCTTCATTTGTTAGGTCTGGTGGGTTTTTATCTTGCTCCTTCATCTGCAGTGTGTTTTTCTGTCTTCTCATTTTGCTTATCTTAGTGTGTTTGGCATCTCCTTTTCACAGGCTGCAGGTTCGTATTTCCCTTTGATTTTGCTGTCTGTCCCCAGTGGCTAAGGTTGGTTCAGTGGGTTGTGTAAGCTTTCTGGTGGAGGGGACTAGTGCCTGTGTTCTGGTGGATTGGCTGGGTCTTGTCTTTCTGGTGGGCCAGTCCACATCTGGTAGTGTGTTTTGGCATGTCTGTAGACTTATTATGATTTTAGGCAGCCTCTCTGCTAATGGGTGGGTTTGTGTTCCTGTCTTGCTAGTTATTTGGCACAGGGTGTCCAGCACTGTAGCTTGTTGGTCATTGAGTGAAGCTGGCTGCTGGTGTTGAGATGGAGATCTCTGGGAGACTTTTGCCATTTGATATTATGTGGAGCTGGGAGGTCTCTTGTGGAGCAGTGTCCTGAAGTTGGCTGTCCCACCTCAGAGACACAGCATTGACTCCTGGCTGCAGCACCAAGAGCCTTTCATCCATATGGCTCAGAATAAAAGGGAGAAAAACTAGAAAGAAAGAATTAGCAGAAGAAGAAAGTAAGAAAGAAAGAAAGAAAGAAAGAGAAGGGAGGGACGGAGGGAGGGTGGGAAAGAGGGAGGGAGGGAGGAAGGAAGGAGTGAAGGAAGGAAAAATATAAAGAAAGAAGGAAGATAAAGTAAAATAAAATATAGTAAAATAAAATAAAATAATTAAAATAAAAAATAATTATTAAGAAAAAAATTTAAAAAACAACAAAAGAGAAAAAAGCAGACGGATAGAACCCTTGGACAAATTGTGGAAGCAGTGCTATACAGACAAAATCTCACACAGAAGCATACACATGCTCACTCACAAAATGAGGAAAAGTGGAAAAAATAACATAAATCTTGCTCTCAAAGTCCACCTCCTCAATTTGGTATGATTCGTTGTCTATTCATGTATTCCACTGATGCAGGGTACATCAAGTTGATTGTGGAGCTTTAATCTGCTGCTTCTGAGGCTGCTGGGAGATATTTCCCTTTCTCTTCTTTGTTCTCACAGCTCACAGGGGCTCAGCTTTGGATTTGGCCCCGCCTCTGCATGTGGGTCTCCGGAGGGCATCTGTTCTTCGCTCAGACAGGATGGGGTTAAAGGAGCAGCTGCTTTGGGAACTCTGGCTCACTCAGGCCGGGGGCAGGGATGGGTACGGTGTACTGGACGAGCCTGCAGCAGCAGAGGCCGGCGGGATGTTGCACCAGCCTGAGGCATACCGTGCATTCTCCTGGGGAAGTTGTCCCTGGATCCCGGGACCCTGGCAGTGGCAGGCTGCACAGGATGCCCGGAAGGGGGGTGTGGATAGTGACCTGTGCTCGCATACAGGCTTCTTGGTGGTGGCGGCAGCAGCAGCCTTAGCATGTCATGCCCATCTCTGGGGTCCGCGCTTTTAGCCGTGGCTCGTGCCCATCTCTGGAGCTCCTTTAAGCAGTGCTCTTAATCCCCTCTCCTCATGCACCAGGAAACAAAGAGGGATGAAAAAGTCTCTTGCCTCTTTGGCGGGTCCAGACTTTTCCCCAGACTCCCTCTCGCCTAGACGTGGTGCACTATCCCCCTGCAGGCTGTGTTCATGCCGCCAGCACCAGTCCTCTCCCTGCGCTCTGACTGAAGCCCAAGCCTCAGCTCCCAACCCTGCCCACCCCGGTGGGTGAGCAGACAAGCCTCTAGGGCTGGTGAGTGCCAGTCAGCACCGATCCTCTGTGCGGGAATCTCTCCACTTTTCCCTCCGCACCCCTGTTGCTGTGCTCTACTTCGTGGCTCTGAAGCTTTCCCCTCCGCCACATGCAGTGTCCACCCATGAAGGGACTTCCTAGTGTGTGGAAACCTTTCATCCTTCACAGCTCCCTTCCACTCGTGCAGGTCCCATCCCTATCCTTTTGTCTCTGTTTATTCTTTTCTCTTTTGCCCTACGCAGTTTCGTGGGGACTTTCTTGCCTTTTGGGAAGTCTGAGGTCTTTTGTCAGCATTCAGTAGGTGTTCTGTAGGAGCAATTCCACGTGTAGATATATTTCTGATGTATCTGTGGAGAGGAAGGCGATCTCCGTGTCTTACTCTTCCACCATCTTCCAAATATAATCTTATTTAGACTCTTGCAAGCAAGAAATCCATTGTTAAATATCTAGCCAGGGGTTAAGATGTAGCCCTGTCTCCAAACCTGGTTTTTCATCAGAATTAGTTGAGGTGGTTTGCAATAATACTTATTGCAAGGCCCTTTCTCCACCCAACATCAGATTCACAAAGTCTAAGCTAGGGGCTCGACATCACTCTCTGTTTTTAAACTCCTGAATGATTCAGAAACAGACATAGAGTTTCAAACCACATATGAGTCTCTTACCATGTTATTATTAGTACTTTCCTGGGATGTGGAAAGTACTAATGTGAACTGAAGGATTCATCTTTCTTCATTATATATGTTACTTACTTGCTTGGGTGGGGGTCTAGGGCAATTAACTCCTTGGGTTAGAATTTTTGGTAGAAGAAATAAAGACTTTATAGCTCTCTATATAAGTAGTTTTCTTCAAATTCTCCCTCCTCCTTATCCTAAAAATAATGTGGTAAATTTGGCTTTGGGTTCTTCTCCCAGCTAAACCTAGTATGCTCAAGTTAGGACTCAGGTGAAAACCATGGTGAGAGGGACAGAACTTTCCTAACTGCAAAATAAGAATCTCTCTTAATCCACTCGTCTATAAATAAAAGCAATAAAAAAAAACCAGGAAAATTTTGTAAAAATAAATGCATTAAGAACTCTAGAAATTAACCAAAATCTTGCAAAAAAAAATCTAAGGAAAGTTTGTCCAATAATTAATTCTGAACATTGGTAAGAATAGTAGGGTTTGTGACATTTTAACTTGGCCTACTCCAATTGTTCTCTTCCCAGCTCTGTGGTATCCTTGAAGTTGAGAGACCTCACAATCCCATTAGTTGTGGAAATCATCAGCCTACCTTTGGAGCTAATAAAAAGTCCCATCCTCAGATAGTCATCACTATTTGACCTGTGTTGCAGCCCCTTGGAGAAGACCCATTCACAGGGCTTGTTATTTGAGTTGACTCAGAGCTATCTCAGTGGAAAGCTCTATCTCTAGTGTGTTTGTCAAAAAAATTTAGCAGTAATTGTGTATATGTTAGCTGTCTCAGTCTACAAGTAACAGTTGGGGCCAACAAGACGCTGGACAAAACCTTAAGAGGAAAAATGGGAAATGAAATGTATACAGGAAGCTTTGAAAACCTCCAAGAAATTCCTGAAAGTCTAAGGTGCACATTTGTAGGGGTATTCCAAGCCCCAGAAATACATAAACAATTATCTGTGCTGACTTTGAGACATTGTACAAGCAGCAAGTGAAGGCTAAGGCTGAGTTGTAAGCCTCCAGAGTGTTGAATGCTTGTGAACAAACACACGTAAAGACTGTTGGCAAAGGGTGGGAGACATGTTGATTCCAGGCATGTAAGGAAATCTCTGTCCAGTATTCAGCTGTGCATTTGAGAATAAGGTGCATTATACACTTGCTGAGTGGATTGTTATATATAGATCCTGGTTGTTATGGACTGAATTATGTCTCTCTAAAATTCATATGTTGAAGCGCTAACCCCCAATGTGAGTATATTTGGAGACAGGGCCTTTATTTGGAGAGTTAATTAAGGTTAAATAAAGTCATAAGGGTGAGGCCCTAATCTGATAGGACTGGTGTCTGTATAAGGAAATGAAGAGACAGCAGAGATCGCTTTCTTTTTCCATGCTCACAGAGAAAAGGCCATGTGAAGATACATCAAGAAGGTAGCCATCTGTAAGCTTGGAAGAGAGGTCTCACCAGACACCAATCCTGTTGGCACTTTGATCTTGGACTTTCAGCCTCCAAAACTGTAAGAAAATAAATTTCTGTTATTTAAGCCACCTAGCCTCTGATGTTTTGTTATGGTTGCTCAAACTGACTAATACAAATCTGAAAACCACAAAATTCTTATAAGAAAACATAGGGGTAAAACATTCATGAGTCTTGGATTTAGCAGTGGAATCTTAGATATAACACTACATTAGTTTCATAGGACTACAATAACAGACTACCATAGACTGGGTGGCTTAAGAGACAGAAATTGATTCTCTTACAATTCTGAACACTATAAGTCTGAGACAAATGTGTCATCAGTATTGGTTTCTTCCACGGTTTCTCTCCTTGGCTTGTTGATAGCTGTCTTCTCCTTGTATTTTCACATGATTTTCCTCTGTATGTCTGCATCTTTGTATTTTCACATGGTTTCCTTCTGTATGGCTGCATCTGAATCTCTTCTTTAAAGGACATCACTCATATTGGATTAAAGCCCATCCTAATGACATTATTTTATAATAACCACTTTAAAGACTCTATCTCCAAACTTAGTCACATTCTGAGGTACTGGGGTTGGAATATCAACATAAGAATTTTAGAGGGAAAAAATTCAGCCTATAGCAGGCACCAAGATTGCACAACAAAAGAAAAAAAATAGATAAATTGGACATCATTGAAATTAAAAAGTTTGTTTTTTCAAGATTGCTTTGGCCATTGGGGTCTTTTGTGTTTCCATACAAATTAAAAAATGTTTTGTTCTAACTCTGTGAAAAATGCCATTGGTAGTTTGATAGGTATTGCACTGAATCTGTAGATTGCTTTGGGTAGTATAGTCATTTTGACAATATTGATTCTTCCAATCCAAGAACATGGTATATCTCTCCATCTGTTTGTGTCATCTTTCATTTCTTTCATCAGCACCTTATAGTTTTCTGAGTACAAGAATCAGGCTCCCTGACTTTAGACTATACTACAAATCTACAGTAATCAAAACAGTATGATACTGGCACAAAAACAGAAATATAGATCAATGGAAAAGTATAGAAAGTCCAGAGATGAACCCATGCACCTATGGTCAACTAATCTATGACAAAGGAGGCAAAAATATACAATGGAGGAAAGACAGTGTTTTCAATAAGTAGTGCTGGGAAAACTGGACAGCTACAGGTAAAAGAATGAAATTAGAACATTCCCTAACACCATACACAAAAATAAACTCAAAATGGATTAAAGACTTAAATGTAAGGCTGAATACTATAAATCTCTTAGAGGAAAACACAGGCAGAACACTCTATGACATAAATCACAACAAGATCCTTTTTGATCCATCTCCTAGAGTAATGAAAATAAAAACAAAAATAAACAAATGGGACCTATTTAAACTTAAAAGCTTTTGCAGAGCAAAGGAAACCATAAATGAAATGAAAAGACAACCTACAAAATGGGAGGAAATATTTGCAAATGAAGAGACTGACAAGGGATTAAACTCCAAAATATACAAGTAGCTCATGCAGCTCAATATGAAAAAAAAACAAACAACCTAGTCAAAAAATGTGTGGAAGATCTAAATAGACATTTCTCCAAAGAAGACATACAGATGGCCAAAAACCACATGAAAAGATGGTCAACACTGCTAATTATTAGAGAAATGCAAATCAAAACTACAGTGAGGTATCACCTCACACCAGTTAGAATGGCCATCATTAAAAAACCTACAAACAATAAATGCCTGAGAGGGTGTGGAGAAAAGGGAATCCTCCTATGTTGTTGGTGGGAATGTAAAATGGTACAACCATTATGGAGAACAATATGGAGGTTCCCTAAAAAAGTAAATATTGAATTATCATTTGATCCAGCAATCCCACCCCTAGGCATATATCTGGAGAAAACCATAATTCAAAAAGATACATGCACCCCAATGTTCATTACAGCACTATTTACAATAACCAAGACATGAAGCAACCTAAATGTCCAAAAACAGAGGAATGGATAAAGAAGATGTGGCACATACGTACAATGGAATATTACTCAGCTATGAAAAGAATTAAATAATGCCGTTTGGAGCAACATGGATATACCTAGAGATTGTCACACTGCGTGAAGTAAGTCAGACAGGAAAAGACAAATATGATATCACTTATATGTGGAATATAAAAAAATGGTACAAATGAACTTATTTACAAAACAGAAATAGAGTCACAGATGTAGAAAACAAACTTATGGTTATGGTGGGGGGGAATTGCAATATTGGGATTGACATATACACACTACAAAATAGATAACTAATAAGGACCTACTGTATAGCACAGGGAGCTCTACTCAATGTTCTGTGGTGACCTAAATGGGAAAAGAATCTAAAAAAGTGTGTATATATGTATATGTATAACTGATTCACTTTGCTGTACACCTGAAACTAATACAATATTGTAATTCAAATATAGTCCCATAAAAATTAAAGTTAAAAGAAGGAAAAAAATAAAATCTTTTGTATGTCAAAGAACATTATCCAAAAAGTAAAAAGACTACTTACATAATGAGAGAAAATATTTGCAAATCATATATCTGATAATGGCTTAATATCCAGAATATATAAAGTACTCTTACAATTCAACAAGAAAAAGATGAAGAACCTAATTTAAAAATGGGCAATGGATCGGAATAGACAGTTCTTTAAAGAAGATACTAATACAAATGGCCAATAAGCACATGAATAAATCCTGAACATTAGTCATTAAAGAATGCAAATTAAAACCATAATGTGATGCCACTTCACACCCACTAGAATATCTATAATTTTTTTTTTTTTTTTTACAAAACACATAAAATATGTGCTGGCAAGAATATGGGGAGATTGGAACCTGCTTATATTGTTGGTGGGAATATAAAATGGTTTAGCTGCTGTGGAAAGCACTTTGGTGATTCCTCAAAAATAAAATATAGAGTTACCTCATGACTCAGCCATTCCAATGCTAGGTATATACCTTCCAAAGTAAAAACATATATCTATAAAAATCTCATACATGGATATTCATAACAGCATTATTCATAATAGCCAAAAAGTGGAAACTAACCAAATATCTATAAATTGACAACTGGATAAGTAAGTTGTGGTAGTCATACAAAGGAGTATTATTCAGCCATGAAAAATAATGAAGTCCTGTTACATGTGAAAACATGGATGTACCTTGAAAACATGCCAAATGAAAGAAGACAGAAACAAAAGATCACATACTGTAGGATTTCCTTTATATGAAATCTCCAAAATAAGCAAATCTTATTATTTTTAATTTTAATATAATTTTAAAGGTTACTTTCCATTTAGTTATTACAAAATATTGGCTATATTATGCATGTTGTACAATACTTCCTTGAGCCTATCTTACACCCAATAGTTTGTATCTCCCAGTCCCCCACCCCTACATTGCCCCCCCCCCCCAAATAAGCAAATCTTTAAAGGCAGAGAGAAGATTAACAGTTGTCTAGGTTTGAGGTTGGGGTTGGGGAAATTTTGAGACTGACTGCTAATGGAGATGGGGTTTCTATATATTTAGCATAATTTAAATGTTCTAGGGACTTCCCTCATGGTCCAGTGTTTAGGAATCTGCCTTCTGACGCAGGGGACATGGGTTCAATCCATGGTCGTGGAACTAAGATCCCACATGCAGTGGGGCAACTAAGCCCGTGTGCTCTAGATCCGTGTGCCACAACTACTGAGCCTGCACACTCTGGAGCCTGCACGTCACAACAAAAGAGAAGCCCATGTGCCACAATGAGGAGCCAGCATGCCACAATGAAAGATCCCACATGCTGCAACAAAGATCCCATGTGCCACAACTAAGACCAGATGCAACTAACTAACTAACTAAATAAATAAATAATATGTTCTGAATTGTGGGAATGGTTGCAGAACTCTGTGACTATACTGAAACTACTAAAGTGAAAATTTTAAAATGGTTTATTTTATGATATGTGAATTATATCTCTAAAAAATTTAGAATAAAAGTTCATGTTATAAAAGACTCCCTCTGCTGGCTACCTGATTCATAGCATGAGACTACTCTGGTAGGAAAGGCCAAGTGAAAGCCCTTGGAACTACGTGCTCACAAAATAAATAAGGAACCAAAACAATACTATATTGCTGGGTTGTAGAGATTAGTATCATCATGAGAAACTTGTAAAATGCAAGGGATGGTGATTCCCATTCTACTCAATTATTTCAAATGTGTGGAAGATATATTGGCCTACTGCTACTGGACTCGTATAGAAACTAAATGCCTGACCATGGATGTCATATGACCTCAAGAATTGAGCTTTCTGTAATAAACTGGATGTCATTTTGATACACCAAACCATAAAATTGGGTGTGTTTAGTGGCATTCCATTATTAGCAAAATAAGGCATAAGTAAGGCTCAAGTAAGCTACGTGAGCAGGTGGCTCAAACTCCCAGTGTACCTACTCTTGTTTCATTGTCATATTTTCCTCCACACCTACAGCCTCATGGGGAGTTCTTTATGGACAATTAACAAAGGATGAAAGTATGAGTTGATATAAAGATGATTCTGCAGGATACATCAACTGCTGTAAGTTTATTGCTATAATATGATATTCAAATGGTATATCCAATATAGTATCAGCCTCCAAAGAGGATGAGAAATTTTCATGGTAAGAAGGACTTTGAGTATTACGTCTGATTGTTTACTTTTATGAGAAAGAGACATGGAGAGAACGAAAAATCTATGCTATTTCATCAGCATCATTCAGTAGTTTGACTGGATGGCAGGGAGGCTTAGAAGACACAAGATAGGAGAACTGGTGAGAAGGAGTTTTGAGAAAAATGTATGATGTACGTGGATGGACCTCTTGGATTGAGCCCAAGGGTGAGAGTATTTGTGCTCCATTTGAATACTTCCCAAAGGGAAGCCACTGCAGAGTGAGGTGTCATTGATAAAGTGAACAATTTGTCTTGTTCTTCAGAGGTCTTTGACCGTCTTTCTCCATCTATCCTTGTGCTTGTTCAGTGGGCTTGTGTAGAACATGACAATAGCACAAAGGATTGAAGTTTTACTTGTGCTAAAATACATGGTTTAACCTTCATTAAGGCTGATGTAGATTCTGCCACTGATGAGTACTTTGTCAGCAGAAGGGGCCAATGTTGAGCCCTATTATGCACTATGGCCTGAGGCGATCATCCGTCCACATTGTGGTGAGTTTATTACTTTGAGGCTCTTCCACAGCAGAGAAGGCAGCAATTTTTTTCTCAGCGGAACAGACAGTTATGTTGGATGAAAATTTGCCTGCCCTGGCCATCAGGCTTCTGCTAACATTACTATCTACAGATTAATTAATACCTTATTCACCATCAGAGGATTCCATGAAAATTTGCTTTTGACCAAGGAATTCATTTCCAGGGAAACAATGATGTAATTCACTGATATTCTTGGGAATGAATGTTCTCACCATATATCCCATAACCCAGAAGCAGCATCTTGGACCTAGCCAGTTCCAGGCCTTAGACTGAATCAACATGTTTCTCTGTGTCTGTTTCTGTGCCCATCTTTCTTTGTCTTCCTATCTGTTTCCTTACCTCTTACCTCTTTCCTTATGTCTTACTTCCTTACCCCCACCTTTATCCCCTGTTTTCTGTCTGCCGTTTTCTATGCCTATCCCTTCTCTCATTCTCTTTTTGAGATGCATATTCCTCTGTCTTCTCACTAGAATTTGGAGTGATAGGAATCTGAAGGAAAGGACTGGGATATAGACCCAGAAGAATGAAAATGGCCAAGAAGCTGGTAGGGCTCAGCCAGATCTTAAGTTTGAAGGGTAAAAGTAGTTTATTTTTGGACAATATAAAAATAAACATGCAGTGATACCAACATCTAGCTATCTGGAGATTTGGAATCCCTATTCCTACCTAATTAGTATCTCAATCTATCTGAACTTATGAAGGCTACTGCTGCCAATTAGCACTGAAATTCAAATGACTTTTACTTCAACAATTTTATAACTGCATATGGATGACAATTACCCAAATAGTGCTTAAACCAGAATGGTAGAATTTCAGATTTAGAAAGCATCTTATTCGCCACTTGAATTTTTTTCTATTTTTTAAAATTAATTTTTATTGGATTATAGTTGCTACCACTTGCATTTTAACAAAAAGGAAACTAAAGTTCACAGAGGTTAAATGATTTGCCCAAGTATACATAGTTTGTTAGTGGCAGATCTCAGAATGGAATTCAGTTCTTCTGGTCATAAGTGCACCTCCCTTTTTGCTGTACTGCACTGCTTTGGGCCTAAACGTTAATTATCTTATACCATTTCCAATTTCTGTCTTGTGCACTGCCTTCAGATGCCTAAACTGCTGGTAACTATCTTCCTGACAAGTGCTATTGGAATAGAAAAACTATATGCAAACTAGTAGGAAATACGAGTGAGGTAACATGGACAACTCTAGTTAATTGTTTCTAGTTAAGTATGATAGTTGTAAGACCAAAGTTGAACCAAAGTTTATTAAGTTCAGTCTTTTATTTCCAGTTTTAAAATATCAGAGACTCAAGAGTTTTCAAAGCAGGTAGTAAATCCAACAATGCACGGCAGATTGCAGAAAGCCTGCACATCACAGAACAATTCTGACTGAGCATCTACACAGGATCCAAAAGCCAATTTGCACTCTTGTTTTCCCTGCCCAAATTGGACTTTGGACTCAAGTTATAGATCTATGCATGGTCTTACATGCAATAGAATACTGAACCACAAAGGCTAGATCAGACATCAAAGAAACATGGAATGATTTATCTTTGCTACTTATTCTTCCAGCTTTTCTTTTGCTTTCTGTTCAGAAGCTGTAGTATGGATAAATTACTTTTGTAGATAGGATGACAATATTAATTTTGCAATGGGCATATAACTCTCACTACTGAAAGCCAATGTGCTCTGGCTTCCCTCCAGGAAGTGAATGGAAGTAGTCCCTAGCAGAAGCAATTTATCTTCACAGAAAGCGTTGGGTAGCAGTGATAAGGTTCTAGTGTGATCTCTGCCTTCAGAGTTGTCATGGAAAGGCAACTTGGCACTCTGACCCTCAGTATCATCATGTGGAAAGTAAGAAGTGTGACTCCATAGGGGATGGAAACTCAAATGGCTACAGGGCCAGGCAGATAAACCTACATAATTGAAGCAGGCCTGGTGAGGACTGTGGCAGGCAGAGGGCTAGCCTGACCTAAATGGGCAGTTGCTCTGGAATTCCAGCTCATTACTGCCTTAGGGAATGCAGGCTCATTATTGCTAGATACTTGGATTTTTTTTAAACCTGTAAATCCCAAGTTTAAAATGCAATTGCTGATTATTAATGTTAAGCCATGAGCTCAAATAAATTAACACTGGGCAAGTTAAACAACACATACATGGCTCATATTTGTCTGTGGGTTTACATTCACACCAGATTACATATTCAGTCATTTAGACCTTCAGATTCTGACATTCTAAAAATGTTTGATTACCCAAAGCCACATAAGTTACTTTGTGTGTGTGTGTGTGTGTGTGTGTGTGCATACATGCACATAGTGCTATAGTTCTTCAAAATGAAATAACCTTTAGCAGTGAGTCTGAATTAGAAGTAATTTTGTGTCAGTAATGCATCATTGTAGATCACTCACCAAGCACAAAGCACAAAGTCATGTAGTCTTTTCTGAAAAAAATTACCAGACTTTTTACATGAAGACAATTCAAGGCAGATGGTATATATACTATTATTTTATTTTATTTTTATTTGGCTGCATTGGGTCTTAGTTGTGGCACATGTGATCTTCATTGCAGCATGTGGGATATTTCATTGTGGCACACAGACTCTTCATTGTGCCGTGTGAGCTTCTCTTTAGTTGTGGCACGTGGGCTCTAGAGCACGTGGGCTCAGTAGTTGCTGTGCATGGGCTTAGTTGCCCCATGGCATGTGGGATCTTAGTTCCCCGACCAGGGATCAAACCTGCATACCCTGCATTGGAAGGTGGATTCTTAACCACAGGACCACCAGGGAAGTCCCATATGAACTATTAAATAATAAACTTTTGGAATCAATTTCCTGATGAGCATGTACAGAACTATAAAATAGTCTGTGAATTCATACTAGCCCTCTTGCTCCCCGGCACAGAAATTAACAAACTCCATGTAAATTCCTTATTTGAGTTAAGAATTCTGAGAAAAAAATATTAACAGATGGAGACAAGCCAAATATCAAAGAAAAACAACTTCTTACTAAAAGATTGCAGTAACTACTTTACAAAAGCCCACCAAACCAAACATACTGCTGGTACTTTGACAATTTTGTCTCTTTTATCTATAAAATTCCTCTAAATTTTCCATGTTTGGAGACATAATCCCTCAAGTTGTTCTCCCTGTTGCAACAACATGAATAAATTATTTATTCTCTTGCATTTGAATCTCAGAAAATTTTTGAAAGCTTGAGAAGCAGAATTAAGAATTGCAACAGATTCAGTAAAGTTACAGGATACAAAATCAACATAGAAAAAATATTTGCCTTTTGATATACTAAAAATGAATCATCTGAAAAGGAAATCAAGAAAACCATTCTATTTACCATGACATCGAAATGAATAAAATACTTAGGAATAAACCAAGGAAAGGAGAGACTTGTACAACAAAAACTACAAAATGTTGCTGCAGAAAATTAAGAGACAAAAGTAAAGATATCCTGTGTTTATGAATTGAAAGACTATTGTGCAGATGTTATTACTACCCAAAGTGATCTACAGGTTCAATGCAATCCCAACAGTATTTTTTCAGATGTAAAAAAATATATCCAGAACTCCATATATAATCTCAAGTTACCCCAAATAGCCAAAGAAATGTTGAAAATGAAGAACAAACTTGGAGGTCTCACACTTCTTAATTTCAAGCTTACTATAAAGCTAGAGTAATCAATACAGTGTGGTAGTGGCACAAAGATAAATGTATAGGCCAATGGAGTAGAATAGAGAGCTCAGAAGTAGACCATTGCATATATGGTCAAATGATTTTTGACTAGAGTACCAAGACCATTCGATGGGGTAAGGATAGTCTTTTCAATAGTCTTTGAAACACTGGATAAACACAAGCAAAACTGAAGTTGAACCCATACTTTACACTATACCCCAAAATTAACTCAAAATGGATAAAAGATTTAAGGGTAAAGCTAACGCTATAAAACTTTTGGATGAAAACATTGGGGAAAAGCTTCATAGCATTGCATTTGGTGATTATTTTTTGGTTATGACTCCAAAAGCGCAGGCAACAACAACCAAAAATGTAGATAAATTGGACTAAATTAAAACTAAAACTTCTGTGCATCAAAGGACACAATCAGCAGAATGAAAAGGTAACCCATGGAACGGGAGAAAATATTAGTAGATCAAATATCTAATAAGGGCTTAATATCCAGAATATATGAACTCCTATAACTCAACAATAAAACCCAAAGAACCCAATTAAATTATGGGTAAATATCTTGAATAGACATTTCTCCAAAGAGGATTTATAAATGGCCAATCAGCACATGAAAATGTGTGCAACATCACTAATAATTATGGAAATGCCCATCAAAACCACAATGAGAATTAACTTCACATTCATAAGGACGGCTACTATTAAAAAAAAAAAAAACAGAAAATAACAAGTATTGGCCAAGATGTGGAAAAATTGGGACTCTTGCGCTATAGCTAGAAATGTAAAATGGTGTATTTTCTATGGAAAATAGTATGGGGATTCTTCAAAAAATGAAATACCATATGATCCTGCAATTCTACTATAGAGTATATATCAAAAACAGGGCTTCCCTGGTGGTGCAGTGGTTGAGAGTCCGCCTGCTGATGCAGGGGACATGGGTTTGTGCCCCAGCCCGGGAAGATCCCACATGCCGCGGAGCAGCTAGTCCTGTGAGCCATGGCCGCTGAGCCTGCGTGTCTGGAGCCTGTACTCTGCAACGGGAGAGGCCACAACAGTGAGAGGCCTGTGTACCACAAAACAAAAACAAAAACAAAAAAACAATTGAAATCCAGGTCTTGAAGATATATTTGTTCATAGTTGGCAGAGATATATGTTCATAGTAGCATTATTCACAATAGCCAAAAGGTAGAAGCAATCCAAGTATTCATCAATAGATGAATAAAGGAAGGAAATCCTACAATATGCAATAACATATATAGCCTTAAGAATATTATACTAAGTGAAATCAGCCAGTCACAAAAACACATATGATTCCACAAATATAGAAGCTACTTATATGAGGTACCTTAGAATAGTCAAATTCATAGAGAGAGAGTAGAATGGTAGTTACCAGATACTGCAGGAAGAGGAAAGTGGGAGTTTTTGTTTAATTGTAGAGTTTCAGTTTTACAAGACAAAAAATCTTCTGGAGGTGGTGGTTATGATTGCATAACAATGTGAATGTACTTAATACCACTGAACTATACATTTCAAAATGGTTAAGTTGGTAAATTCTATTTTATGTATATTTCATTACAATTAAAAAAGGAAGACATAGGGGATACTTCACTGGTGTCTGTGTGATGTATCCATTTAGACTTTTGTCAATATTATACTGTATTTGAAGCCTTCTCTGAGTGAAGTTTTGTGGGAGGTTCATGGAGGATATTGACAATGCAGATTTTCTTTGTGCCAGAAAATACAAAACTGGGATTTGATTGAATATACAAATTGTCACTGCTACACAGCTTGGTGTCAGTGCTTTCTATAGATAGGCATGTTTTTGGAATGCTATGAAGGTTATCCAGATAACCTTTCAGAGCTGACAGGCTCTAAGACCTTCTCAAACAGGTATTTGATATGTAAGTAAAGCACAAAGTAAAGATCAAATAAAAATCTGGGAGATATTTCTGAAAAGCTTCGTAAATATGCTTTTTCTAATCAATAACATTACAAGAGCTGTTATTATATTAGGGAAAGTTATTATAGAAGTGGAACAAAATGGAAATCTGGCTCTTGAACTTTGTTGAATGGCTTTCAAAGTGAAGTGAAGGCATTTATTCCTCAAAGTTTTTACTTATTTTCCAAAGTTAAAAAAAAATCTTCCCTCAAATGGTTGTTTTGTCTTTTTTAAAATTTCAGTAAGTAACTTTCACTTCAGTTACTTCAATTTCATTACTTCAAAGCTTCTAACAGGAAGGTGCCATTTGGCCAGTGGAGGGGGATGTGGGAAGATGTGACATCTACTCAGCATGGTGGAGGGGATAAAACCACACCCCCAGAGACAATGAAATCTGTTATCAATCAAAATGAGAATGTATTCATGTGTCATTATCAACAGACAAAACAAGTTGTACCCGAAGAATGCCAACATGAGTTAATATGTCTTGAAATGAAAATTAAAGTTCAATTAGGGCACATAATCTGATAATTGAAAAAGTAACCATGTGATACAAAGAGTTAATTACTTATACAAGTTATAACATAGCATTTGAATAGTAAGGTATATCTATAAGCTTATGTAAACAATACTTCTTTTGTCTTTGGATCATTTTACTTCACCTCTGAAACACATTCTGGACCAGTTTCTTCAATAAGTGGTGCTGGGAAAACTGGACAGCTACATGTAAAAAATTAAATTAGAATATTCTGTAACATAATATACAAAAATAAACTCAAAATGGATTAAAGACCTAAACGTAAGACTGGGAACCCATAAAAGTCCTAGCAAAAAAACAGGCAGAACACTATTTGACATATTTTGTAGCAATATTTTTCTAGCTCTGTCTCCTTAAGCAAAGGAAATAAAAGCAAAAATAAACAAATGGGACATAATTAAACTTAAAAGCTTTTGCATAGCAAAGGAAACCACTGACAATACAAAAAGACAACTTACAGAATGGGAGAAAATATTTACAAATGATTTGTCCCATAAGGGGTTAGTATCCAAATTATATAAACAGTGCATACAGCTCAAAATAAAAAAACCAAACAACCCAACTAAAAAATGTGCAGAAGACCTGAACAGGCACTTTTCCAAAGAAGACATACAGATGGCATAAACGCACATGAAAAGATGCTCATCAGAGAAATGAAAATCAGCACCACAATGAGATATCATCTCACACCTGTCAGAATAACTATCATCAAAATGACCACAAATAACGAATGTTGAGCATGTGGAGAAAAGGGAACCTTCGTACACTCTTGATGGGAATGTAAGTTGGTGCATCCACTATGAAAAATAATGTGGAGGTTCCTTAAAAAAATGAAAAATAGAGCTACCACATGATCCTGCAATACCACTCCTGAGCATATATCTGGAGGAAACTATAATTGGAAAATATACATGCACCCCAATGTTCATTGCAGCACTATATACAATGGCCAATATATGGAAGCAACCTAAATGTCCATTGACAGATAAATGGATAAAGAAGACATGGTGTGTGTCTGTGTGTATGTGCGTGTGTATGTACACACACACACACACACACACACTATGGAATATTACTCAGCCATAAAAAAGAATGAAATAATGCCATCTAGGTGGATGGACCTAGAGATTATCGTATTAAGGGAAGTTAAGACAGACAAAGACAAATATCATATGATGATTGCTTATATGTGGAATCTAAAAAAATGATACAAATGAACTTGTATACAAAGCAGAAATAGACATAGAAAACAAACTTATGGTTACCAAAGATGTTAGGTGGGGGAGAGATGAATTAGGTGTTTGGGGTTAACATATACACACTACTATATATAGAATAGATAACTAACAAGGACCTACTGTATAGCACAGGAAACTATATTCAATATTCTGTAATAACCTATAAGGGAAAAGAATATATATATATATGTATAAATTAACCACTTTGCTGTACACTTGAAACTAACACAACACTGTAAATCAACTATACTAATAAAAAATAAATAAAGACAATCTCACTCAGAATCAACTAGTCCCAGGAGTATATTAGGGTCTGAATTTACTTACTCTCTGAGTACTTTTCTTAGTAAATAATGGATTCTGCTTTACAATCATTTTCAATTTTCCTATTATTTCAAAGCCAGGAGGAGTGTTCTCTGAATGTCTTCCTAAAAGAAAATGGTAAATGTGCTCTTGCCTCAATAGATACATATTTAAAATTCCCAAAGCTTTGATTTTATATAAAGTTTTACAACTTGAATTCCTCATCTTTACATTTGGGGAGACTGCCTTTCTATGAAAGAGTATCTAAAAGCTACATTTTAAAGTTATAAAACAGAGCCAGAGCTTTGTTATTTATAAAAAAACTATAAAATTTTTTAACGTTTATTGGAGTATAATTGCTTCACAATGTTGTTAGTTTCTGCTGTATAACAAAGTGAATCAGCTATACATATACATATATCCCCATATACCCTCCCTCTTGCGTCTCCCTCCCACCCTCCCTATCCCACCTCTCTAGGTGGTCACAAAGCACCCAGCTGATCTCCCTGTGTAATACAGCTGCTTCCCACTACCAATCTATTTTACATCTGGTAGTGTATATATGTCAATGCTACTCTCTCACTTTGTCCCAGCTTTTCCTTCCCCCTCCCGGTGTCCTCAAGTCCATTCTCTACATCTGCATCTTTAATTTCCATTTACAGTTATTACAAAATATTGGCTATATTCCCTGTTTTGTACAATACATCCTTGAGCCTATCTCACACCCAATATTTTGTACCTCCCACTCCCCCACTCCTATATTGCCCCTTCCACCCCCAATGGTAACCACTAATTTGTTCTCCATATCTGAGTCTTCTTTTTTGTTATATTCACTAGTTTGTTGTATTTTTAAGATTCTACATATAAGTGATAACATACAGTATTTTTCTCTTGCTGTCTGACTTATTTCACTTAGCATAATGCCCTCCAGAGCCATGCATGTTGCTACAAATGGCAAAATTTCATTCTTTTTAATGGCCAAGTAGTATTCCATTAAATATCGATACCACATCATCTTTATCCAATCATTTGTTGATGGATACTTAGGTTGTTTCCATATCTTGGCAATTGTAAATAATGGTTTCATGAACATTGGGGTGTATATATCTTTTTTTTTTTTTTTCCGTACGTGGGCCTCTCACTGTTGTGGCCTCTCCCGTTGTGGAGCACAGGCTCCGGATGCACAGGCTCAGCGGCCATGGCTCACGGCCCTAGCTGCTCCGCGGCATGTGGGATCTTCCTGGACCGGGGCACGAACCCATGTCCCCTGCATCGGCAGGCAGACTCTCAACCACTGTGCCACCAGGGAAGCCCTGCATATATCTTTTTGAATTAGTGTTTTTGTTTTTGATGTATATCCAGCAGTGGAATTTCTGGGTCATACGGTAGTTCTTTTTGTAGTTTTTTGAAAAACCCCCATACTGTTTTCCACACTGGCTGGACCAATTAAAATTCCCACCAACAGTGTACAAGGGTTCCCTTTTCTCCACATCCTTGTCAACATTTATACCTTTTGTTTGTTTGTTTTGACTATAATCATTCTGACAAGTGTGAGGTGATATTTCATTGTGGTTTTGATTTGCTTTTCCCTGATAAGTGATGTTGAGCATCTTTGTATGTGCTTCTTGGCCATCTTCATTTTCTCTTTGGAAAAATGTCTATTCAGTTTTTCTAATCATTTCTTATCTTATTGTTTTTGTTTTTGTTTTTTTTCCCAGTACACGGGCCTCTCACTGTTGTGGCCTCTCCTGTTGCAGAACTCAGGCTCCGGACACACAGGCTCAGCAGCCATGGCTCATGGGCCCAGCTGCTCCACACCATGTGGGATCTTCCCGGACTGGGGCACAAACCTGTGTCCCCTGCATCGGCAGGCGGACTCTCAACCACTGTGCCACCAGAGAAGCCTGGGTTGTTTGTTTTTCTTGATGTTGAGTTGTATTTTGGAGATTAATACATCATTGGTCACATAATTTGCAAATATTTTCTCCCATTCAGTAGGTTGTCTTTTTGTTTTGTTGATGATTTCCTTTCCCTTGCAAAAGTTTTTAAGTTTAATTAGGTCTCATTTTTTTTTAATTTTTCTTTTATTTCATTTACTTTAGGAGACAGATCCAAAATATATTGTTGCAACTTTGTCAGAGTGTTCTGTCTATGTTTTCATCTAGGAATTTTATAGTATCCAGTCTTACATTTAGATCTTTAATCCATTTTGAGTTTATTTTTGTGTATGGTGTTAGGGAATGTTCTAATTTCATTCTTTTACATGTAGCTGTCCAGTTTTCCCAGCACTACTTATTGAAGAGACTCTCTTTTCTCTATTGTATATTCTTGCCTCCTTTATCATAGATTAATTGACCATAAGTATGTATGTTTTTTTTCTGGGCTCTCTCTCCTGTTCCATTGATCTATATTTCTGTTTTTGTGCCAGTACCATACTGTTTTGATTACTGAAGCTTTGTAGTATAGTTTAAAGTCAGGGAGCATGACTCCTCCAGCTCTGTCCTTTTTTCTCAAGATCAATGCTCTTCTAGTTTGCCTTTTTATTTAGAAATCTCACAAGAAATGAAAATAGAATATTTAAAATATTCTACTGACACTTGTTACAGATCTCCATTCATTTGTCTGCATATCAGAAAAAAACTGTTCTGGAATATCTATTGTTTCAATCATATTTCTACATCTTTAAGAAGCTTGTGTTAATTTAACATATATAACTCTTATTTCGCTACACAAAATCAAACACTTCTATTATCCTTGTAGTCATTCTGACAGTCGCTAAAATTTATATGAATATTAGCTAAAATTTGAATAAATACTGTAGAAGTGTTTTTTAACATATAATATTTGTTTTGTTTTCACCTTTCCTTCTGGTTTTTCCCTCCTCTTGAATATATGCTAAAATTGCTAGGGTTGTAGTGTAGCTGAGTAAGCTTTACCAGGGCCAATTCATACAGTATGCCACTGTTAGATGGAGCTTCTCGAGACAGCATATTCATTGTCATATCAATAATTTGTTCAGTAACATTCATTGGTCCACATTACATGTGGCAAATTCGAAACTCATAAATTTAATGTACAAATCCATGAATAATCTTGTTCAAACTGACCTTAGCAACCTTATAAACTAATATAATTGTCTCCTCTCTACCTACCATCCTAATTTCAGGTTAAAGCTTTCTATTTTGACTAGAAGGGAAGCAGTGATGTGATTTCTGCTGTGTATAATTATAAGTAAAACTAAATAAAAAACACAAATCAGAAAATTTTAAGGCAAAGAATAAGCAGTTTCTATAAAATTACAACTAATAATGTGGTTGAGTTTTTACTATGTTCCAGTTACTGATCTGAGCAAGTTACAGGTGTTATCTCATTTAATGATAGGTACCATTATTATTTCCATTTTATTTTTTTATTGTTTTAAATTTATTTATTTATTTATTTATGGCTGTGTTGGGTCTTCGTTGCTGCGCATTAACTTTCTCTAGTTGCGGGGAGCGGGGACTATTCTTCATGGCAGTGCACTGGCTTCTCCTTGCTGTGGCTTCTTTTGTTGTGGAGCACAAGCTCTAGGCATGTGGGCTTCAGTAGTTGTGGCACATGGGCTCAGCAGTTGTGACTCGAGGGCTCTAGAGCACAGGCTTGGTAGTTGTGGCACATGGGCTTAGTCGCTCCATGGCATGTGGGATCTTCCCAGACCTGGGATCAAACCCATGTCCCCTGCATTGACAGGCAGATTCTTAACCACTGTGCCACCAGGGAAGTCCCATATCTGCATTTTAAATTGAGATAACCGAGGCCCAGATATATAAAATGATTTGCCCAAGGTTATACAATTATGTAAGGACTATTACTGGGTTCATCTGAACTGAAAAAATTACTGTATACTGCCATAAAGTAACTCTAAAATGATCAACATATTAGCATTTATGAGTACCATTCCTTATCGTATATAATACCTACCCCCTCCTCTAAAGCTGATAAAATATTATAAACAACAAACGCAGATGTACAAAGTCTCTGAGTTATATTAGTGAATTTACATACATAGGATATTCCATTGGTGGCTGTGACCTGAGAAAATGTTGAGTATTTTCATTATATGCAGGTAGGTAGAAAAATGATGGGCTTAGGGGAAATCAGAAAATCCTAGGTTCAAATCCTGACTAGACCATCTATTAACTGTTTTACTTTGGGCAAATAATATACTGTTTTTGAGCCTCACCCTCCTAAGTTTGTCAAATAACAATAAAACTTTCATTGCATTATTTTTGTGAGAATTAAATGATATATGTGAAGTGCTATGCACAATTAATATAACATAGTATATAATCAATAAATTATAACAAAATAACTTACACTAACAATGCCTTGGTGTATTCTATGAACATGGAAAGTCAGTCAAATAGCAATAGAAGTTCTAAATGAGTTTACTCTCATCACTGACCAGCATGGTATTTATATATACTGCATCTTCTACGACACATATTTCCATGGCCTTAATTATAGTCTCTTACTTTATTAATCCAAAATTCATAGTTCCTAACACAAACTTTCTCATTTAAAAAAAAATTAAGGAGACACACATGGCTGCAATCAGAAAGTTTCATGATTAATTTGTCAGGTATTTATGGACACAGGCAAGGTGAATGGTGTTCAACTCAGCTCTAAAATTTTATGAAGTCTAAATCTTGAATTGTGTTTCCTTCCACAAGCCAGCAGAATTCACTCCTGTAACTAGAATTGAGATAACACCTTGGGCAATGAGAAACTTGGCAAGTCTTATTAGCTGATCTCCTTCAATAGTCAAGTTTAGGATTTTTTTTATTTTTTTTATTATTCTTTTATTTTTTAAATATTTTTGCAGTACGTGTGCCTCTCACTGTTGTGGCCTCTCCCGTTCCGGAGCACAGGCTCTGGACACGCAGGCTCAGCGGCCATGGCTCATGGGCCCAGCCGCTCCGTGGCATGTGGGATCTTCCCGGACTGGGGCACGAACCCGTGTCCCCTGCATCGGCAGGCAGACTCTCAACCACTGCGCCACCAGGGAAGCCCCAGGATATCTTTTAACAGTGTGCGTCATTCCTTTAGCCTAGCCATTTGTTTGAGGGTTCTGGGAAATAATTATGACAGCTTGGGAAAATATCTGTCAACAAATTGCTTAAGTGCAACTGAAATAAATGTAGATCTGTCAAAAAAATGATAGCACCATTAGAGTGGCATTATCAATATGGTGATGTAGGTCATTCACAACTTCAGTCTCCCCATAGAAAAGACACCACTGTGAAAATCCCAGAACCTAGACGTGAGGCTGTGGAAGCCTCCTGGATCACAGAGACTGATAAATACTGCATTAGAAGGAAAGAGGAGAGTCTACATTGTATTGGCCTTCTACAGGCCTGCACATCACCCCTCCAAGAGGGGCCCCTGGAGCTACAGTTCCCCCAGTAGAAAAAAAAAAGAGGGTCAGAAGTGGACACAAGGCTCCCTCAGTATTGTAGAATGCTTCCCAGGAAGCCCACTCAGGTCTTACCTCATGGTCAATATCGGGGGAATCTGCAGGGCTTGGCCACTCAAGATCAGACAGAGAAGGGGATGGACTTATATAAAATGGTGCTAAGCACTTGGCAGACCACATTCCTCCTTGCAGTACCAGAGAGATCCAATCCAGTGGATCTGCCCATCAACAGAGATGAATCAGTAACCCAGCCTTTCCAGAGAGATTGGTTGGCATTTCTGCCTGATACGGATCACCAACCAATGAGCTGTAACACCTGTGTAGCCCATATTACAGCCCTGCACATGCAGGGAAGCAGATTCAAAGCCCCATCCAACTATTTCATATAGGCTTTAGTCCTGTCTGACCAGGAAGCCTGGTTAGAAAATTCAGGCAGTTGTGGAGCCCATCCTACAGCCATATTTGGTCAAGAAACCAAGCCAGCATCATTACCCAACTGTTAAATATAGCCTCTGGCCCTGAATACCAGGGAGCCTGAAGAGTGAACCTGGGTTGCCTTGTAACCCAACCTTCAGTAGAATCCAGTTGTAAAGCTCATCCTATAGCCTCACCCCATAACAGAACTCAGTCTATGGCCTTGCCTATTGCTGAAAACAGCCTATGTCCTCACCCAGGCAGGGGATTGGGCAGGGATCACCCAGTGATCTTGCCCAATCATGGAGTATAGTCCCTAGCCCCACCCATCTGCAGGATTCAGCTGGAGTTCCCTCCCAACCAGAGAGCCTGGCTAGTGATCTTGCAGAGCAGAGCCAGCAGCTTATCTTATCACAAATCCCAGCCTGCAGCCCTGCCCCACATTGTGACATAGTCTGTAAGCCCACCTGACTTCAGAGCATAGCCTGAGAACTTTCCAACTGTGAAGCCCTAGCTGTAGCTCCACCTCAAAAGGGATTGCAGCCAGGAGCACCATCCAGTCAGGGAGCATAGCCTGAAACTCCACCTGATGAGTAGTGATTGCAGAGTCCAACCTGTAGCCCTGTCCAATTGTGGAGTCCAGCCTGTGGCCCACCTGGCAAGGGAAGATAGCTAGCAAGTTTGCCTGACCAAAGGTGATTGCAGAGTTCAACTACTGGCCCCACATGACCATGGAACACAGCTAGCAGCTCTGCACAATCAGGGAGCCTGGTAAGCAGTCCCACTTGAATGCAGAGCCCAGCCAACAAGCCCATCCAATCACAAAGCCCACCCAGGAGCACAGCCTCTGAGCTCAGAATATGTGAAGAATTCTCACACAACTAGAGACCTCGATAACAAACTCCGCCTATCAATGCTACCAGCTGACCCATCCAGTATCCAAACTGAGCTGAGTGATGAAGGTCTTTCCTCACAAAAGTGAACCTGTAAGTCTGGAAGAGGAAATCATTTACTCAAATATACAGATACTGACTGCAAGTTTGGGGGTACTGGAGCAGTTCGCTTTGTGGCCTAAGATATCTTAGGGCTGGTGCTGGCCTGCTGCTGGGTGGGGTCAGGTGCTGGGGCACCTGGCTATGTGGTTTGGAGGTTCCTGGTGGTGGCCTCCGGGGCTCATGGGTGGGATCAGGTCCTGGCACAGCTGGCTGTGGGGTCTTGATGATTCTGGGGCTGGCACTAGCCTGCTGTTGGATGGACCCATATCCTGCATCAGCTGGCTCTGTGTCTCAGTGGTTCATGGGGCTGGTCCTGATCTGCCAATGTGTTGTATCTGATTCTGAAGCAGCTGGCTGTGGGACCTGTGGGAATCCAGGGCTAGTTTCTGCCCACTGGTGGGCAGAGCAGGGACCCCACATGAATGGCTGCTTGGCCTGAGGGAACCTGGTACTGTGCCTTCCAGTGGTGGGCAGGGTCTATTAAGTCTAGAGGGAGGACTGTGAAATGGCGCTTGCCAGCACCAGTGTCCTCATGGTAGAACAAGCTCCCTAAAATGGCTTCATCCAGTGTCTATGTCCCTATGGGGAGTCCCAGTGGCTTCCTGCCTTTCCTAGAGGCTTCTCCAAGATCAGCAAGTGGATATGACCCAGGCTCCTCAAATTATTGCCTCTGTGCTGTGTCTTGGTGCTCTTGAGAGTTTGTGTGTGCTCTTTAAGAGTGGAGTCTGTGTTTCTATGGTCCTCCAACTCTCTCATACACAAGCCCCTTTGGCCTTTGAAGCCTGATGTTCTGGAGGTTCACCTTCTCGGTACAGGACTTCAGTCTGAGGAGCCCAATGTGGCTCGGACCCCTCACACATTCGGGAGAAACTCTATAATTGTGATTATCTTCCCATTTGTGGGTCACCTACCTGGGGGTGTGGGTCTTGACTATACCCTATCTCTGCCCCTCCTACCTATCTCATTTTGGTTCCTTCTTTATATCTTTAGTTGTGGAAAATATTTTCTGCTAGTCTTCAGGTCATTCTCATTGATAATTGCTCTGTAAATATTTGTAATTTTGATGTGCCCATAGGAGGAGATGTAATTCCGACTCTGGCATTTTGGCCCCTCTTTCAGTGTTTCTTTTTGGAATAACAAAAATGTTTAAAGTTATACTGTGG
This sequence comes from Pseudorca crassidens, assembly GCF_039906515.1. Taxonomy (NCBI): domain Eukaryota; kingdom Metazoa; phylum Chordata; class Mammalia; order Artiodactyla; family Delphinidae; genus Pseudorca; species Pseudorca crassidens. The sequence goes on along the minus strand of NC_090317.1, from coordinate 56,580,991 downwards.
TGATGGAAGTTAAAGTCTGAATATACTAAAAACCAGTTAATTGTACACTGAATAGATGAGTTGAATGGGGAGTGAATTATATTTCAGTAAAGTTATTAAAATATATACCATTTACAAAAGAAATTCTAATGTACCTAAGAATAAAGCTAACAAAAACTGGCAATCCATGTATTGTAATCACTGACTTAGAACTTTGCTTACTGCAAAGAGAGTTGAAATACAAGTTAGAGCATTTTGAGGAGTTTTGAAAAGGGGCAGAGCACAGTATGTAAGTTTTTCTCCTAGAATAATCCTGCAAAGTCAATACAAGACACGAGTTCTTGGTCACTTTACATAAATAAGAAAGTGTCTTTTGCATATATTCCAAGAGTCTTGGTGGATTACACATTCTTTTATATTGCTATAAATATTGGACTTCACTATGAGCTACTAGATCAGAGAGATTTAAGCTGAGCCCACAGAGAAGCTTCAAGAGTTTTATGAACCTCCCAAAATAATATGCAAAAAATTGGATATACATGCACATGTGTATTTTTCTAGAGAGATTTTTTACCTCTCCTGTTCCCTTTTTTATTTTTTAAATTATAGTTGATGTACAATATTATATGTACTTGCATGTAATATAATGACTCATAGTTTTAAAAGGTTATACTCCATTTATAGTTATTAAAAATAGTGGCCATATTTCTCCTCTGATTTTTAATAAAGTATACAACTTGGGTATTTAAAAACCACTTATCTAATTAATACTCTCAGTTGGATCTAATACTGTGGTTCTCAAACCTAATGGCTCACCAAAATTATCTGGGTAATTAAGAAAAACTTATACAATCCCAGTATCTACCACCTATAAATAGTGACAGAAATCTGAAGTGGACTCCGGGGATCTCTATATTTTGGGATAACTTCACTCTAGAATCACTGCAGCATGCATCTATTGAGCTTCTAATATTTGCCAGTGAATATTTTAAGGGCTATAGATATATAATAAAACTTATCTTCTTACTTGATGAAGTTCATATTCAAATGGGAATAAGAACATTTATTATATAATAGTATAATAATAGAGCCATATGCAGGGTTTCACAGGATCAGAGAGAAGAGACAGCCTTAGATTATCTTTCTTTTTATTGAGTTAACATTGGTTTATAACATTATGTATGTTTCATGTGTACAACATTATATTTTGACTTCTGTATATACTACAGTATGCTCACTACTAAAAGTTTAGTTTCCATCCATCACTATACATACAGTTGACTTCCTTTACCCATTTCACCTCCTCCCTCCTTCAATTCCCAACCCCTCTGGTAACCACTATACTGTTTTCTGTATCTAGGAGTTCTGTTTGTTCACTTTTTAAAAATTCCACATATGAGTGAAATCATATGGTATTTGTCTTTCTTTGTCTGACTTAGTTCATGTAGCATAATACCTTCAAGGTCCATCCGTGTTGTCTTGACTGGGGACAGGAGTGGGGAAATTGGGTGAGTGGGAATGGGGAGGAGAAATGGGGGTTATAGGAACTGGTGTCCATTAATTGCATACATACTCTTTTGGCCAGAACCTGAATTCATTGCCCCATTGAATTTCATGGGAGGCTGGAAAATGTAGTCTATGTGCCTAGGAGGAATGGGATATGAGTTTCCTGAATAGGTAGCTAGTCTCTGCTATGGCATACTGTCTAGTATACAGCTGGCTATTCATATCTTCATTAAATAGAACAATTTCAGTGCTTATTATATGCAGACATTGTTCTGGGTACTAATGGTACAATTGGGAGCAAGACATATATAAATCCCTGCCTCTATGTGTCTAAAGTTCACGAAAGTAATCTGGGCAGATTATTTCTATTTAGGAGGGGTCAATAAATGACAGAACTGTGTTAAGCATGTAAGGGATTAAAATCTATTAAAGAATAAATTTTAAAAGAATGTAATTATGACTCCTATACAAATATAAAATGTTGAAGATTTTATTTAAATTAGTAATTAATGAGAGAACCAGTAAGCCAGGTAGGGAATGGTAGCAGTCCTTAGTAGAAGCAATATATCCTCACAGAAAGCTTTGGGTAGCAGTGACAAAGCCCTAGTGTGAATTCTGCCTTTGGAATTGTCATGGAAAGGCAACTTGGCCCTCTGATCCTCAGTATCATCATGTGGAAATTAGGAAGTGTGACTCCATAGAGGAAGCAAACTCAAATGGCTACAGGTCCAGGCAGATAAAACGACATAATTGAAGCAGGCTGGGTGAGGACTGTGGCAGGCAGAGTGCTAGCCTGACTTAAATGGGCAGTTGCTCTGGAATTCCAGCTCATTACTGCTTTAGGGAATGTAGACTTATTATTGCTAGATACTTGGATTTTTTTTTTAAACCTGGAAATCCCGAGTTTAAAATATTAGTAATTAGTAATCAATGAGAGAACCAGTAAGCCAGGTACCAGGCCAGCTTTCCTAGAGAGCTCTGTAGGCTTTGATTCCATAATTGAAGTCAATCTTAGTTCCTTAAAAGTAGACTGTCATACCTGATAAAATGAGCATCATCCTCATATAGGGCATCCTTAGTAAGTTCTTGGTTACATACTTTATTTCTCTAAATATATCCTAGTAAAAAGGAATATAGTATCTGACTGAATCTATACAAATAAGTATATTGCCATGAAAAAGTTTAGAGAATTAATAAGAGTATCTGAATTCTGGGCAGTCAGTAAAAATCAGATATCATTGAAAAATGTTTCTTTTCAGTTTGAAAGAGCAGAGTCTACTAAATTTTTAGGCACTCTAGATAGTTCAACAAAAAAGAAGGCACTTCTTACATATCATGGGTATAGAAGAGAGGATAGTAAACTGTATCCCATGGGTCAAATCATGCATGTAGCGTGCTTTTGTAAGGCCCCTGAGATAAGAATTGTTTTTACATATTTAAATGGTTGATAAAAAGAAAGAAAATAAACATATGTCACAGAGAGTGTATATAGCCAAAAAGCCTAAATAATTTATTTAATACCTGGCCCTTTAGAAAGAAAGTTTTTGAACCCTGATATAGAACATTAAAATAACATTAAGTATATTCCAAATAAATAATCATAGTAAGACTTTTTTTATTAGTTCATTCAATCTCATGTAACTATAAAAAGTGCCAAATTGTTTTCCAGAATGGCTGTACTATTTTACATCCCCACCAAGAAAGCTTTTTTGTATTCTCACCATCAAGGTGGGTTCTGCCATGTTGAGCGATCTAGCCCCAGAAGTCTCTTTGTTCCTCCAGGACAGAGAATCCCATAAAACTTTTAGAAAAAAAATGTAAGCAAAAACCTTCAGGATCTAGAGGTAAGCAAAAAGTTTGTAGATTTGACACAGCACAATCCATAAAAGGAAAAGAAATTATAAATTGCTCACTATCAAAATGTAAAAAAACAACAAAAAGTTTGTTTTGTGAAAAGACCATGTGAGGAAGGTGAAAAGACAAATTATAGACTAGGAGGAAATATTTGCAAATCACATATTTGACAAAGGACTAGTATCTAGGGTACATAAAGAGTACAAAATTCAACAGTAAAAGCAACAAGCAATCCAATTAGAAAATGAGTAATAAATATATCACCAGTATGCAGATGGCAAATATGCACGTTAAAAGATGTTCAACATCTTTAGCCATTATGGGAATGTAAATTAATACCACCTGAACTATCTCTAAACACTACCATACTGGTTAAAATAAAAATAGTGACAACACCAAATGCCGGAAACAACCTAAAATCTTTCAAAGATAAATGGTGGGACTTCCCTTGTTGTCCAGTGGGTAAGACTCCATGCTCCCAATGCAGGGGGCCCGGATTTGATCCCTGGTTAGGGAACTAGATCGCACATGAATGCCGCAGCTAAGAGTTCACATGCCGCAACTAAGAGTCTGCATGTCGCAACTAAGAAGTCCACATGTGCAACTAGGAAGCCTGCATGCCACAAACAAGAAGTCTGCATGCAGCAACTAAGATCCCGCATGCCGCAACTGGCACCTGGCACTGCCAAAATAAATAAATAAATAGATAAATAAATAAATAAATATTTTTTTTAAAAAAAGGTAAGTGGTTAACCAAACTGTGGTACATCAATACCATGAAATACTACTAAACAATAAAATGGAACAAACTACTGATACACACAAAACCCCAGATGAATCTCCAGGAAATTACGCTGAGTACAAAAATCCAATCCCCAAAGATTGCATACTGTATGATCCAATTTATATAATATACTTTAAATGACAAATTATAGAAATGGGGAAATTAGTAGTTGTCAGGGCTTAGAAATGGGCCTTGAGGGATGGAAAAGAGGTGAGTGTGGTTATAAGTCAACAGAAGGGATCCTAGTGGTGATAGAACTCTTCCATATCTTGATCATGGTTGTGGGTACATAAAAATACATATATGATAAAATTGTATAGAACTGAATGCATTCACACACACACACACAAATGTACAGTAAAACTGGTGAAATCTGAATAAGGCCAAAGGATTTAGTCAATATCAGTTTCTTGGTTGTGGTATCAGCCTATAGTTTTGGAAGATTTTACCATTGATTGGAACTGCATAAAGTGGGACGAACACAGGGTCTCTGTATTGTTGTGTACAACTGCATGTGAATCTACAATTGTCTCCATATAAAATGTTTAATTAAAAAGTAAATATAGAGGTAATATAATTGAAAAGAATCTTAGCTCTTTTACCAATTACAGAAAATTATTCTGTTGGACACAGAATCTTTGCTAACTTTTCAGATTATGCAGATAGTAGAGGATAACCTTTCATACAGTAGGCAAAGTTGTTAATGGGTAGTCAAGGAAACATTCATTAAAATTGAGCAAAATTTGTTAACACTTTAATTCATTCCACAGTTTCTTTTCAGACTCAGCTATGATGAACTAAGGCAAATAACATTCATTTACAAACTTTGTTCTTTCTTATGATCTTTATATCCAGAAAAAAGTGACAATTTGCTATAGAATAGAGTTGCTTCTCTCAGGGTGTCATGAGGTCAAAACAATTTTCAAATACTAAGATGTTATTTATCTTAACATGCAGTGTGCTCATCATAACTATCTTCAAATGAAGCAATAAAAAATTATTTTTACTTTTTGAATACAGGAAATATCAATAGTTATAATCCACAATAAAAACAAAATCTTTGTGTTTTCTGTATATTTGCAGAGTCTAGACTTTCACATGCTGTGTTCTCTCCAGACTGACTTCTTCTTCCAGACAAGATGGAATAACAGGATTGAAATTTACTCTCTCATCTAAATAACAACAATTAAAAAATAGACAAAATAAATGAAACATGTTTTAAGACAGCAATCTTTGAGAGACAGGAAACAAATGAAGTGAGCCTTAAAACATCCCCAGCTTATTGCCTTGAGAGTGTTTCTAGGCTGCAGCACAGTGACAAGAAACCCAGGTGAAGCCCAGCAGACTCACAGTTAAGGAGATGGACCAGAGAGTGCAGGCAGACCAATGTAGCTAGGGTTTGTAGGACAGAATACAAGAAGAGAGAGAATTTCACCATGAGAACTCTAAACATCCAGAAGATCTCCACAATTACACAGCAGAGTACTGATCAGTACATGTGTGTGAGTAAGCTACCTGAGGCCAACAGAAAAGCATCAAATTGGTTGAGAGGGAAAGGTAGTCTGTGCTCCAACAAAAGGAATAATGCAGGTTCCCATCAGCCAGACTGGAAAGTCTCACAGGGTATTGAAAAGAGTTTTCAGAAGTGTCTTGTCTGGATTCAGAGCTCAAGATGGTAGAGTAGAAGGATGTGAGCTCACCCCCTTCTTACAAAAACACCAAAATCACAACTAACTGCTGAACAACTGTCAAAAAATAAATGCTGGAATCTACCAAAAAAGATACCCTACATCTAAAGACAAAGAAGAAGCCACAATGAGATGGTAGGAAGGGTGCAATTACCATAAAATCAAATCCCATACCTGCTAGGTGGGTGACCCACAAGCTGGAAAACACTTATACCACAGAAATCCCACAGGAGTGAAAGTTTTGAACCCCATGTCAGGCTTCCCAGACTCGGGGTCTGGCCAAAGGAGGAGGAGTCCCCAGAGAATCTGGCTTTAAAGGTGAGTAGGGTTTCACTGAAGGACTTACAAAGGACTGGGAGAAACAGAAACTCCACACTTAGAAGGTGCACACAAAGTCTCATGCACACCAGGACATGGGGGAAAAAAAGCAGTGACTCTATAAGAGATCAAGCCAGACTTACCTGCTAGTATTGGTGGGTCTCCTGTAGAGGCAAGGGGGCAGCTGTGGATCACTGTGGGAGCAAAGACTCTGGCAGCAGCAGTTCTGGGAAGTACTCATTGACATGAGCCCTCCCAAGGCCACAAACTGCCCCACCAAACAGTCTGTAGGCTCCAGTGCTGGGTTGCCTCAGGCCAAACAACCAAAAGGGCGGGAACACAGCCCCACCTATCAACAGACAAGTGGATTAAAGATTTACTGAGCATAGCCCTGCCCACCAGAGGGACAAGATCCAGCTCCACCAGTCCCTCTCATCAGGAAGCTTGCACAAGCCTCTTAGATAGCCTCATCCACCAGAGGGCAGATGGCAGAAGCAAGAAGAACTACAATCCTGCAGCCTGTGGAATGAAAAACACAATCACAGAAAGTCAGACAAAATGAAATGGCAGAAGAATATGTTCCAGATGAAGGAACAAAATAAAACCCCAGAAAAACAACTAAGAGAAGTGGAGATAGGAAACCTTCCAGAAAAATAATTCAGAATAATGATAGTAAAGGTGATCAAGGATCTTGGTAAAAGAATGGAGGCAAGGATCAAGAAGATGTAGGAAATGTTTAACAAAGACCTAGAATAACTAAAGAACAAACAAACAGAGATGAACAAGACCATAACTGAAATGAAAAACACACTAGAAGGAATCAATAGCAGAATAACTGAGTCAGAAGAACGGATAAGTGACCTGGAAGACAGAATGGTAGAATATAATGCCATGGGCAGAATAAAGAAAAAAGAATGAAAAAAATGAAGACGGTATAAGAGACCTCTGGGACAACATTAAGTGCACCAACATTCACATTATAGGGGTCCCAGAAGGAGAAGGTAGAGAGAAAGGACCTGAGAAAATATTTGAAGAGATAATAGCTGAAAACTTCCCTAACACAGGACAGGAAACAGTAACCCAAGTCCAGGAAGTGCAGCTAGTCCCAGGCAGGATAAACCGAAGGAGGAACATGCCAAGACACAAAGGAATAAAATTGACAAAAATTAAAGACAAAGACAAAAATATTAAAAGCAACAAGGGAAAAATGACAAATAACATACAAGGAAACTCCCGTAAGTTTATCTGCTGATTTCTCAGCAGAGACTTTGTGGGCCCTAATGGAGAGGCAAGATATATTTAAAGTGATGAAAGGGAAGAACCTAAAACCAAGAATACTCTAACCAGCAAGGCGCTCATTCAGATTTGATGTAGAAATCAAAAGCTTCACAGACGAGCAAAAGCTAAGGGAATTCACCACCACCAGACCAGCTTTGCAACAAATGCTAAAGAAACTTCTCTAGGCAGGAAAGAGACCAGCAACTTAAAACAACCTTGTACATATATAGACTGCTATATCAAAATCTCATGGGAATGGCAAACTCAAAAGCTACAATAGATACACACACAAAAAAGAAAAAAAGTTACCCAACCACAACACTAAAAATGGTCATTAAAGCACAAGTCAAGAGAAAAAAAGAGGTTGGGAAGAAAAAGACCTACAAAAAGAAACCCAAAACAATTAACAAAATGGCCAAAGAAACATACATATTGATAATTACCTTAAATATAAATGGATTAAATGCTCCAATCAAAAGACACAGACTGGCTGAATGGACACAAAAACAGGAGCTGTAAAAATGCTGTCTACAAGAGACCCACTTCAGTTCTAGGGACACATACAGACTGAAAATGAGAGGATGGAAAAAGATATTCCACACAGATGGAAATCAAAAGAAAGCTGGAGTAGCAATACTCATATCAGACAAAATAGACTTTAAAATAAAGACTGTTATAAGAGACAACGAAGAACACTACATAATGATCAAGAGATCCATCCAAGAAGAAGATATAGCAATATTAAATATATATGCACCCAAAATAGGAGCACTTCACTATATAAGGCAAATACTAACAGCCATAAAAGGAGAAATTGACTATAACACAATAATAGTGGGGACTTTAACACCTCACTTTCATCAATGGACAGATCATCCAGACAGAAAATCATTAAGAAAACACAGGCATTAAATGACACATTATACCACATGCACTTAACTGATATTTATAGAGCATTCCATCCAAAAGCAGCAGAATACACATTCTCCTCATGTGCACATGTAACATTCTCCAGGAATGACCACATGCTGGGCCACATAGAGAGCCTCAATAAATTTAAGAAAACTGAAATAATATAAAGCATATTTTCTGACAAGAACACTATGAGATTAGAAATAAACTATAAGAAAAGAACCCTAAAAAACACAAAAACTTGGAGGATAAACAGCATGCTACTAAACAACCAATGGATCACTGAAGAACTCAAAGAGGAAATTAAACAAAAACCTAGAGACAAATGAAAAGGAAAGCACAATGATCCAAAACCTATGGGATGCAGCAAAAGCAGTTCTAAGAGGAAAGTTTATAGCAAAATAATCTTACCTCTGGAAACAAGAAAAATCTCAATTACACAACCTAAACCTACACCTAAAGCAACTAGAGAAAGAAGAACAAAACCTAAAGTTAGTGTAAGGAAAGAAATCATACAGATCAGAGCAGAAATATATGAAACAGAAAAAGAAAACAATAGCAAAGATCAATGAAACTAAAAGTTTGTTCTTTGAGAAGATAAAGAAAATTGATAAGCCTTTAGCCAGACACATCAAGAAAAAAAGGGAGAGAACTCAAATCAATAAAATTAGAATAGAAAAAGGGGAAGTTACAACTGACACCACAGGAATACAAAGGATCATAAGAGACTACGACAAGCGACCGTATGCCAATAAAATGGGCAATCTGGAAGAAATGGACAAATTCTTAGGTAAAATTTCCCAAGACTGAACCAGGAAGAAATAGAAAATACGAACAGACCAATCACAAGTAATGAAATTGAAACTGTGATTTAAAAAACTCACAACAAACAAAAGTTCAGGGCCAGATGGCTTCACAGGCGATTTCTATACAACATTTAGAGAAGAGCTAACACCTGTCCTTCTGAAACATCTCCAAAAAATTGTAAAGGAAAGAAAACTCCAAAACTCATTCTATTAGGCCACCATCACTCTGATGCCAAAACCAGACAAAGATACCACATAAAAGAAAACTACATATCAATATCACTGACGAACCTAGACCTCAAAATCCTCAACAAAATACTAGCAATCCAAATCCAACAATACAGTGAAAGGATCATACAGCCTGACCAAGTGGGATTTATCTCAGGGATGCAAGGATTCTTCAATATATGAAAATCAATCAGTGTGATACACCACATCAACAAATTGAAGAATAAAACCATATGTTCAGACTCAGAGCTCTTCTGGGAAGGACCACACATTCCTCTGCTCTCTTGGTCTGAGCCGTGTGGATAAAAGGCTCATCATGCTGCAGCCAGGAGTCAGTGCTGTGCCTATGAGGTGGGATAGCCAACTTTAGGACACTGGTCCACAAGAAAACTCCCAGCTCCATATAATATCAAATGGCAAAAATCTCTGAGATCTCCATCTCAACACGAGCACCCAGCTTCACTCAACGACCAGCAAGCTACAGTGCTGAACACCCTATGCAAAACAACTAGCAAGACAGGAACACAACCACACCCATTAGCAGAGAGGCTGCCTAAAATCATAATAAGTCCACAGACACCCCAAAACACACCACCAGACATGAACCTGCCAACCAGAAAGACAAGATCCAGCCTCATCCACCAAAACACAGGCACTAGTCCCCTCCACCAGGAAACCTATACAACCCACTGAACCAACCTTAGCCACTGGGGACAGACACCAAAAACAACCAGAACTACGAACCTGCAGCCTGCAAAAAGGAGAGCCCAAACACAGTAAGATAAGCAAAATGAGAAGACAGAAAAACACAGCAGATGAAGGAGCAAGATAAAAACCCATCAGACCTAACAAATGAAGAGGAAATAGGCAGTCTACCTGAAAAAAGAGTTCAGAATAATGATAGTAAAGCAAAATCTTGGAAATAGAATAGACAAAATGCAAGAAACATTTAACAAGGACCTAGAAGAACTAAAGATGAAACAAGCAATGATGAACAACTCAATAAATTAAATTAAAAATACTCTAGATGGGATCAGTAGCAGAATAACTGAGGCAGAAGAACGGATAAGTGACCTGGAAGATAAAATAGTGGAAATAACTACTGCAGAGCAGAATAAAGAAAAAACAATGAAAAGAACTGAGGACAGTCTCAGAGACATCTGGGACAAAATTAAACACACCAACATTCAAATTATAGGGGTTCCAGAAGAAGAACAGAAATAGAAAGGGACTGAGAAAATATTTGAAGAGATTATAGTTGAAAACTTCCCTAATATGCAAAAGGAAATAGTTAATCAATACCAGGAAGGACAGAGAGTGCCATACAGGATAAATCCAAGGAGAAATACAGAAAGGCACATATTAATCAAATTGTCAAAAATTGAATACAAAGAAAATATATTAAAAGCAGCAAGGGAAAACAACAAATAACACACAGGGAAATCCCCATAAGGTTAACAGCTGATCTTTCAGCAGAAACTCTGCAAGCCAGAAGGGACTGGCAGGACATATTTAAAGTGATGAAGGAGGATAACCTGCAACCAAGATTACTCTACCCAGCAAGGATCTCATTCAGATTTTATGAATAAATTAAAACCTTTACAGACAATCAAAAACTGAGAGAGTTCAGCACTACCAAACCAGCTTTACAACAAATGCTAAAGGAAATTCTCTAGACAAGAAACACAAGAGAAGGAAAAGACCTACAAAAGCAAACCCAAAACAATTAAGAAAATGGGAATAGGAACATACATATTGATAATTACCTTATATGTAAATGGACTAAATGCTCCCACGAAAAGACACAGATTGGCTGAATGGATACAAAAACAAAACCCATATATATGCTGTCTACAAGAGACCCACTTTGGACCTAGAGAAACATACAGACTGAAAGTAAGGGGATGGAAAAAGATATTCCATGCAAATGGAAACCAAAAGAAAGCTGGAGTAGCAATTCTCATATCAGACAAAATAGACTTTAAAATAAAGACTATTAGAATAGACAAAGAAGGACACTACATGTTGATCAAGGAATCAATCCAAGAAGAAGATATAACAATTGTAAATATTTATGCACCCAACATAGGAGCACCTCAATACATAAGGCAAATACTAACAGCCATAAAAGGGGAAATTGACAGTAACACATACATAGTAGGGGACTTTAACACCCCACTTTCACCAATGGACAGATCATCCAAAATGAGAATAAATAAGAATACACAAGCTTTAAATGATACATTAAAAAAAATGGACTTAATTGATATTTATAGGACATTCCATCCAAAAACAACAGAATATACATTTTTTCTTAAGTGCTCATGGAACATTCTCTGGGATAGATCATATTTGGGTCACAAATCAAGTCTTGGTAAATTTAAGAAAACATACTCCATGATCAAGTGGGATTTATTCCAGGAATGCAAGTATTTTTCAGTGTACGCAAATCAATCAACGTGATACACCATATTAACAAATTGAGGAAAAAAAGCATATGATCATCTCAATAGATGCAGAGAAAACTTTTGACCAAATTCAGCACCCATTTATGATAAAAACCCTGCAGAAAGTAGGCATAGACGGACCTTTCCTCAACATAATAAAGGCCATATATGACAAACCCACAGCCAACATCACCCTCAATGGTGAAAAATTTAAAGCATTTCACTAAGATCAGTAACAAAACAAGGTTGCCCACACTCACCACTTTTATTCAACATAGTTTTGGAAGTTTTAGCCACAGCAATCAGAGAAGAAAAGGAAATAAAATGAATCCAAATTGGAAAAGAAGAAGTAAAGTTGTCACTGTTTGCAGATGACATGATAGTATACATAGAGAATCCTCAAGATGCTACCAGAAAACTGCTAGAGCTGATCAATGAATTTGGTAAAGTAGCAGGATACAAAATTAACGAAGAGAAATCTCTGGCATTCCTAAACACTAGTGATGAAAAATCTGAATGTGAAATCAAGAAAACACTCCCATTTACCACTGCAACCAAAAGAATAAAATATCTAGGAATAAACCTACCTAAGGAGACAAAAGACCTGTATGCAGAAAATTATAAGACACTGATGAAAGAAATTAAGGATGATCCAAATAGATGGAGAGGTATACCATATTCTTGGATTGGAAGAATCAACATTGTGGAAGTGACTGTACTATACAAAGCAATCTACAGATTCAGTGCAAACCCTATCAAACTACCACTGGCATTTTTCACAGAACTAGAACAAAAAATGTCACAATTTGTATGGAAACACAAAAGACCGTGTATAGCCAAAGCAATCATGAGAACAAAAAACGGAGCTGGAGGAATCAGGCTCCCTGACTTCAGACTATACAACAAACTACAGTAATCAAGGCAGTATGGTACTGGCACAAAAACAGAAAGATAGTTCAATGGAACAGGATAGAAAGCCCAAAGATAAACCCACGCACATATGGACACCTTATCTTTGATCAAGGAGGCAGGAATGTGCAGTGGAATAAGGACAGCCTCTTCAATATGTGGTGCTGGGAAAACTGGACAGGTACATGCAAAAGTATGAGATTAGATCACTCCCTAACACCATACACAAAAATAAGCTCAAAATGGATTAAAGACCTAAATGTAAGGCCAGAAACTATCAAATTCTTAGAGGAAAACATAGGCAGAACACTCTATGACATAAATCACAGCAAGATCCTTTTTGACCCACCTCCTAGAGAAATGGAAATAAAAAGAAAAATAAACAAATGGGACCTAATGAAACTTCAAAGCTTTTGCACAGCAAAGGAAACCATAAACAAGACCAAAAGACAACCCTCAGAATGGGAGAAAATATTTGCAAATGAAGCAACTGACAAATGATTAATCTCCAAAATTTATAAGCTGCTCATGCAGCTCAATAACAGAAAAACAAAAAACCCAATCCAAAAATGGGCAGAAGACCTAAATAGACATTTCTCCAAAGAAGATATACAGACTGCCAACAAACACATGAAAGAATCCTCAACATCATTAATCATTAGAGAAATGCAAATCAAAACTACAATGAGATATCATCTCACACCATTCAGAATGGCCATCACGAAAAAAATCTAGAAACTATAAATCCTGGAGAGGGTATGGAGAAATGGGAGGACTCTTGCACTGCTGGTGTGAATGTGAATTGGTACAACCACTATGGAGAACAGTATGGAGGTTCCTTAAAAAACTACAAATAGAACTACCATATGATCCAACAATCCCACTACTGGGCATACACCCTGAGAAAACTATAATTCAAAAAGAGTCATGTACCAAAATGTTCATTGCATCTCTATTTACAATAGCCCAGAGATGGAAACAACCTAAGTGTCCATCATTGAATGAATGGGTAAAGAAGATGTGGCACATATATACAATGGAATATTACTCAGCCATAAAAAGAAACGAAATTGAGCTATTTTTTAATGAGGTGGATAGTCCTAGAGTCTGGCATACAGAGTGAAGTAAGTCAGAAAGAGACAGACAAATGCCGTATGCTAACACGTACATATGGAATTTAAGAAAAAATAATGTCACGAAGAACAAAGGTGTAAGACAGGAATAAAGACACAGACCTACTTGAGAATGGGCTTGTGGATATGGGGAGCGTGAAGGGTAAGCTGTGACAAAGCGAGAGAGAGGCCTGGACATATATACACTACCAAACATAAAATAGATAGCTAGTGGGAAGCAGCTGCATAGCACAGGGAGATCAGCTCCATGCTTTGTGACCACCTAGAGGGGTGGTATAGGGAGGGTGGGAGGGAGGGAGATGCAAGAGGTAAGAGATATGGGAACATATGTATATGTATAACTCATTCACTTTGTTATAAAGCAGAAACTAACACACCATTGTAAAGCCATTATACTCCAATAAAGGTAAAAAAAAAAACATATGTTCTTCTCGCTAGATGCAGAAAAAGCCTTTGATAAAACTCAACATGCATTTATAATAAAAATACTCTCCAGAAAGTGGGCATAGAGGGAACATACCTCAACATAATACAGGCCATATATAACAGACCTAGAGCTAATGTCATACTCAAGAATGAAAAGCTGAAAACATTTCTTCTAAGATCAGGAACAAGACAAGGATGTTGACTCTTACCACTTTTATTCAACATAGTTTTGGAATTGCTAGCTATGGCAGTCAGAGAAGAAAAAGAAATAAAACGAATCCAAATTGAAAAAGAAGTTAAACTGTCACTGCTGATGACATGATACTATACATAGAAAATCCGAAAGACATTTCTAGTAAACTACTCGAGCACATCAATGAATCTGGTGAAGTTGCAGGATACAAAATAAATACAGAGAAATTTCTTGCATTTCTATACACTAACAACACAAGATCAGGAAGAGAAATTAAAAAACAATCCCATTCACCATTACATCAAAAAGAATAAAATAACAAGGAATAAACCTCCCAAAGGAGGCAAGAGACCTGTACTCCGAAAACAATAAGATGCTGATGAAAGAAATCAAAGATGAAACAAACAGATAGAAAGATATGCCATGTTCTTGGATTGGAAGAATCAATACTGTCAAAATGACTATGCTACCCAAGGCAATCTACAGATTCAATTCAATCCCTATTACATTACCAATGGCATTTTTCATAGAACTAGAACAAAAAATCTTAAAATTTGTATGGAGACACAAAAGAGTCCAGATAGCAAAAGCAATCTTGAGAAAGAAAAACGGACTCCTTGACTTCAGACTATACTACAAAGCTACAGTCATCAAAATAGTATGGTACTGGCACAAAAATAGAAATATAGATTGATTGAACAGGATAGAAAGCTCAGAAATAAACCTCACACCTTTGGTCAATTAATCTATGACACAGTAGGCAAGACTATACAATGGAGGAAAGATATTCTCTTCAATAAATGGTGCTGGGATAACTGGACAGCTACATGTAAAAAAATTTAATTAGAAAATTCTTCAACATCATACACAAAAATAAATTCAAAATGTCTGAAAGACATATCTGTGAGACTGAACACTATAAAACAGAGGAAAACATAGGCAGAACACTCTCGGACATAAATTGCAGCATGTCTTTTTTATCCATCTCCAAGAGTAATAGAAATTAAAATAAAAATAAACAAATGGGACCTAATTAAAATCAAAAGCTTTTGCACAGCAAAGGAAACCAAAAACGAAGAGACAACCCACAGAATGGGAGAAAATATTTGCAAATGGTGTGACCGACAAGGGATTAGTCTCCAAAATTACAAACAGCTCATGTGATTTTACCATCAAATAAACAACCTAATGAAAAAATGGGCAGAAGACCTAAATAGACATTTCTCCAAAGAAGACACACAGATGGCCAAGAGGCACATGAAAAGATGTTCAACATTACTAATTATTAGATAAATGCAAATCAATACTATAATGAGATATTACCTCACAGCCGTCAGTATGGCTATCATCAAAAAATCCACAAACAATAAATGCTGGCAAGGGTGTGGAGAGAAGGGAACCCTTCTACACTCTTTGTGGGAATGTAAATTGGTATGGCCACTGTGGGAAATAGTATGGAGGTTCCTTAAAAAAGTAAAAATAGAGCTCCCATATGATCCTGCAATCCCACACCTGGGCAGATACCTGGAGAAAAACATGATCCAAAAGGATACATGCACTCCAGTGTTCATTGCAGAGCTGTTTCCAATAGCTACATGGAAGCCACCTAAATGTCCATCGACAGAGGAATGGATAAAGAAGATGTGATACATATATATAATGGAATATTACTCAGCCATTAAAAAGAATGAAATAATGCCATTTGCAGCAACATGGATGGACCTAGAGACTGTCATACTGAATGAAGTAAGTCAGAGAGAGAAAGACAAATATCGTATGATATTGCTTATATGTGGAATCTTAAAAACATGATACAAATGAACTTATTTACAAAAGAGAAACAGACTTACAGACTTAGAGAACGAACTTATGGTCCCCAAGGGGGAAGCATGGGTAGGAGGGATATTTAGGGAGTTTGGGATTGACATGTACACACTACTATATTTAAAATGGATAACCAACAAGGACCTACTCTATAACACAGGGAGCTCTTCTCAGTGTTATGTAACAACTTAAACCCACCAAGGGGGGAAGGGACAGCTGAGTTCCTGCCCCAGGCTGGTAGGACTTGCTCCCTTTCCTGACCTCAAGGCACTCTTCTGAATCTGAGAAGGAAGCAGTTGGGGGTACAGTGTCCATGAGCTGGGGTGCATGCTACAGACATCTTCCATCCCCTGGCCCCTCCCTGAGGTTGTGTTCAGAACAGAGCTGAGAGACTAGAGAAAGGAAACTCACCCTCAGGTTAATGCCCATGCTGGGAAAGCTCTGGCCGACTCTTCGTGGGACCGGCATCTCCATCTTCATTTTACAACCAGCTCTTCAAGGCTCAAGGAGAGCTCCCCATTCTGCCTGACTGCTGTGGCCCCCACCTGTTGCCCTTTCTCTGACCTCTGCACACCCGCAAGCAGCCTGAACTTTCAGAGACCTGCAGTCACCTCTTTTAAAGAGCCTACCTTGGGGGCTTCCCTGGTGGCGCAGTGGTTGGGAGTCCGCCTGCTGATGCAGGGGACACGGGTTCATGCCCTGGTCCGGGAGGATCCCACATGCCGCGGAGCGGCTGGGCCTGTGAGCCATGGCCGCTGAGCCTGCGCGTCTGGAGCCTGTGCTCCGCAACGAGTGAGGCCACGGCAGAGAGAGGCCCGCGTACCGGAAAAAAAAAAAAAAAAAAAAAAAGAGCCTACCTTGTTTGACACTACAGTTTCCAAAACACTTTTAATAATAATAATATCCACCTAGTATTGCTAAAAAAAGAAAGAAAAAGAATAGATACATGTATATGTGTATCACTTTTCTGTACACCTGAAACTAACACAACATTGTTAATCAACTATATTCCCATATAAAATAAAAAGTTAAAGGAAATAAAAAAGGATCTCTTGCCATTTGCAAAAACATGGATGGACCTAGAGGGTATTATGCTAAGTAAAATAAGTCAGACAGAGAAAAACAAATACCATATGATTTCACTTACATGTGGAACCTAAAAATTAAAACAAATGAACAAACATAACAAAACAGAACAGATTCATAATACAGAAAACAAACAGATCTTTGCCAGAGGGGAAGTGGTTAGGGGGATGAGTGAAATGCACGAGAGAGATTAAAGGGATACAAACTTCCAGTTACAAAATAAATGAGTCATTGGGGATGAAATGTACAGCATGGTGAATATAGTCAATAATATTGTATAACTTTGTATGGTGACAGATGGTAACTAGACATATCATGATGATCATTTTGTAATGTATAAAAGTATTGAATCAGTATGTGTGCATTTGAGCTAACATAGTCTTGTAGGTCACTTATACTTCAATTTAAAAAATATGTAGGGACTTCCCTGGTGGTCCAGGGGTAAAGCATCTGCCTTCCAATGCAGGGGACACAGGTTTGATTCCTGGTCAGGGAACTAAGATCCCACATGCCGTGGGACAACTAAGGCCACGTGTACCACAGCTACTGAGCTTGTGCGCCTCAACGAGAGAACCCACGTGCTGCAAACTACAGAGTCCACACACTCTGGACCCCATGTACCACAACTACAGAGCCTACATGCCCTGGAGACCACATGCCACAACTAGAGAGAGAAAATCCACACACCACAACTAGAGAGAAGACCATGTGCCTCAATGAAGACCCCCACGTGCTGCAACTAAGACCCAATGTAGCCAAAAAAAAAATCTTAGAAAAAAATTAAAAAATATAAACAAACTGAAAATATGTAGACACTGGGAGGAAATGTATCAAAATGCTAATGGGTGACTTATTTTTTACTTTATCCTTTTATGTATTTCTAGTTTTCTGCAATGAATATGTATTGCTTGTAAAATTCAAAAGAAAACAATAAATGTCATTAAAAAGGGAAAAAAGTGTCCTGCCTTAGCAGTGTGGAATAATGAGCCTTAGACTAATACTGTTGTGGCTCAGCCTAATAAATCTTAAAAGCAGGGACTAAGCCTCCCATGAGGTACAATCTGGCAGCAATGCAATATACCTGGCTTGGTCAGGTGAATCCATTAGATATTTCTGTGGAACCTCCAAAACTATAAAAGGATAAATTATTAAAGATTATTATCACGAACCTCATAGAAATATAAAATGGATGCAGGTTGAAGTTTTTATTTTAATCATTAATTAATAATGAAACCAGTAGAGAATACACACACACACACACAGTGTGCACGCACACACACATAATTAGCCGTGGGGCAGTAAACAACTGCATTAAACAGATAGAATTTGCATTTCAAGGAAAATAAATACTTGTATTATTGTGGGTGTTCTATAACAACTTGTATTATTGTGGGTGTTCTATAACAACTCAAAGAGAAGAAAAAGCATAGAATCTCCATAAAACCAGACAAGCCAGAAGGGTGTGCTGGAAAACAGGTTATTTTCTACTGAAAACACCCAATAATCTTTTATTTTTTAATAAAAATTGTATATATTTAAGGTGTACAGCATGATGATTATATATGTACACAAACATAGTGAAATGATTAATACAGTAAAATTAACATATCTCTTCACTTAGTTACCATTTTTTAAATGTGATGAAATCGCTTAACATCTATTCTGTTAACAAATTTCCAGAACTCAATACAGTATTATTAACTATAGTCATCATGCTGTAAATTAGATCTGTAGACTTTTTCATCCTATATAACTGCAACTTTGTATGCTTTGACCACATCTCTCCATTCCCCTCTCTTCCCTGCTCCTGCTAGCTACTGTTATGCTCTCTGTTACTAAGTATTCAACTTTTTTAGATTCCACATATAAGTGAGATTATGCAGATATTTTCTTTCTGTGTCTGGTTTATTTCACTTAGCATAATGACCTCTGGGTTCATCCTTGGTATTAAAAATGACAGAATTTCTTTCTTTTTATGGCTGAATAATATTCCATTGTATGTATAAATCACAATGCCTTTAGCCATTCATCCAAAGACAGTCACTTAGATTGTTTCCATTTTGAATATTGGGAATAATGCTGCAACAAACACAGGAGCCCAGATATCTCTTCAAGGTACTGATTTAATTTTCTTTGGGTGTGTACCCAGAAGAGGAATTTCTGGATCATATGGTAACTATATTTTTAATTTTTTGAGGAACATCCATGTTTTCCATAATGGCTATACCAGTTTACATTGCCACCAACAGTTTACAAGGGTTCCATTTTCTCCACATCTTTATCAATACTTACCTTTTGTCTTTTGGTAATAGCCACCCTAATAGGCGTGAGGTGATAATTCATCATGGTTTTGATTTTTTTTCCTGATGTTAGTGACCTACAGCATTTTTTCATATACCTTTATGTCTTCTTTTGAAAAATAAAAATGTGTTTTCAGATTCTTTGCCAATTTTTAATTTTCTTTTTGTTTTTGCTATTGAGTTGTATGAGTTCCTTATATATTTTGGATATTAATCCCTTATTAGATAGATGATTTGCATATATTTTCTCCCAATCTCTGTTACTTTTTTTGTTTTGTTGATTGCTTTCTTTGCTGTGCAGAAGCTTTTTAGTTTAATGTAGTCTGATTTATTTATTTTTGCTTTTGTTGCATGAGCTTTTGGAGACACCCAATAATCTTTTAGTCCATTTCAAAGTATTTTATAATTTTCCCCTATAGTTCTTTTTCTGCAATCTCTGCACCAGAATTTTCACAGCCCCAACCAATGATTTCTTGTCAAACCTAGAATTGCAAATATAGTTGTTTATCCATAAACAGTTTATATCTGGGACCTGATAGGGAACACTTACTTTGTCCTCTATGTCACATGCTTGTTTCTTTTTCTTTTGTTTATTCTCCTGACCAATCTGAGTGCCTGTAACATATGGAAACTTGCTAACTTTCAGAAGGCAGAAAAGTTTCACTTCAGAGCTCTACCCAAAGAATGAATTCAAAATAAAAATATCAAATATGTTTTCTTTCGTAGGGCATTCTTGTAGTATGAGGACTTGGAAAGAGTTTTTGTGAGATACCACTAGAAAAGTAATGATCCTAGAGGCTCACTTTTATGAAAGAATGAAAAATATGTGGAATTTAATATTTTTAAATGTTCAAAGCATTGGGATTATTTATTGAATTTTCCTAATTGTAACAACCATACATTTTAGTAAAAACAAATCCAGTTATTTTGATAAACATAAATTTAATCATGTTTGGTATTTTGGAGACTATACACTTAATAAATGCTTATTGTATTAATTAAACATATATTTACTTAATAGTCACTATTTAACAGGTATTGTACTTTGTGCTGGAGTGAACAAGATAATCTTAACTGAATAAAAACATATGGTTTACCTCATGAACATTATGTAAGAATAAAACAAATCTCTATTTTCTTTAAGGCACTATATTTTCAGCTGTATTAAATCAGTTTACCCTAATGCATCCAGGGATAGTGATCAATTTGATAAGCTTAATCAATGAAGGCAGACATTAGTCATCACAAGCCTAGACTGGATATCTCTTGTGTTCATTGAATACAGATGAAATAAGATGCCTTATCTGCTAGCAAGAAATTAAGGTCATGTCTTAGTCCTGCCAATGAAAACCCATAGGAAGCTATTTAGTTGTCAATTGAAAAAAAAACACACAATATAAGAGTTGAGAGTTTAAGTTTTATTCAGGGACCTTACTGAGAAGTATAGCCTGGGAAACAGCTGCTCCATAGCTCTGAGGAAACTATTCTGAAGAGGTAGGGGGGGAGGCCAGTTTATATGTGATTTTTGGCTAGGGAATATGTGTAGTCAAGTATATACCTTGGTAAAAGATTACCACTAGTCACACAAAAAAACAGAAAAACAGTTCTTTTCTATATATAAGATGAAAGAATCTGGGTTTATTAAAATTCTTCCTGAGATATACATCTGACTATCTAAGGGGCTTGCTTGTCCAAAGCACAGACTATCCTATTATCATATTAACTTCCTCTGAAGCACAGAGTCCTTCATCCTGTTACTATTTTAATTTCCTCTCAGAGTGTCCTGTCGGTCAGTGACTACAGCAGCTTACCACTTAATCCTTGCAAAGTTGGGTGGTGAGCAAAAAGCTCTTTGTTCTTTGTTTACATATTTACAGAACCATCTATTTCCCCTTCAATATTCATTTAGCATTCTTGGGATATCTGGAGCAGCCCTGCTTGAGAAAGAGAAAGAGTGGAAGTTAGTGGAAAAATTGGAGTTTTGGCAAGGTATAAGGAGTAGATAAAAGCAGAGAGTGTTTCTTGCTTATTTAAAAATTAACTGAGAGCTTCCCTGGTGGTGCAGTGGTTGAGAGTCCGCCTGCCAATGCAGGGGACGCGGGTTCGTGCCCGGTCCAGGAAGATCCCACATGCCGCAGAGCGGCTGAGCCCGTGAGCCATGGCCGCTGAGCCTGCACGTCCAGAGCATGTGCTCCACAATGGGAGAGGCCACAACAGTGAGAGGTCCACGTACCGCAAAAAAAAAAAAAAAAAAAAAAAAAATTGACTGAAAGGTTATCTTTCTAGCAAATTAAGGAGATAATATAGGTTTGAATTATTTTGTTGATTCACCACCTTTGAAAAGTATTCATTGTCCCATTTGTCTACACATTTTCTCATCTAAAGCAAAATGACTTATGTTTTCCTTTGTGGAAAACTGATTTTTTTTTCTTTTTTTGTTTGAGAAATTCATAGTAACTAATGTATTAATTGCTGTGAGGTTTGGTCTCATTAAGAATTATCTATCTATTATCTATCTATCTATCTACTTATCTATCTACTTACCTACCTATCTATATATCTATCCATTCTCATCTTCAAATGGTGAAGTGAAATAGCAGAGCAGATGGGTATATGCCAGTCATAGGCAAGGTGTTCAATTGAATTCAGGTAGAATTCACTCTGAGCCAACAGTCTTTCCCCTAGACTATTCATCTAAGTTCTTGGAACAAGAGGAAGGAAACTTTTTTTTTTTCTATTTTCTGTACTATCAAATTACAGTTCCCATTATTAGAGAATGATTAGTAGTTTACTTCAGTTTCTCCATTTAATTAAATGAGAAACAGCAGACATAATATGATCCACAATATTACAGGGAAACTCAACACCTGCCACTATAATACTCTTTTGTATGCTGAAATGGAACTTCCCTACCCCCTTAAACATTTCCGGAAATAAGGACTCTCTTAAATTAGCAGATAATAGCAGATGTCATCTAATAAAGGCTTGGGTTATCCAGATGAGCCAAACAGATGAGAAAAAAATGGTTTTACAACTCTTCCATTTATTATATGCTTCAAATTCTTTAAAATTTGCTCCTTATTGCTAAGATGTTTTTCTTGTAATTTATAACCTTGAAATTTATGATAATGTCTTGGAATAGGATGGTTTGAAACCCACTTTGTTAGGACATTTCTTGGCATGGAGAGAAACAAGCATCTTGCTTCTTCCCTGCTGCTTGAGTAATTGAAGGTCTGAACCCAGCGGGGTCAGTTAGCTGCAAATGAGGCAATTATGATGCATAACTTATCTCAAAGTACTTATTTTCCCTGACATGTCAAAATATCTCAAGAGCATGTAAGCTTTCTAACTTTAAGGTGAAACTTGCCTATCATCACAACTTTTCTTTTCCCTTGAGTGAAAAGTATATGTGCAAGTACCAATGATTTTTTTACTAGCTTGCAGCAGGATGATAAAATGGGAAAGACATATTATCATCCATTCCAAAGCTTAAATTTGATTTTACAAGGTTACCTCCTGTTTAGTTCTGAATACTTATTTATAAATGCTTTTTAAAAAGAAAGTATAATTTAAAAATTCTTATTCGTATAAGAAAAATATATAATTTTTGGTCATGACTCATTACTTTCCCCAGTGTTCCTTTTTGATATTACTGATCCTTATCATCTGAAAGGCTGGGACAAAACTCTAAGGACTTCAAAAATTACCATGTTGAGTTCTATACAGCTACTATTTATTTACTAGAATGAATTTCTCAAACTGCATGTCACAAGAAGCATTCTTTACTTTTCACATTTAAACCTATGGCATTTAATACACAGATTGGGACTGTTAGGGCCAAACTTGACATCTTCATCTAGTAGGAAATGAGAATTACATACTAGAGCCTAATCCCATCTCTATGGGATTGACTTTCTGAAGTGACTGAAGAACTGGGTTATAACAGGTCTTACCTATCAAGCATTATGGAGATATACACTCTGGGAAAAGCGTTACATGGAAAATGCTAGTGCTATAAATAAAATTCTCTTTAAAATTCATTTAAATATACTTTTTCTCTATCGAAATTCTTCCTACTAGTCATGGTGGAGTTTTTAGCAGATGCAACCAATTAGATTTGAAAATTTTTTGTTGCCATAAATTTTCTTTTTCATATTTAAAAAATGGAGGTATAATTCACATAACAGTAAATTTACAATTTTAAGTATAGAATTTAGTGGCTTTTAGTATATTCATAAATTTGTGTAATCATCTCCATTATCTAATTCTGGAACATTTTTATTATCCGAAAGAGAGACTGTGTACTCATTAGTAATCATAAACCATAACCCTCTCCCCCAAATCCTGGTCACCACTAAACTATTTTCTGTCTCTATTGATTTACCTATTCTGGACATTTTATGTATATAGAGTGAGACAAGAAATGATCTTCTGTGTTTGCCTTCTTTCACTTAGCATAAAGTTTTCAAGGTTCATCTGTGTTGTAGCATGGATCAGTACTTCATTCCTTTTGATATATCATTTTATGGATACGTCATATTTCATTTACCTACTTGGCAGTTGATAGACATTTAGGTTGTTTCCACAGTTTGGCTATTATGAATAATGTTGTCATGAACGCTGGGTACAAGTTTTTTTGTGAACATGTTTTCAGTAATTTTGGATATATACTCAGGAGTGAAATTGCTGTGTCATGGAAACTCTATGTTTAACTTCTTGAGAACTACCAACCTGTTTTCCACAGCAGCTAAAGCATTTTGTATTCCCATTGCAATATGTGTGGTTTCTATTTTCTCCACATTTTTGCCAACACTTGTGGAATTTCTTTTTGAGTCCAGCTATTCTTCTTCTTTTTTTTTTTTTTTTGCAGTACGCGGGCCTCTCACTGTTGTGGCCTCTCCTGTTGCAGAGCGCAGGCTCCGGACGTGCAGGCTCAGTGGCCATGGCTTATGGGCCCAGCCGCTCCATGGTATGTGAGATCTTCCCGGACCAGGGCACGAACCCACTTCCCCTGCATTGGCAGGTGGACTCTCAACCACTGCGCCACCAAGGAAACCCCTTGAGTCCAGCTATTCTAGTCGATGTGCTGCCTCATTGTGATTTTGATTAGCTTTTCCCAAATGAACTAAAGTTGATAATCTTTTCAAGTACTTTTCAAGTACTTATTGACCATCTGCATATATTCTTTAGAGAAATCAATTCACATCCTTTGCCCATTTTCTAATTGGATTATTTGTCTTTTTATTGCTGATGTGTAAGAGTTCTTCTGGATAGTAGACCCTTATCAGATATATGAATTTTCAAACACTTTTTCTTTTCTGTGGGTTGTCTTTTCATTTCCTGGTAGTGTTCTTTGAAGCACAAAAGTATTTAATATTGAAGAATCCAATTAATCTACTTTATGATTGCTTGTGCCTTTGATCTTATCTAAGAAAGGTTTGACTAATCCAAGATCATGAAAATTTACAACTATGTTTTCTTCAGAGAGTTTTATAATGACTCTTACATTCAGATCTATGATGCATTTTTATTTCATCTTTTTATATGGTGTGTGGTAGTGGTCCTGCTTCATTCTTTTGCATGTGGATATTCACTTGTCACAGAATCACTTGTTGGTTTTCCCATTGAGCAGTCTTAGCATTCCTTGTCAAAAACCAATGGACCATAAATGTGAAGGTTCATTTCTGGACTCTCAGTTTAATTTTGTTGGTCTATATGTCTCTATTCTTATACCTATACCACAGTCTTCATTACTGTAGCTTTGTTGTAACCATTGAAATGGGGAATTGTTAGTCCTTCAACTTTGTTCTTTTTTCAATATTGTTTTGGCTCTTCTGTATCTCTTGCAATTCTTTATGAAATTTAGGATCAGCTTGTAAATATCAGCAAAAGTTTACCTGTAATTTTGATAAAAACATTGAAACTGTATATCAATTTGACAGTATTGCCATCTTAATAACTTTTTAAAATTAATTTACTTTATTTATTTATTTAGGCTGCATTGGGTCTTCGCTGCTGTGCACAGACTTTCTATAGTTGCAATGAGCAGGGGCTACTCTTTGTTGCAGTGCACAGGCTTCTCATTGCAGTGACTTCTCTTGTTGCAGAGCACAGGCTCTATATGTGCGGGCTTCAGTAGCTGCAGCACGCAGGCTCAGTAGTTGTGGCTCACGGGCTTAGTTGCTTCGTGGCATGTGGGATCTTCCTGGACTAGGGCTCGAACCCATGTCCCCTGCATTGGCAGGCAGATTCTTAACCACTGCACCACCAGGGAAGCCCCATCTTAATAACTTTAACTCTTCCAATCCATGGACATAAGATGTTTTTCCATTTATTTATTCTAAATTACTTTCAATGATATTTTGTAGTTTACAGTGTACAAATCTTGCATTTCTTTGGCTAAAAGTATTACTAAGTATTTTATTCTTTTGATGCTCTTGTAAATGAAATTTTTTTCTTAATTTTCAATTTCCTATTATTCATTACTGGTATATAGATAGACAGTGGATTTTTAATGTTTATCTTGTATCCTGAAAACTTACTAAAATTATTTATTAACTTTAATAGTTTTTAGTATATTCCTTATGATTTTCTATGTACAAAATCATGCCATCTGCAAGTAGTGATAACTTTGCTTCTTCCTCTCCATTTTGTATGCCTTTTTTTTTCTTTTTCTTTCCAAATTGTTCTACTAGAACTGCCAGTACAAAGTTGTGTAGAAATAGACATCCTTCTTTTTCCTGATCTGAAAGAGGAAATCTTTCAGGATTTCATCATTAAATATGATATTAGCTGTGCACTTTTCGTAGATGCTCTTTATCACGTTAAGGAAGTTCCCTTCTATGTCTGTATACCTAGTTTGTTGAGTGTTTTTTAAATCATGGAAGGGTGTTGGATTTTGTCAGATGCTTTCCTACCCTATTGAGATGATCATATGGTTTTTATCTTTATTCTCTGAATATGGTATATTACTTTGAACTTATACGTTGAATCAATCTTGCAATGCTGACATAAACTCCACTTGGTTGTGAGGTATATATATTTTTTATATACTGCTGGATTGTTTTTGGCAGTTTTCTTTGATAAGGATTTTTACATCTATATTCATAAAGATTATTGATCTCTACTTTTCTTATAAATAATTTGTCTGTTTTGGTTTTTCACTGGCTTCCCCAGTGAAGCCATTAGGCCCTGGTATTTTCCTTGTGTAAAGTTTGATTATTTATTCATTCTCTTTATTTCTTATAGATCTATTCATATTTATCATTTCTTCTTCAGTTAGTTTTAATTGTTTTTCTAAGAATTTGTCAATTGCATCTAAGTTAATTTATTGGCATACAGTTGTTTATAGTATATATTTACATTCTTTTTTATTTATGTAACTTAGGGTGTAATTTAATACATTTGTAGGAATAGAAGGAATCCAACAGAACTAGAATTTTATAATATATTTATATCATACATCTATGTAAAAGATATTTCATTTATAAAAGAAGTTTCTCCTATTTCCCTATCTTTTCTATCTTCCTAAGAACAATAAATAGTAATAACTACTCATAGATGAGCTGCTTCATTGTGTTGAACAGTAATTATATCTTTATGCTTCAAGTCATTATCATCTCCAAAACCTACCCTTTATTTCATTGCCCACTTTCACTGTACTAAAATAGCACTCTATTAAAATTAGAAGAGCCCAAAGTAATTAGAGCAAACAGTAGACAAATTCACGTGAATGAATGCTAGAAGCCCAACAATTTTTAAGTACTGATTTAGTAGCAGAGTGTCTACTGGCACAAACCATGTATGTATTTATATTATTAAAATTATAATAATAGAAATGAAAACTTCTTTAATAAAAATAAACTCAGAATTGAGATATTTAAATATAACTAAATATAATTAATTAATTATATTGAGTTTTAATTGATGTACAATATTATATTAGTTTTGGGTGTGCAACATAGTGATTCAATTTTTTATACATTATAAAATGATCATTACAATAAGAACAGTTACCATCCATTACCATACAAAATTGTTACAATATTAATGACTATATTTCCTAGGGATATATTACAATCCTGTGACTTATTTATTTTTATAGCTGGAAGATTGTAGCTCTTAATTCCCTTCACCTATTTTGTCTGTTCCTTCACCTCTTTCCTCTCTGGCAACCACCAGTTTGTTCCCTATATCTATGAGTCTATTTCTGTTTTGCTTTTTTTGTTGTTGTTCATTTATTTTGATCTTCAGATTCCACATATAATCAAAATTCTAGGGTCTTTGTCTTTCTCTGTCAGATTTATTTCACTTAGCATAGTGCCCTCCAGGTCCATCCATGTTATCTCAAATGACAATATTTTATTATTTTTTTGTGGCTGAGTAATAATCAATTATATATATATATATATATATATATATATATATATATATATACACACACACATATACCCATTGATAGATGAATGAATAAAGAAGATGTGAGATCTATCTATCTATCTATCTATCTCACATCTTCTTTATTCATTCATCTATCAATGGGCAATTAGGTTGCTTCCATGTCATGGCTTCTGTAAATAGTGCTGCAATGAACACAGGGGTACATACATCTTTTTGAATTGTTTTTTTGTTTTCTGTGGATAAATACCCAGATGTGGGAAATGTTGGGTTGTATGGTAGTTCTATTTTTAGGTTATTGAGGAACTTCCATACTGTTTTCCAAAGTGGCTGCACCGATTTACATTACCATCCACAGTGCACAAGTGTTCCTTTTATTCCACATCCTCACCAACACTTGTTTCTTCTTTTTTTTTTTTTAATAATAACCATTCTGACATGTGTGAGATGATACTCATTGTGGATTTGATTTGCATTTCTCTGATGATTAGTGATGTTGAGCACTTTTGCAAGTACCTGTTGGCCATCTATATAGCTCCTTTAGAAAAATGTCTATTCAGGTCATCTCCCCATTTTCTAATTAGGTTGTTTGTTTTGTTTAGATATTGAGTTGTCTGAGTTCCTTTTATATTTTGGATATTAACCCCTTATCAGACATATTGTTTGCATATATTGTCTCATTCAGTAGGTTGCCTTTTTGTTTTGTTGGTGATTCCATTTGCTGTGCAAAACCTTTTGTTTTGATGTAGTCCCATTTGTTTATTTTTGCTTTTGTTGCCCTTGTCTGAGGAGACGTATCCAGAAAAATATTGCTAAGACTGATGTCATAGAGGTTACTGCCTATGCTTACTAGATCTTATGGTTTCAGGTCTTATATTTAATTCTCTAATCCATTTTGAGTTTATTTTTTATATGGTATAAGAATATGGTTCAGTTTCATTCTTTGTATGTAACTGTCCAGTTTTCCCAGCACCATTTATTGAAGAGACTGTCTTTTCCTCATTGTATATTCTTGCCTCCTTTATCATAGATTAATTGACCATATGAGCATGGGTTTATTTCTGTACTCTATTCTGGTTTCATTGAGCTCTATGTCTGTTTTTGTGCCAGTATATATATATATATATATATATATATATATATATATATATATATTCCTTTTTAGCTGTGTTGGGTCTTCTTTGCTGCAAGCGGGCTCTCTCCAGGTGCAGCGAGCAGGGGCCACTCTTCACCATGGTGTACAGGCCTCTCACTGCAGTGGCCTCTCCCATTTCAGAGCACAGACTCCAGGTACATGGACCTCAGCAGTAGCAGCATGTAGGCTCAGTAATTGTAGCTCATGGGCTCCAGAGTGCAGGCTCAGCAGCTGTGGTGTATGGACCCAGCTGCTCTGTGGCATGTGGGATCCTTCCAGACCAGGGATCAAACCCATGCCCCCTGCATTGGCAGGCGGACTCTCAACCACTTCATCACCAGGGAAGTTCCCATACTGTTTTGATTACTGTAGATTTGTAGTATAGTCTGAAATCAGGTAGCATGAAAACTCCAGCTTTATTCTTTCTTTATCAAGCTTTCTTTGTTTATTCAGAGATTTTGTGATTCCATACAAATTGTAGAATTATTTGTTCTAGTTCTGTAAAAAATGCCGTTGGTATTTTGATAAGAATTGCTTTGAATCTGTAGACTTGATTTGGGTAGTATGACATTTTAACAATTTTGATTCCTCCAATCCATGAACGCAGTATATGTTTTCATTTATTTGTGTTATCTTCAATTTCTTTCCTCAATGTCTAATAGTTTTCAGAATACATATATTTCACCTCCTAGGTTGAACTTATTCCTAAGTATTTCATTATTTTTGATATAATTGTAAATGTAATTGTTTTCTTTATTTCTCTTTCCGATAGTTTGTTGTTAGTGTTTAGAAATGCAAGAAATTTCTGTATATTAGTTTTGTATCCTGAAATTTTACTGAATTCATTTATTAGTTATAATTGTTCTTTGGTGACATCTTTGGGATATTCTATAGAATGTAATGTCATCAGCAAATAGTGACAGTTTTACTTATTTTTTCTCAGTTTGGGTCCTTTTTATTTCTTTTGCTTGCCTAATTGCTTTGGCTAATACTTCCATTACTCTGTTGGATAAAAGTGGTGAGAGTGGGTATCCTTATCTTGTTCCTGATCTTAGAGGAAATGTTTTCAGCTTTTCACTGTTGAATATGATGTTAGATGTGGGTTTGCCATATATGACCTTTATTATGTTGAGGTATGTTCCCTTTATTCCCACTTTGTGGAGAGTTTTTTATCATAAATGTATGTTGAATTTTGTCAAATGCCTTTTCTGCATGTATTGACATTATTATATGATTTTTATCCTTGGTTTTATTAATATGGTATATCACACTGATTGATTTATGGGTGTTCAACCATCCTTGTATCCCTGGAATGAAACTCACTTGATCACAATATACAATCCTTTTAATATATTATTGAATTTGGTTTGCTAATATTTTGTTGCTTAAATTTTTCATATAATCTGCATTTTCTTCCTTCTTTTTGCTTTACTTTGTTTGATATTTTTCTAACTTCTTAAGGTCAAAAGTTAGGTTATTGACTTGAGATGTTTCTTTTTCTAGCATAGGTGTTTGTTGTCATAAAATTCCCTCTAAACACTGATTTAGGCATATCCCATATTTTGGTATATAACATTTGTTTTTTAATTCATCTTAAAGTATTTTCTAAATGACCCATTGATTTCCTCTTTGAGCTAGTAGTTAATTAAGCATGTGTTGTTTAATTTCCATTCAGTTTTTAATTTCCCCCATTTCCTTTTGTTATTAATTTCTAATTTGATTTTATTGTGGTTGAAGAATATGCTTTGTATGATTTTAGTACCCTTAAATTTTTTGAGAGTTATTTAATGGTAAATATATTGTTTATCCTAGAGAATGTTCCGTGTACTGGAGAAGAACATGTATTCTGCTATTATTGGGTGGAATGTTCTAAAGATGTCTGCTATGTCTGTTATTTTATAGTGATGTTCAATTCTTTTATTTCCTTATTGATCTTCTATTTGTTATTTAAAGTAGAATAATGAATCTTTCAACAATTACTGTTGAATTTTCTATTTCTCCCTTCACTTCTGTTAGTTTTTTTCATCGTGAGTTTTGGGGTCTGTTTTTACGTGCATATATGTCTATAATTGTTATGTCTTTTTGATGGAGTCATACATTTATAATTATGAAATATCCTTCTTTTTGGCTAGTGACAATAATTGTCTTAAAGTCTGTTTTGTTTGATATAAGTATAACTATCCCAACTCTCTTTTGCTTGCATGGTAAATAATTTTTTCCATTCTTTTACTTTCAACTTGTTTGTGGTTTGGGTATGAAACTGAGTCTAATGTAGAGAGCATATAGTTTGATTATACTTTAAATTGATTTTGCCATTCTCTGGCTTTTAATTGAATGATTTAGTCCATTTATATTTATTGCAATGACTAATAAAGTAAGATTCATGTCTGCACTTTTGTTATTTCCTTTCTCTATGTCTTATAACTTGTTTCTCAATATCATCATTATTGCCTTTTTTGTGTTAGATATATTTAGTATGCCATTTTAATTCTCTTGTTATTTTTTTAATGATTACTTCATGGAATATCATTAACATCTTAATTTATAACAGTCTATTTCAGACAAATAGCAACTTATTATCAGTAGCACACAAAACCTTGCTCCTATATAGCTTTACTCCCCCTCCCTTTGTGCTATTATTGTCACAAATCAATCTTTATGAATTGCGTGCCTATCAATATAGATTTACTATTATTGCATCATACAGTTGTCTTTTAAATGAGATAATAAAAAAGAGTTACAACCAAAATATATTTATACTGTCTTATATATTTACCTAAATATTTACCTTTACTGACACTCTATATTTTCATGTGGATTTAAGTTATTCTTGAGTGTCTTTTTATTTTAGCCTAAATGACATCCTTTACTATTTTTGTAGTGCAGCTTCGATAGCAATAAACTTTAAAAGTTTCTGTTCATATGAAATATTTAATTTCTCTTTAATTCTTATTGCTTTTTTTCCAGTTTAGTTGAGATATTATTCACATATAACATATATAAATTTAAGGTGCACATTGTGATGATTAAGTACATGTATATATTACAAAATGATTACCACAATAATGTTAGTTAACTCCATCCCTTCACATAATTATGATTTGTGTGTTTGTATGGCAGGTAATAAAATGTAAAATTTACTGTCTTAAGAACTTTCAAATATATAATACAGTATTGTTAATTATAGCTAGGAGTTTGTACACTTTGACCAACATCTCCGCATTTCTCCCCCACCATCCTCTAGCAACCATCATTCCACTCTATTTCTGAGTTGAGATTTTTCATTGACAGATTCCACATATATGTGAGAACACACAACATTTGTCATTGTCTGTCTGACTTATTTCACTTAGCATAATACACTCAAAGTCCATCCATGTTGTTGCAAATGGCAAAATTTCACTCTTTTTTGTGGGTGAATAATATTCCATTATATATATAAATATACCACATTTTATTTACTCATTCATCCACTGATGGACATTTAGGTTACTTCCATAGCTTAGCTATTTTAAATCATGCTGCAATGAACATAGGGGTACAGATATCTATTTGCGATAGTATTTTCATTTCCTTTGGATATATACCCAAAAGTAGAGTTGCTGGATCATACATTAGTTATATTTTTAATTTTTTGAGAAATCTCCATACTGTTTTTCATAAATGCTTTACCAACTTAAATTCACCAACAGTGTACAAGGGTTCCCTTTTCCCCACATACTCACCAACACTTGTGATTACTTGTCTTTTTGATAATAAACATTCTTACAGGTGTGGGGTTATATCTCATTGTGGTTTTGGTTTGCATTTTCCTGATGATTACTGATGTCAAGCATCTTTTTTTGTTTGTTTTTTTCTTTGTTTTGTTTTTGTTTTTTGTTTGTTTGTTTGTTTTGTGTGGTATGCGGGCCTCTCACTGTTGTGGCCTCTCCTGCTGTGGAGCACAGGCTCCGGACGCGCAGGCCCAGCGGCCATGGCTCACGGGCCCGGCCACTCCATGGCATGTGGGATCTTCCCAGACTGGGGCACGAATCCATGTCCCCTGCATCGGCAGGCAGACTCTAAACCACTGCGTCACCAGGGAAGCCCTGTAATGACGTTTTAAATCAGTAAGTGTGATGCCTCAGGCTTTGTTCTTCTTTTTCAAATTGCTTTGACTATTTGGGGTCTTTTGTGGTTCCACACAAATTTTAGAATTTTTTTTCTTTCTGTGAAATATGTCTTTGGAAATTTGATAGGGAATTCATTGAATCTATAGAAGTATTGAAAGATAGTATGGATATTTCTAAAATGTGAATCCTTCTGATCCATGAATATAGGATATCTTTTCATTTATTTGTGTCTTCAGTTTCTTAAAATTTTCTGTACAGATCTTTCACTTTTTTGGTTAAATTTTTTCCTAAGTGTTTTATTTCTTTTTCATATAGTTTGTAGTTAGTGTATAGAAATGCAACTGATTTTTGTATTATGATTTTGTATCCTGAAACTTAACTGAATTCATATATTAATTCTAATAATTTTTGGTGGAGTATTTAGAGTCTTATATAATAAATATAGGATCCTATCATCTGCAAAAGGAAACAGTTTTATTACTCCCTTTCTGGTTTAGATGCTTTTTATTGACTAACTGCTATGGATAGAACTTCTCAGTATTATGTTGAGTAGGAGAGCTGAGAGTGAGCACCCTTGTTTTATTCACAATCTTAGCAGGAAAATTTCAACTTTTTACCATTGATTATGATATTTGCTGTGGGTTTGTCATATATGGCATTTATTATGTTGAGATATGTTCCTTTTATACCCAATTTGTTGAGAATTTTTATAGGAAAGAATATTGAATTTTGGCAAGTGTTTTTTTCTGCATCTATTAACATGACCATAAAATTTGTATCCTCTATTAATGTGGTGTATCACATTTATTGATTACTGTATGTTGAACCATTCTTTTATTCTAAGGATAAATCCCACTTAATCATGGTGTATGATCCTTTTAATGTAGTGTTGAATTTGGACTGCTGATATTTTTTTGAGAAATTTGCACCTATGTTCAACAGGAACATTGACCTGTAGTTTTCTTTTCTTGTAGTGTCCTTATCTGGCTTTTGTTCCAGGGTAATGTTGGCCTTGTAAAATGAGTTTGGAAGTGTTTCTTTCTCTTCAATTTTAAAAAGTTGTTCTTTAAATATTTGGTAGAATTTACCAGTGAGACCAACTGATCCTGGGCTTTTCTTTGTTGGGAGGTTATTGACCACAGATCTTATCTGTTTCTTCATGATTGGTCTCTTCAGGTTTTCTATTTTTTTCATGATTTAGTCTCAGTAGGTTGTATGTTTCTAGGAAGTTATCCATTTATTCTAGGTTATTCAATTTGTTGGTACATAATATTTCATAATAGTATTTTATGGTCATTTATGTATCTATGGTATCAGTTGTAGTGTCTTCTTACATTTGTGATTTCATTTATTTGAGTCTTTTTTTTTCTTAGTCTACCTAAAGGTTTGTCAATTTTTTTTATCTTTTCAAAAAAATCCAGCTCTTAGTTTCATTGATGTTTGTATGGTTTTTATGGTCTCCATTTGTTTCTGCTCAGATCTTTGTTATTTTCTTCCTTCTGCTAACATTGGGCTTAGTTTGTTCTTTTTTTCTAGTTTCTTGAGGTGTAAAATTAGATTATTTATGATCTTTCTTCTGTCTTGATTTAGGCATTTATCACTGTAATCTTCACTCTTAGAACTGCTTTTACTACATCTCATAAGTTTTGATCTGTTTGTTTCCATTTTTGTTTCAAGATATTTTTATTTTCTCTTTTGGTTTCTTATTTGACCCATTGATTGTTCAGGTGTGTGTTATTTCATATTTACACATTTTGTGAAATTTTCAATTTTCTTCCTGTTTTTGATTTCTAGCTTCATACCATTGCTGTTGGAAAAGATATGACCAATTTTCTTTAATTTTCTAAGGCTTGTTTTGTGACTTAACATATGCTCTATCCTGGGAATGTTCCATTTGCACTTGAGAAGAATGTGTATGCTGCTGCTGTTAGGTGGAATATTCTGTATATGTCTGACACAATCATTTGGCCTAAAGTATAGCTCAAGTCTAGTGTTTCCTAATTGATTTTCTTTCTAGATGACCTTTCCATTGTTGAACATGGGGTATTGATTGAAGTCTTCTACTACTTTTATATTATTATCTACTTCTCCATTCAGGTCTTTATTCACTCTTTGTTATATCCTCCTGATGCATTGACCCCTTCATCATTATATAATGACTTTGTCTTTTGTTACAGTTTTTGACTTAAAATCTATTTTGCCTAATACTAGTATAGCTACCCATGCTCTCTTTTTTCCATTTACATGGAATATCTTTTTCTATTCCTTCACTTTGAGCTCATGTGTATTCTTGAAGATGAATTGAATCTCTTGTTGGCAGCATATAGCTGGGTCTTATTTTTAAACCATTCAGCCACTCTATGATTTTTGATTATAGAATTTAGTTCATTTACATTTCAAGTAGTTATTGATAAGTAAGAAATGTACCATCTTATTAATTTTTTTCTGGCTATTTTGCAGCTACCTGTTCCTTTTTTAGTCTTTTGTTGTCTTTCTTTATGGACTGATGATTTTCTGTAGTGGCATTCTTTGATTTCCTTCTCTTTTTCTTTCGTGTAAATCTATCTACTGTAGGATTTTACTTTGTGATTACCATAAGGTTTACATGAACCATCTTATAGATATAGCAATCTATTTTATGCTTTCTATAATTTAACTTCAATCACATACAACTCTATCTTTTACTTCCCTCTCAATAATTTGTTTTCAGTGTCATAATTTACCTCTTTTTATACTGTGTATCCATTAACAAATTATTATAGTTATACTTACTTTTAAACTTATGTCCTTTAAATATTCATACTAGAGTTACATTATTAACACACCAACATATTACAGTGTTAGTATATTCTGAATTTAACTGTATACTTATATTTATCATTAAGTGTTATATTTTCACATGTTTCCTTGTTACTAATTTCATTTCATTCCATTTCATTTCAGCTTGGAGAACTCTTTTCAGCCCTTATTGAAGAACAGGGTTAGTGGTGGTGAACTCCCTCTGCTTTTGTTTGTTTGGGAATATCTTTATCTTTCCTTCATTCCTGAAAGACAACTTTGTAAAGTATTCTTGGTTGGCAGTTTTATATTTCAGCACTTTGAATATATCGTCCCACACTCTCCTGGCCTGCAAGGTTTCTGCTGGCTCCTCCGCTGATACATTTATGGGTGTTCCCTTATATGTGAGAAAAAAAATTACTTATTTTAAAATTATCTCTTTATCTTTGATTTTAGACAGTTTTATTAAGATGTGATTTTGAGAAGATTGTTTTTTAGGTTAAAACTTTGGGGAGACCTCTTAGCTTCATGGTCTTGGGTATCTAAATTTTTCCATAGATTAGGGTAGTTCTCAGACATTATTACTTTAGATAATCTTTCTTTTCCTTTTTCCCTATCTTCTTCTCCTGGGACTCTAGTAATGTGTAGATTCTTTTCTTTTCTTTTTTTGCTTCTCTGACTGTATGACTTTATATGACCTGTCTCCTATTTTGCTAATTGTTTTCTTCCACTTGGCCAAGAATTTCTATTTGATTTTCAGTGTAGTCATTGTAGTGTTCAACTCTAGAATTTCTGCTCAATTTTTTTAATGGTTTCTATTTCTCTGTTGAACTTATTTTGATCATGCATTGTTTTTCTAATTTCATTTTGTTGTCTATCTCTGCCTTCTTATAGTTTACCAAATTTCTTTAAGAGGATTATTCTGAATTCTTTGACAGAGATCATCATTTATTTAGAGTCAGCCATTGGAATTTTATTAGTTTCCTTTGGCACTGTCATATTTCTTTGATTTTTCATAATCTTTGTGGTCTTGCATTAGTGTCCACACATTTGAGGATATAGGCACAACTTCCAGTATTTACTGGCTTCAGAAAGCAAAGCCCTTCACCAGTCAGTCCATCCAGAGGTTCTAGGTGGGAAGCCTGGTGGTGTCTGCAGGCATGTTTGATGTTGGAATCCTTGG
This sequence comes from Pseudorca crassidens, assembly GCF_039906515.1. Classification (NCBI taxonomy): domain Eukaryota; kingdom Metazoa; phylum Chordata; class Mammalia; order Artiodactyla; family Delphinidae; genus Pseudorca; species Pseudorca crassidens. The sequence continues at coordinate 56,543,715 of NC_090317.1, read as the reverse complement.
GCAGCCTGGTGCTAAGGAGGATTAAAAGCCTTGGACAGCAATACTCAGCTTGGTGATGAGCCCTGCTGGGACCCTGGGGTTACAGGTGGCTCTGTGGAGCCTGGAACTGTGGGTGTTGAAAGAGAACCTGAGGCCTCAGGAGTCTCCAGGACTGTGGGGACCAGCCAGTGTTCTGATGTGTTAGGAACCTGAGTTTGATGGAGCACTCTGTGAGCCTCTCATGGACACAGGATCCAGCTGGTGCTGGAGGGAACTGGTAATATGGGTTCACAAGAACCCACTAGCAGCTTGGTGCCACTGGCAGGCACAGGGTGACCTGGGGCCTGTGTTTGCAGAACCCCATTGAGAATTTGGAGCCAAGGATGCTGTTTAGAACTGTTTGGTTTCCTTTAGCAAAGGAAACCATAACCAAGACGAAAAGACAACCCTCAGAATGGGAGAAAATATTTGCAAACGAATCAATGGCCAAAGGATTAATCTCCAAAATATATAAACAGCTCATGCAGCTCAATATTAAAGAAACAAACAACCCAATCCAAAAATGGGCAGAAGACCTAAATAGACATTTCTCCAAAGAAGACATACAGATGGTCAAGAGCACATGAAAAGCTGCTCAACATCACTAAATGTTAGAGAAATGCAAACCAAAACTACAATGAGGTATCACCTCACACCAGTTAGAATGGGAATCATCAGAAAATCTACAAACAACAAATGTTGGAGAGGGTGTGGAGAAAAGGGAACCCTCTTGCCCTGTTGGTGGGAATGTAAATTGATACAGCCACTATGGAGAACAGTATGGAGGTTCCTTAAAAAACTAAATATAGAATTACCATATGACCCAGCTATCCCCCTACTGGGCATATACCCAGAGAAAACCATAATTCAAAAAGACACATGCACCCCAATGTTCATTGCAGCATTATTTACAATAGCCAGGTCATAGAAGCAACCTAAATGCCCATCGACAGAAAAATGGATAAAGAAGTTGTGGTACATATATACAATGGAATATTACTCAGACATAAAAAGGAATGAAACTGAGTCATTTGTTGAGACGTGGATGGGTCTCGAGACTGTCATACAGAGTGAAGTAAGTCACAAAGAGAAAAACAAATATCGTATATTAACGCATGTATGTGGAACCTAGAAAAATGGTACAGATGAACCGGTTTGCAGGGCAGAAGTTGAGACACAGATGTAGAGAACAAACGTATGGACACCAAGGGGGGAAAACCGCGGTGGGGTGGGGATGGTGGTGTGCTGAATTGGGCAATTGGGATTGACATGTATACACTGATGTTTATAAAATTGATGACTAATAAGAACCTGCAGTATAAAAAAACAAAGAAATAAACAGAAAAACACAACTAATACTAAACTCTCTTTGGGTTATTTGTATGGAAATATGTTAATATAAATGTTTCAGACATTACATTAAATTTCTAAAAATCTTATATGTTCTAGTATAACGTTATAAGTCATAATTTTAGTTATTACTTTAAAATGTATATCTCAGAAATAACTCAATTTCCTTGTCAATTGCATTATTATGAACTTTCATCAAATCTTTAACTGTGGGACGAGGGGAAGATGGCGGAAGAGTAAGATGCGGAGATCACCTTTCTCCCCACAGATACACCAGAAATACATCTACACGTGGAACAACTCATACAGAACACCTACTGAATGCTGGCAGAAGACCTCAGACCTCCCAAAAGGCAAGAAAGTCCCCACGTACCTGGGTAGGGCAAAATCAAAAAAAAGAATAAACAGAGACAAAAGAATAGGGACGGGACCTGCACCAGTGGGAGGGAGCTGTGAAGGAAGAAAGGAAGCCCTTTCACGGGTGGAGACTGCGGGTAGCAGAGGGGGAAAGCTTCAGATTCCTGGAGGAGAGCACAGCAACAGGGGTGCGGAGGGCAAAGCAGAGAGATTCCCGCTGAGAGGATCGGTGCCAACCGGCACTCACCAGCCCGAGAGGCTTGTCTGCTCACTCGACGGGGCGGGCGGGTCTGGGAGCTGAGGCTTGGGCTTCGGTGGGAGCGCCGGGAGAGGACTGGGGTTGGCAGCGTGAACACAGCCTGCAGGGGCTTAGTGCACCACAGCTAGCCCGGAGGGAGTCCAGATAAAAGTCTGGACCTGCCGAAGAGGCAAGAGACTTTTTCTTCCCATTTTGTTTCCTGGTGCACGAGGAGAGGGGATTAAGAGCGCTGCTTAAAGGAGCTCCAGCCATAAAAGGAAACGAAATTGCGCTATTTGTAATGAGGTGGATGTACCTAGAGTCGGTCATACAGAGTGAAGTAAGTCAGAAAGTGAAAGACAAATACCGTATGCTAACACATATATATGGAATTTAAGAAAAATAATTCGTGAAGAACCTAGGAGTAAGACAGGAATAATGACACAGACCTACTACAGAATGGACTTGAGGATATGGGGAGGGGGAAGGGTAAGCCGTGACAAACTCAGAGAGTGGCATGGACATATATACACTAACAAACGTAAAATAGGTAGCTTGTGGGAAGCAGCCGCATAGCACAGGGAGATCAGCTCTGGGCTTTGTGGCCACCTAGAGGGGTGGGATAGGGAGGGTGGGAGGGAGGGAGATGCAAGAGGTAAGAGATATGGGAACATATGTATATGTATAACTGATTCACTTTGTTATAAAGCAGAAACTAACACACCATTGTAAAGCAATTATACTCATTGTAAATATACACATTGTAAAGCAATTATACAATAAAGATGTAAAAAAAAATCTTTAACTGTGGTCATTTTTAAGTCCTTTGTCATTTGCAGACAGTTCTGGGTATACTCTGATGCTTTTGCAAATTTATTCCTATAAAAGTGTTTCATCTTCACGGAATTCATGGAAAAGTCTCTGACAAGTACACGTTTCTGGTAACTGACTATACTGCTGAATGAATATGTGTTTTCAGAACTCTAATGGAAAACTGATGAATTCATAAAAGTGCTAACAAAAGATCAAGATGAAAAAAATTAATTACATGGGACTGAGTGAACTCGTGAGGATGATTATAATTTTTGTGACTTTCCGTTTGAATAAAAAAAATAAAATTAAATTAAAAAAAATTAAAAAGAACTGTTTGAGCTGCCTGGAGTCACTGGAGCTAGCAGGCACTGTGTGGAGAAGTCAGAGGCAGCCTGTATTTGTAGGATCCAGCAGGGAGCCACCTAAAGTTGTAAGTCAGCCTGGTGCTGGGGCAGGTTGACTCTGGGGTCTGTGTTGAAGTAGGACACTCACTCTACTCTCCTTCTGCCACAGCAATGTTTCTCTCTCCACACTGGGTTGCCTGGGTTTGGAGGAGTAATGGTGGTAGTTTGAATCTATCTTTTCTACCCTCCCCAATGAGTCCTTTCTTATTTCTGTGCTTTACCCATGTGGTGTACTGTTTCACCTGAAATACTTGGCTTATGTTAAGGCATTTTCAAGCACAGATAGTAGTTCAGATTGATGTTTCTGGGGGGATGAGTGGTAGAAGTTCCTATGCCATCATTTTTCTCTTATTCATTTTTGAAGAATTGTTTTGATGGATAAATACTTGGTTGATAGTTATTTTCTTTCAGCACTGTTAATATGCTATCCAAGTGTCTTCTGACCTCCATGGTTTCTGATGATAAATCAGCATTTTAATCTTATAGAAGATCTTATGGATGTGATGAGTCACCTCTCTCTTGCTGTTTTCAGGATTTTCTTTGTCTTTCAACAGGTTGATTATGGATTATGGTATATCTGAGTTTGGATTTCTTTGGATTTCTTCTGCTGGAGTTCACTGAGCATCTTGGATGTGTATATAAATGTATTTCATACAAGTTAGGAAGTTTTTTTGCCATTATTTTTTCAAATATTTTTTTCCTCCTTTTTCTCTCTCCTCTTTTTGAACTCTCATTATGTGGTTTTGGTATGTTTGATGGTGTCCTACAGGTTTCTTAGGTTCTGTTTATGATAAGATATTTCAATTAACCTACCTTTCAGTTTACTGATTCTTTCTTGTCCTTGCTCAAATATGCTATTAAGCCTCTTAATAAAATTTTAATTTCAATTATTGTATGTTTGAACTCCAGAATTTCTATTTGGTTCCTTTTTAAGATTTTCTTTCTTTATTAATATTCTCTGTTTTTTGACACATTGTTCTCCTACTAACTTTTATTTCTTCATACATGACTTCTTTTTCTTTTTTTGAACATGTTTAAAATAGCTGATTAAAGTCTTTTTTAGTAAGCCCAATGTTTATGTTTCCTCAGGAACATTTTCTATTGATTGCTTTTTTTCTTGTGTACGGGCTATACTTTTTGATTTTTTTGCGTGTCTAGTATTGTTTTTATTGAAAACCAGACATTTAATTTTTTAATTTTTTAAAAAGTTTCATTGAGATGTAATTAATATGCCATACAATTCTCCCATTTAAAGCATACAACTCACTAGTTTTTGGTGTATTCACAGAGTTGTGCCTCCGTCACCATAATCAACTTTAGAGCATGTCCATCAACCAAGTAAGAAGCCCTGTACTTCTTAGCTGCCATCCCTCACCTCCTCCATCCCTCCCAGCCTTAGACAACCACTAGTCTACGTTCTGTTTCTATACATTTGCCTAACAATGGGGGTTTTGCTCACCAAAATTCTTGGGTCTTCCATCACTTGGGTCATTCCTGGGTGCTGATTCCCTGGCATATCTGGCCTGCCCAGAGGGCAGGCTCACAGGCTGAGCCCACCCAGAGAACACAAAACCCTTGAGGCAGAGAGGCCTGGAAGCTGAAGACATCAGTAGGGGTGTGTGTGTGTGTGTGTGTGTGTGTGTGTGTGTGTGTGTGTGTGTGTTTGGGGGTGTTTCAGGGCTGTGGACCAGATTCTGACAATATCTGCTTATCATGCTAATTCCCTATGCTGCCGGTGGTCCTCTTCCCATCCAAGTATCTTCTTTGTTTCCGTCCATTAAATGGCACCTCTTTCTTCCAAGATCCAGGACCAGTATTGTGAAAAGTCTCTCCTCCTCATCCTCATCTCATTTACTGCATCCTCTTCCCAGATGGGAGGGACTGTGGCTTTAGAAATAATGGTCAGGGCATGTGTTTCTGCTCTGAGACCTAAAGATGGAGATTGGACAGGTGAACAGAGTTCTGGGGGAGAGCATCCACAGGCAAATGGGGGAAGCAGAAATAGGCTTGGAGTTTGCATGGATCAGTTAGCAAGCCTGAGGGCCTGGAGTGGGACTCCTGAGGGTAAAGGCCATGATGAAGTGGGGAGAGAGGGTGAGAGCAAGATCCTGCATGCAGGTTCTTGGTGACCTTGGTAAGGAAAACCAGACATTTAAAATAATATAGTATGGCACTTCTGGAAATCACATTCTCCTCTCACTCTAGTGTTGGTTGTTTTTGTTGACTTTGTGTTTGTTGTTTGCTTGTTTGGTGAATTTTCTGAACTAAGTCTGTAAAGTCCATACTCTTTGTCATGTGTGGTCACTTATGTCTCTCTCCAATTAATTTGTTGGTCACCTAATGATTTAACAGAGATTTTCTTAAACATATGTAACCAATATGTCTCCCAATCTTTGCTAAGAGACCTATGTTCATGTTGGGACACACTTTGAACACTCAACTAGGCATTTTACCACTTTGCTTTAGCCTTCACTTCCTGCTAGCTCAAAGCCTCAAGGTTAGCCACTAATGACACTTAGTGCCTATTTAGGTCTTTGCTGAACATCCTGCACAGCAATAGGTGAGTACATGACCATTTAGATTTCCAAGAATATGTTTGAGCTTTTCAAAACCCCATATATATCTCTAATTTCTCAGCTTTTCATTCTAAGGAGTTTTATTAGCTAAATGTTTGCCTCAAGTTTTAATCATCATCCTAGTTACTCACAATGCTCAACAATTGCTTCTGATTGTTTTTGACATGCTCCCAGAGAAAAGACAATTCACACTGAGTGAGTTCTGAGGTCAAGTAAAGACAATCTTGCAAGTGAGGTCTTCCAGGGTAATCCAGCCATTTCAAATAAAAGTAATTCTCTTGGAATGGGGCTCTGTAAGAGTAACAACCTCATTCTGCTCCCTTCAATGCCAGACTGCTTGCTGGTTTTCGCTGTGACTATGGGCTTTTTGTATTCAAGTGTATCTTGTTGCTGTCAAAGGAGTGATAGGATTAGGCCAAGTTAACCTGCCACAGATCCCATTGTTCTTACCAGGATTCAGATGTATTTCTTGAACATAGGCTTCCCAGATTGGTGTAAGCCTTTGCTTAATTACTAGAGTTGTGAGTAAATTTATTCTGACAATTTTTGCTAGTATTCTCATTGTTTTTATAGAGGAGTGGGTTTTCAGAGGTCTTCACTCTGCCATTTTTGCTGATGTTTTTTGTTACCTGAAATTTGTACTTTTAATTTTTCTACTTTAAATTGAAACATTAAGGCCTCACAATTGTGAAGCCAAAAAAGGTAATTTTGAAAAGTGACTTTCATTTAAAAAAACTTACTGTAAATTGAGTCTTTTCTTTGACAATGTAACTTTCTTCAAGGAGTAAAAACAATACAGTGTAGTAAAAATAGCCTGGTCAAATGGAAATGTATGCATATTTTCATAGACATCAGGAGAGCCCCATTAATTTTTATTTCTTTTGACCTTATATTTATATACTACCATGATGTAAAATTAGACCTAACAAAATTAGACTCTTCATCAACAAAAAATTGTTTTGCATGACTTGACTACTCCTTGCCTGTGTTAAGTTACATTACACAAAAGACCCTTATTTATTAGATTCAGGAATAAAGAAGAAATATGACACCTCAATAAAATTTCACATAACAAGCATTGGTTATTTATTGTTTCATCAACATTTAAATAACCGGCATCGCACACAAAAAAGAGAAAGATGATTCGGTGAATGTGACAAGTACAAAGTATTATCTCTCTTGTAAATGGGACTAAAAGGAACTGAAATGCAAGGCACAATATTAAAAGTGTGAATTATGATTGTTTTATATTTTTTGAAAAGCAATGTCTATCAAGATACTGCTAGTTTCCTGGCACTGGTGACTTCTACTATTTCAAATTCTCAGAGTACTTATCAGAGCAATTAGCTACTATGTGCCAACAATGAAGTCTCTGTGTTTAGATGACTCATCTCCTGTTTTAATTGTTCTAGTTAATTTCCTATTTATCATCCTGCTTTCTTTGCTGAGTATTCTCAGTGTGACTTATTTCTTCTTATCACATATGCCCTAGGTCCTAAGGCCCAGTTGGTAACTTAACTTTGAGCTTATCTCCACATAATTTTTTTTAACATCTTTATTGGAGTATAATTTCTTTACAATGGTGTGTTAGTTTCTGCTTTATAACAAAGTGAATCAGCTATATATATACATGTATTCCCATATCTCCTCCCACTTGCATCTCCCTCCCACCCTCCTTATCCCACCCCTCTAGGTGGTCACAAAGCACCGAGCTGATCTCCTTGTGCTACGCGGCTGCTTCCCACTAACTAGCTATTTTACATTTGGTAATGTATATATGTCCATGCCTCTCTCACTTCATCACAGCTTACCGTTCCCACTCCCCATGTCCTCAAGTCCATTCTCTACATCTGTGTCTTTATTCCTGTCCTGCTCCTAGGTTCTTCAGAACCATTTTACTTTTTTTAGATTCCATATATACGTGTTAGCATACTGTATTTGGTTTTCTCTTTCTACTTACTTCACTCTGTATTACAGACTCTAGGTCCATCCACCTCACTACAAATAACTCAATTTTGTTTTTTTAGGGCTGAGTAATATTCCATTGTATATATGTGCCACACTTTCTTTATCTAGTCATCTCTTGACAGACACTTAGGTTGCTACCATGTCCTGGCTATTGTAAATAGAGCTGCAATGAACATTGTGGTCTACATAAAATTAATATGATGATATTATTTACTATCCAGAGCAGGCAGCTCCAGGTATTTTCCATTTGTCCTTATAACACTGGAGTGAGAAGGAGTTTATATGAAGTGTTCTTGTCTAACAGGGGTTCTGTATATGACAACAATGTGGCAGTGTGTATTAAAAAAGAAGTGGTAGGTGAAGAATCTATGGTAACTGCTTCATCCAAATAGGTTCCCAGCTCTCAGTAGATAGGTTTATTTTCACCTTTCTCTAGAAACCCCTGTACCTATTACAATCTGCTTTCAGATAGTAGATGACTTGGAATATCACACAAATTTTACCAAGGCAAAGAGAAATTAAATTGTATTTTTTAAGGATACATTGTGGAGAATGTTTTTGCAGTTCTGATAGAAATATTACTTAATCCATTCTTAACCCAGAAAAATATATTAAAAACACAATGAATACAGAAAATTTCTCTAATTTGAACCAGCATGGAAGTATAAACTAAATTGTTTCTTTTAAGTAATGAATTTATTAGTTTCAACTGCATATTATTCCTAGAACTGGGCCAACAGTGTTACAAATTTCAGCTTCTCAAGATATTTGCCTTAATGAAGTGTTTTTTATAATTGTTGTATCAGGTATTTGTATGTATATTAGTACTTGTAAAATGGCATACATTTAAAATAGTTAATGCTCATCTTAAACACATTCAGAAAGCTACATCTGATTCTTATTAATCACGTAGAATGTTACAGTTGCCATGTTATTACTAGAAATGAAGTTAAGTAAAAATGATCTTTACTCTCTAAGCACTCTCAATCTACTGTGAAAGACTAAAAAAATGAAAAGTAAGGGGTGCTACTAAAGCTCAGAAGAGAGGCATGTAACCCAGGCATAGAGGACATTTAACCCAGAGAAATACCTGGAGTTGCCTGCTCTGGATACTAAATAAGATTATTATATGAACTCTTATGAAGAGATAAGCCAAAATTCGTTATATTCTAGTCAAAAGGAACAACATGTGTCCACGCCCATAGATCTAAGAGAACATGGCCCATTCAGGAAGTACAAATAGTTCAGTGTGGTCGGAGCATAGATGGAGGGAAGGTTGATGCCAAAAGACAGACATATGTGTGGGGTATATGTGGGGCAGTGGTAGAGGATGTGTCTGACCGGGTAGGCAGGATCTAGGAGATAATAAAGGGTTTTGTATACCATATTAAGGAATAATGATTCAAACTGAAATTGATGTAGAGGTATTGAAACGTCTTAAGCAAGGGAGTATTCTAATCAGACCTGAGTTTTAGAATGAATGTAATACAGTTATTCCAGAGTAATTTGTTATAGAAACCCAAGCTAAGACAAAAATTGGTACCAAGAAGTAGAGTGCTGCAGTAACAAATACCTAAAAATTTGAAAGTGGCTTTGGAGCTACGGAACAGGTAGAGGCTGGAGGAATTTTAAGGTGCATGTTAGAAAAAGCTGATATTGCAATGAAGCGACTGCTAAAGGTGATAGTGGTGAGGACTAAGAAAGAGGCAAGCTGGAGAAAAGCTTACATTTTCTTAGAAAATGCATAAATCATCAGGAAAAGAATACTGCTAAAAATATGGATGGTAAAGGCCATTCTGATGAAGTCTCAGAAAGAAATGAGGAACCTGATGGAAACTGGAGTAAAGGTGGCCCTTGTTATAAAGTAGCAGATAATTTGGTTGAATTGCATTTGTGTTCTAATGTTTTGTGGAAGGTAGAACTTGTGAGTGATGAAATTGGATGTTTAACTGAAGAGGTTTCTAAGCATAATGTTGAAGAAGTGGCTTGGTTCCTCTTGGCTGCTACAGTAAAATTCAAAAAAAACAAACAAGTTGAAGATAGAATTGTTAAGCAGAAAGGAAGCAGAACTTAAAGATTAGGAAAATCTGAGCCTGTCCATATTAAAAAAAAATAAAAAAAACATGTTTGGAAGAGAACACTAATGATGTGTGATCAACTGATAAGAATTTTAGCGCAAGTGTGAACTAATTAGCTATCCCAGTAGGAACATGCCAGTTTCAGCTAAAGGGGACAGAGAAAGCAGGATGAAATGAAGGAAAGCTGTGAAATTTCTTGGATTTTACAGGATGAGATCATAGGGCCATTTAGGTGTTTAAGTGGGCTGTTGAGACAGGGGAAGAATGATCCTGAAGGTAATTCAGAGATTATCAAGGCTGCTGTCCTAGTTTTTAAAAGAGGGCGTTGGTATCATTTTGGTTTCAACAGGCCGAATAGCCTCTGCCGAAAGCCTTGGGAAGAGGACCACACAGAGCTATGGTAATGGGGTTGCTCCAAGTCTGGGAGGCATAACCCCTACCTGGCAGAGCTGCAGGGGCAGGACTGCCACATCAGTGGGTCCAGAAATTGAGACCTCCACCCCAGTGGGTCTGAAAGACAGAGCATAGAGCCAAAGCCAATCCTCTTTGATCTCATAAAGTTTGCCTTGCTAGGTTTTGGACTTGCTTGGGACCTATCACCCCTTTTATCTTTCCAAATTAACCCATTTGGAATGGGAAAATCTAGCCTATGCTTGTCCCACCATATATTTTGGAAGCACATAACTTGTTTGCTTTCACAGTTTCATAGCTGGTGAGGAATTTTGACTCAGTATTAATTGTACCTCTCAAGTCTCACCCATACCTGATTTAGATGATATTTAGGTGGGACTTTGGGCTTTAGACTTGAGAGTTGATAATGGAATGAGTTAATACTTTGCGGGCTCTTGGGATAAAGTGAATATATTTTGTATGTGAAAAGCATGTAAATTTTTAGAGACTATGGATGGAATGCTGTGGACTGAATATTTGTATCCCCCCAGTTCATATGTTGAAGCCTTAATCCTCAATGTGATGACATTTGGAGGTGTAGCCTTTGGGAGGTAATTAGTTATGAAGGTAGAGCCCACATGAATGGGATTAGTACCTTTATAAGAAGAGACACGGGAGAAATGATCTCTCTCTCCACTATGTGAGGATACAGCAAGAAGCTGGCTGTTTGCAGACCAGGAACACAAAATCTGTTGGAACCTTAATCTTGGACTTTACAGACTCAAGGACTGTGAGAAATAAATGTTTGTTGATTAAGCCACCAAATCTATGGTAATTTGTTATAGCAGCCCAGACCAACTAAGACAAATAGTGAACCCACCCACGTGTAGCTAATTTTGCTCATCTTTCTAAAAATTTCCTGCACAAGTCCTTCATGGTTTCACACTGTCTTCATCACAAAACACAACTCCTACGCCAGACTGTGGGTGGTAGGGTAATCAAGGAAGGCTTCTGAGAGGAGATATTGCCTGAGCTGAGTCATGTAAGAAACAGAGGAGCTATTTGTGCTAAGAAGGATGTTTTGACATAGAAGCAGCAGCACTGGCAAAGGTCCAGAAATATAAGGAAGCAAAGCACAGATAAATATATGATGGGAGTATAGACTGGTGAAGAACATGACAAAAAGTGAACATGGGGTGCATGTGGAAGAGTTGTGGGGTCTAGAGAAACTGGTACATGTTTCAGAGATTTTTAGAAGATAATATTGACAAGACTTTGTGTCTGACTTGATGAGTAGGACTCACAGGGATGAAGAGGAAGAGATTGAGATGACTTTGATTCTTCTGTTTTGGGCCACTGGATGGATGGTGGTGGCATTCAAAGAGACCACAAGAGGGTAAATGAGCAGATTTTAGGTAGAAGATACTGAGTTCAATTAGGGGTATATTGAGTTTGAGGTGTTCAAGTAGAGATTTCCAGTGGGCCTAGGGCTCAAGGAACTATCCTAGGGAAAAATTGCTTAGACTATTAAAACACTTCAAACCGTATTTTGATACTACAAATATAAATTTACATAAATTTTAGCTTAGAGCTTACCTAGTCTATTAAATGTTTTAGCAGTAGCAGCCCATTTGGTAATCATTCACTCTATTCTATACAGTATAAATAAACTAGAAACTACTTATTAATGTGTGACTTCAGAGTTTTAGATTTTATAAACTAGCTTTTGACATTTATATTTATACTTGTGCATACTCCATTAGACTGTAGAGAAGAGAGTAGTTGACAAAGAGAAAGTAAAGATATTTGTTTTTATTAATTCAATTTGCTTAAAACTGCATTTTTATTTATTTATTTATTTGGTTGTGCCAGCTCCTTAGTTGCGACACGTGGGCTCCTTAGTTGAGGCACGTGAATTCTTAGTTGTGGCATGCATGTGGGCTCTAGTTCCCTGACTTGGGACCGAACCTGGGCCCCCTGAATTGGGAGCTCGGAGTCTTACCACCGTGCCACCAGGGAAGTCCAAAACTGCATTTTTAATAAGCATAGTAGAGTAGTAGTAGAGCCTGGAAGCTGATTTTTTTTAAGATTTATTATTTATTTATTTATTTAATTTATTTTTGTCTGGGTTAGGTCTTCAGTTGAGGCACATGGGGTCTTTGTTGAGGCATGCAGAATCTTTCGTTGCAGTGCATGGGATTCTCTCTAGTAGTGGTGTGTGGATTTTCTCTCTCTAGTTGAGACACGTGAGCTCAGTAGTTGTGGTGCACAGGCTTAGTTTCCCAGTGGCATGTGGTATCTTAGTTCCCTGACCAGGGCTCGAACCCACGTACTCTGCATTGTAAGGTGGATTCCTTACCATTGGACCACCAGGGAAGTCCCTGGAAGCTGAAATTTATTAGAATAATTTCAAGAATAGACTAGAAGGTTGAAGATGCATGTATTCTATTTTACTTGCATTTTATTTATCATTTCCTTTAAGGAGAAGGAAACTAAAATAAAAATTTATAGAGTTGTTATACTAATGAGGTGCACTATCATGATTAGGATCATGACAGTAATGATGTCTTTCTTTTCATCACATTTATATCTACTTCTTACCAAATAATTCTGTTAATATTGTAATTGTTAGAAATAGCTCATTCTAAAACTTTATTTAGGCTCATAAATATTTGACATTAGGGAATCTTCCACTACAGAGACTTTTAAAAATAATGCAGGTGGCTAAATATCAAGATTTACTTAACTAGCCATTGCAAGAGAGGGGAGAGTTGACACAAGATCATCCCAGTGACAGCTTTGGAGCTTGATGAATACCAATGGATATCATTAAAACTTTCTCCCTAACTTGCTTTTCATCATAATAAATGCAGCAATTGTATAGGCCTTATTTCCTCTAAATCATATATTGTAAAATGCTTTAAATTATATTCATCTTTTATGGAATGGATGACTGCTGTTCAAAATGCATTACAGAGGCAGACAGGAAAGGGAAGAATTTTCTCAGAAATTTAAACTTATGAAAGCCTGGATTTGTGATAACTATGCATTCTGTGCTCCTGAAACAATAGCACCCATCTGTAGTTATCAATATCAAAGGCAACAAAGCAAGAGATAATCTGAAAAAAAAAGTCTTGAGAAAAGCAAGAGAAAGTCTGCTGGTACCCACTTAACAGATATTTGTAGCTAAGGGAAACTCATGTGAGGCACTTTGAAATGAAAGAAATCCCATTTTGTGGGTTTTAATGTCCTCTGCTGGTTTCTTGTGTGTAGTAAATGAATGTGCCCACTGGTATGGAACCTAATGCGCTTGTTAGCAGGCTCATATTGCTTATTTGTGCCCAGGGCCACAAAGAATTCAAATTGAAATGAGTGAGAAAGTCATGTAGATCAGACTTTCCTTTTTATTTTCATTTTGTTTAGTTTATTCATTCATAAAGTCCCTTATTTATTGATTGCCTACTATTGACTTCTGTGTTAGGTAGAGGTAGCCAGCAGGTACTGAGACAGTTAGTTACATAAATGAACTGGACAGTTCTTGCCCTGGGAGGAACTCAGTCTAATACTGGAGTAGTTCATTTAAGTAAATAAATGCACAGTGTAAAGAGTCCTCTAAGAGATGTCTAAACAAAACTGAAAAGAAGCACAGAAGACAGAGCAATTAGCTTCAAGGGAAAGTGGAGGAAGAGTGGCATAGGAAGAATAAATAATCTCCAGATCAATGTAATGTGTTTGCATCCTCTCTCCCTATGCTTTGCTTGCGATCATACTAGAATTTTCAAAGATTAGCATTTCTATTGCTCTTAGGGATTAGCAACTGTAGTTCATGTTCCTATCTGTACTCCCTTTACATCACCCCTATGAAGTATGCATAGTGGGTTTGACAAGATGTATTTGCCAGGAAAAAAAGGATATTTAATTTATTATGTCTATGAGAAAAGTATATTTTCTTCCTGTAACTCATATTATGAAAGATCTGCCTCATTTCTGACTGTGGTATTATGTCTTTAGGGCATATTTTCTGCCAAAAGTATCTATTTCTCCTTTTGTGAACATAAAAGTTGATGATAAATGTATTCAATTTAGAAATTTGTAGTTGGGTTATTTTTTCAGGATCAGAAATTTTCAGTTAAGTGAATTCAGCCATGCAAAGAGCCACAGGCAGACAGGAATGATTCTTGTTGAGGTACTGTTGTGTTTACCTGGCCTGCCAAATCTGGACTACAGATGTTGCTTGAGTTTATCTGTTTTCAATTTTTAACTTAACAACTTATGAAGAGGTCCTATGAAATCACCAATTAGTTGAAAGAAACCAAGTGCTTGCACAAAATTATTTAAAAGATGAATAGTTCCATGATGGAATCTGTAATTCCAAAAACCACTGAAAAGTTAAAGTGTTTTTCTTTTTAAATTGGTGCCAAAATTCATTTAGTGGTGGGCATGATCTGAACTAATTTATGATTGTTTATTATCTTTACTTATACATCTAATGTAAATATTTATATACTTCATGACAGAAATATTTATCGATTTGATTATGCGATGCTGCTCCAAATGGTGATGGGAGTGTTAATACATGCAATATATGTCCCATTACATTTTTTTTTTTTTTGCAGTACGCGGGCTTCTCACTGTTGTGGCCTCTCCTGTTACGGAGCACAGGCTCCGGACGTGCAGGCTCAGCAGCCGCTCTGCGACATGTGGGATCTTCCCAGACCGGGGCACGAACCCGCATCCCCTGCATCGTCAGGCGGACTCTCAGCCACTGCGCCACCAGGGAAGCCCCCCATTACATTTTAAAAATATGAACTGTCCCGATTTCTGAAGAATATCTAAACCTAAGGAATTGAAAAAATATAATAGCAATTGTATATCTAAGGTGATCCCTAATCTTTAGCTCAAAAGTATGCTTCTGTACGAGATCATTAAACAGTACTTCTCTTATGCATCTGGTAAGATTCTACTCATCCTTAGGAATTCACCTTAGCTGTGACCTCCTCTGTGAAGCCTTTTCTTACTCTCATAGTTAATAATTACTTCCTCAATTCTTGATTTATATGTCTAAAATACTTATTATATTGTATAGACGTTATTTCTTTGCAAGATGTCTCTACAATTAGACTATGAGCTCTCAAAGGGCACTACTTTTTTCTTTCACTGTGTTTAGTAGAGTATTTGTCACTGACTAGATTTTCAGTAAATTTTGAATAACCTTCTGGTAGATGCCATACAATTTAAAAATAATTAAAAAACTTGATATTTGCCTAGGGATTTCTTGATAGCAACCAATCATCTTATTCATTCATTTATTATTCTGGAGCATGTGCTATGTGTATAGAAAGCTGATATTTGCTATGAAAGAAATAAAATGAAGTTTAAATTTATTTCTTATTGTTCAAGATCTCACAATGTCATTGGCTATCAATAAATCCACATGCAAATTTAATAATAGGTTATCTGTTCTGTTTAAGGGCTAAAAGAATGCACAGACATTAAATGCTAAAGGAGATCAGAAAAGATATAGAATTATAGGGTAGAGCTTGCATAATCCACATGGGCCAGATATATGCATAGACCTTAGTAGAAGATGAAATCTACTGGAAATGGGCAAGGCTAAAGTAACTAACTGGATATAGGACCAAGCCTCATAAAAGAAGAATGGCAACATCAGTCAAAGTTCCAAAAGGTCATAGTAGAATCATAATCCTGCTTGGTGGACACTCAAGAATTCAATATGGTGGGTCAGTCATGGTCAAAGGAATCTCTAGCTAATACTTTTTTTTACAAGGTATGGCCAATTGACCTACATGTATCAAAATCACTAGTTGAGTTTATTTAAACTGCAGAGGCCTAGGCCCAATTTCAGACCTTTGAATTAGAATCCTTAGGAAATTAGAATTTGCTTGTAGTTTTATTTGCTTGTGTATTAGTTTTCTATTGTTATATAACAAGTTACCACAAAAATAGCACCTTAAAACATCACTCATTTATTATCTCACATTTTCCATAGGTCAGAAGTCTGGGCATGGCCTGGTTGGAAAATGTTAGATGAGGCTGCTATCTCATCTGTGGCTCAGGGTCCTCTTCTAAATTCATTCAAGTTGTGGACAGAACTCAGTTTCTTATGGTTGTAGGACTGAGATTCTCATTCTCTTGCTGGCTGTTGACCAGGGGTAACTCTCAGCTCCCAGAGGTTGCTCCAAGTCCTTGCTGTTGGGGCCCTTTCATCTTCAATTCAGCAACAGCACATTAAATTCTTCTGGTGCTTTGAGTCTCTGGTTTCCTCTTCTACAACTAGCCAGCTAAAAATTTCAGCTCTTTTTTTTAAATGAAAAATATAAAATCAATTTATTCACGAAAAGAGAAATAAGCCTGACAGGGTCTTCTAGTTTACCTACTTGTATGTCTTAAAAAAATACATATACAGATTTCTAACAGAATATTAATAGAGTATAATTAATAGTTGATATTAACAGAGTTAATTACCAGCATTGTAATATAGACTTTGATTTATGATATATCAACACTGGTTTAAAAAATCACCTATGTCAACAAAGTGAAGAAACCAGAATAAGTTGTATCAACATATTAAAAATCATAACAGAAAAATATAACATGATTTTGTTTATTGACTTGCTCCATGTCACAGAACTACCAAAATATCAGTGATCTCAAAATATGTAAATGCAATTAAAATATATAGTAAAATATCCAGCATTTTATCCAGTAAAGATCAGAGTAGGGAAGTAACTGAGGTCAGGATATTTATTTTCCCATTTATCTGCTCACTGATTTGCAATGGGTTGACTGTCTCCCTATACAGAAGTCATAGTTCCATTAACAGAACCCTCATTCGATCTATACCACTTTATGTTTTGGGAACTGATCTTTTAAAACTTTCTGCTTTTAAAGGGTTTATATGATTAAGACAGGTCCAGCAGATGTTCTCTGTATTTTAAGGTCAACTGATTTGTGACTTTATTCACAACTTCAAAATCCCTTCACTGTAGTACCTATATTAGTCTTTATTTGAATAACCATGGACCATGGACCAGGAATCTTGTGGAGAGCATCTCAGAATTCTGCTTCCCACAGTTTTTTTTTTTTTTTTTCGGTACGCGGGCCTCTCACTGTTGTGTCCTCTCCCGTTGCAGAGCACAGGCTCCAGACGCGCAGGCTCAGCGGCAATGGCTCACGGGTCCAGCCGCTCCGCAGCATGTGGGATCTTCCTGGACCGGGACACGAACCCATGTCCCCAGCATCGGCAGGCGGACCCCCAACCACTGCGCCACAAGGGAAGCCCCCACAATTTGTTTTTAAAGTAATATATACATATGACAAACACATTCAAAAAGTACAGAAGGGAATGTACTGTGAAAAGTAAATCTCCCTCCCATACCTGATCCTGAGTTTCCCAGCTCTCTTCTTCATAGTCATCTGTTGAGATCAGTTTCTTCTGAATCATTCCAGATCTAGTCTTGTCAAAAATCATGTTTTTTTTTCTCTACACTCATTAAAGTGTACTATACATATTATTATGCACTTAGATTTTTTTCCACTTGACAATGTATCTTGAAGCTCTTTAAACATCAGTACATCTAGACCCACTTTATTCTTTGTATTGGCCATGTATACAATTTGTGTGAAATGTCCTTCTAACCAGGCTCCTCCCCCACTCACCCATGGCTCACTTTCTCACTTCAATCAGCTCACTGTTTAATTTCAACTTTTTGAGAGTCTTTTTCTGATCACCCAATATCAAGTAGTTACACTCTCATCATAGCACACTATTTAATTGTCCTCAACCTTTACTATTTGAAATAATCTCGTTCATTTATCTGTTTACTTGTTTTTGTCTATTTTCCCACCATACAAATAGAAGGTAAGCTTCATGAGAACAGAGATCTCATCTATCACTGCTTTATCGTTAGCTCCTGAAATAGTGTTTGGCACATGGCAGATGTGCTATAATTCTTTGCTAAGTATGTAATTTCATTATATTAATTCCATATTTCATTCAACTAATAATTCGCTTAGTTTGTTCACTACTATAATGCTGAAATGAAAATCAATGTTCATTGTTCCTGTATTTGTAAATGTAGCTGTAAGATATATTTGTAGAAGTGTAATTATTAGGTAAAATGATATATGCACTTATTATTTTGATAAGTATTCCCAAATTACCCAACATAAAGTTTTTTTTTAATTAATGTGGACTCCCAATAAAAATGCAAGAGAAATATGTATTTCCTTCAAATCTTGCACAACAAAATTTATTGTCAAACTTTCAAAAGTTTATTTTCATGTTTATTGTTAACATTAGGAGTGATACTGATTTTTTTTATGTTTATAGCAATTTTTTAGTTTATTGTTATTGTTACTTATCCATGTCATTTTCTATTTTCCTATTGAGATTTTTGGGGTTTCCCCCTATTTTTTTGATTTCTAAGGGCTATTTGTACATAAAGGAAATGAACTTTTTGACTGTCATATGTGTTGTTAATATTTCCCCCAGTTTGACTTTTATATTTTGACTTGCTTTATGATATAATTTGCTATGCATTATTTTTTATAAAATTCATGTAGTCAACTACATGAATCATTTTATGTCTTCTGGATTTCTGTTTTGTATTTTGCTCAGGCAGTCTTTTCTCATCCCCAGAATTTCTAAGAAAAACAATCTCATGCTTCTTACTCCTTGAATTTAACTATTTATTTTTGAAAATATATCTTTAAGGAATTACTTATCAAATAATTTATCCTTTTTTACTCTGAGTTGAAGTTTCATCTCATCAGACACTTAATTTCTATATGTACTTGTGTCCATAGCTGATCTCTCCTTTCTATTCCATGTATCTTTCTATCTATTCATGTGTCTGTACCAATATATTTAGAATACTGTAGCTTTATAATATGTTTTAATATCTGGTAGCTCCAATTGACCTCCACCTCTAATATCTTCTTTTCCAGAATATTTCTACCTATTCTTGTATATTTATTTTCTCCACATGAATGATCCCATTGAATTTATGCAGAGAACTAACTTCTTTACATTATTGAATCTTTCTCCCAAGAGCAACGTACAGCATATGTTTTCTATTTTATTAGGCTCTATTTTATTTACTTCTTTTTTTTTTAATATTTGGTAAAAAATAAAATTTATGTCTTGAATTTTTCATGAAATTGAAGAATGGCTATCAAATTCTTCCTGATACTCCTGAAGCAATAATTATATATATATATATATGTATATATATACACATACATATATACATACATATATATATATATATATATATATATATATATACTTCCTTCTATGCTTCTATTGTTGCAAAATTAATAATTATCTCTTAGCAACCTGTGCTTTGAGGTCTTAAGCTGACTGGCTATTTGAGAAAGCATGTGACAGAGCTGAATCAAGCTGGCAGTCATTCACTAAATAGCTGTGAATATAGTCAGCCAGTAAATCATCCATAAATATTTTCCTTAATTACAAAATCCCATGCTATTATACAGAATTGTCTTATTGACAGTAAAAGTTCATACTTACCAGGCTAATATCTTTATAAATTTGGTGATTAACCTTGCTATACTCAACAGAAACTCTCTCAAACAGAATAATGCAGATAAGGGGACTTTCAACTGCTGGCTGTACAAATTCTTATGATTTTCCTCTTTGAATATCAATAGTAGAAAAATTTGGGATCTTTTATTAGCAAATGGATGTGTATTCAACTTCTACCACTTTTCCCATGAGGCACTGGTTGCACACATGTCAATTGATTCTCTGATGACAATAAATGTTGCTGTTGCTGTTGGTGGTGGTGGTGGTGTGTTTGTTTCATTCCTCTATGGCCAGTTTTATACTGTTTTGTAGCCTCTTTCAACTACACCTGGGTCATTGGCTTGACCCAGAATTGATGGCTTCAGTTCTTGTACAGCTAGATTGAAAATCGCTTGCAAATTCAAACCAGTTATCTTAATGTGTATGCTTTCAACTTCTCCATCCATATATGTTCTTGAACTCAGAGATTCCTGATTCAGCCTCAGAGTTTAACTGACAACCTTGGTAAAATTCTGTAGGAGTCCAAGTCTGGGTCTTGTTCAGCAGACTTTCCCTTAAGCAGATCTCTTCCATTCCTGAAGAGCCTGTCTGGTATTTCCAGTTAATAATGTTTTAAAATTTGCTTTCATGTGCAGGTTCTTTGAATTTTTAATATAGTTTATTGTAAGCATTTGTAATTGCTATTTTAAATAGTAGTTTCATTTTATTTATGTTAGAATTATTATTTTCAGAAGAGTGTTTTCAATGTGCACTAAAGATTGAGAGCCAAGGCTTAGGAGTAGGGGATGGCTTTAGGAACAGAGTGCAGGTCCTGAATCTAAGAAGAACTCAAGATCCAAATCAGTAAGTTGTGGTTCAGGGCCAGGCTTTAATCTAGTAGGAATATTGGATACATATAAGAAAACTCAGATCTTACCTCATAGATGGCCTCATAGGAATTCATACATAATTGTATCTAAACCACCTGTCACGTCGTGATTACTTGTATACCTATTTTTCTCTCTTACTAATTGTGAACTCCTTTAGGTTAAGGGTCACATCTAGTTTATCTCTGAGCCTCTAATGCAAAAATCCAGACATAGCCTGGCCATTGAATGAATTGTTTTCACTACTTATTTCTGCTGTGCTATCTTGTGACAACTACCCAATATTTCTTCCATGTGCTCTTCAAGGTCAAGTGATACTGACTAGGTAATTCAGCTACTTGCAAAATATCTAAAACTTCACTGGAAAGGAAGTTGATGAACCATGATTTAGACATATTGAGTTTGAGGTAATTGTAAGAGATTTAAGTATAAACACCTTGGAGGAGTAGAGAGAAGATCAGAACTGAAATCTTTTTCTATATAATTGTGATTGTCCCTGCAAAAGGTTCCATAACGTTGCCATGTCAAGAAGGATGGTTTAAAAAAATTTTGTACTGTGGAGTGTTACAGCAAGTGGCAATACTGACTTTCCTCCTCGGTTGAATCAGACATATGTAAATGTCATCAGACAGTACATTTGCAATGCTATTACTATAGGCTTTTTTTCATGTTTAAGCAACTTTATTTTTTAAAAGTTATTTATTGGAGTATAGTTGATTTACAATGTTGTGTTAGTTTCTACTGTACAACAAAGTGAATCAGCTATGTGTATACATATATCCCTTCTTCTTTGGATTTCCTTCCCATTTAAGTCACCACAGAGCAATGAGTAGAGTTCCCTGTGCTATACAGTATGTTCTTATTAGTTATCTATTGCATACATAGTATCAATAATGTATATATTTCAATCCCAATCTCCCAATTCATCCCACCCCCTTTCCACCTTGGTATCCGTACATTTGTTCTCTACATCTGTGTCTCTATTTCTACTTTCTAAATAAGATCGTCTATACCAATTTTTTTCAGATTCCACATATATGTGTTAATATATGACATTTGTTTTCCTATTTTTGACTTACTTCATTCCATTTGACAGTCTCTAGGTCCATCCATGTCTCTACAAATGACCAAAATTTGTTCCTTTTAAAGACTGAGTAATGTTCCATTGTATATATGTATCACATCTTCTTTATCCATTCCATTGTTGATAGACATTTAGGTTGTTTCCATGTCCTGGCTATTGTAGATAGAGCTGCAATGAACACTGGGGTGCATGAGACTTTTTGAATTATGGTTTTCTCTGGGTATATGCCCAGTAGTGGGATTGCTGGGTCACATGGTAGTTAAATTTTATTTTTTTTAAGGAACCTCCATACTGTTCTCCATAGTGGCTGTATCAATTTACATTCCCACCAACAGTTTAAGAGAGTTCCCTGTTCTCCACACCCCCTCTAACATTTATTGTTTGTAGATTTTTTGATGATGGCCAACCTGACCAGTGTGAGGTGATACCTCATTGTAGTATTGATTTGCATTTCTCTAATGATTAGAGATGTTGAGCATCTTTTCATGTATTTGTTGGCCATCTCTCTATCTTTGCAGAAATGTCTATTCAGGTCATCCACCCATTTTTTTATTGGGTTGTTTGTTTTTTTGAAATTGAACTGCATGAACTGTGTGTATATTTTGGCGATTAATCCTTTGTCAGTTGCTTCGTTTACAAATATTTTCTCCCATTCTGAGGGTTGTTTTTTCATCTTGTTTATGGTTTCCTTTGCTGGGCAAAAACTTTTAAGTTTCCTTGGGTCCCATTTGTTTAGTTTTGTTATTATTCTCAGTACTCTAGGAGGTGGGTCAAAAAAATCTTGATGCAATTTATGTCAGAGAGTCTTCTGCCTATATTTTCCTCTAAGAGTTTTATAATGTCTGGTCTTACATTTAGGTATTTAATCTATTTTGAGTTTATTTTTGTCTATGGTGTTAGGGAGTGTTCTAATTTCATTCTTTTACATGTAGCTGTCCAATTTTCCCAGCATCAGTTATTAAACAGGCTGTCTTTGCTCCATTGTAAACTCTGGCCTCCTTTGTCACAGATTAGGTGACCATAGGTGTGGGGGTTTATCTCTGGGCTTTATGTCCTATTCCATTGCTCTATATTTTTGTTTTTGTACCAGTACCATACTGTCTTGATTATTGTAGCTTTGTAGAATAGTCTGAAGTCAGGAAACTTGATTCCTCCAGCTCCATTTTTTTTCCCCTCAAGATTCCTTTTGCTATTCGAGATCTTTTGTGTTTCCATACAAATTGTAAAATTGTTTGCTCTGCTTCTTTGAAAGCTTCCATTGGTAATATGATAGTGATTACAATGAATCTGTGGATTGCTTTGGGTACAATAGTCATTTTCACATTATTGATTCTTCCGATCCAAGAACATGGTATATCTCTCCATCTGTTTGTGTCAACTTTGTTTTCTTTTATCAGTATCTTATAGTTTTCTGAGTACAGTTCTTTTGCCTCCTTTAGTAGGTTTATTCCTAGGTATTTCATTCATTTTGTTGTAAGGATAAATGGGATTGTTTCCTTAATTTCTCTTTCTGATCTTTCTTTGTTAGTGTACAGAAATGCAAGAGATTCTTGTGTATTAATTTTGTATCCTGCAACTTCACTAAATTTGTTGATTAGCTCTAGCAGTATTCTGGTGGCACCTTTAGGATTTTCTATATATAATATCATGTCAAATGCAAACAGTGACAGTTTTACTTCTTTACCAATTTGGATTCTTTTATTTCTTTTTCTTCTCTGATTGCCATGGCTAGGACTTCCAAAACTATGTTGAATAATAGTGGTGATAGTGGGAAACCTTGTCTTCTTCCTGATTTTAGAGGAAATGCTTTCAGTTTTTCACCATTGAGAATAATGATTGCTGAGGGTTTGCCATATATGGCATTTATTATGTTGAGGTACGTTCCCTCTGTGCCCCCATTTTGAGAATTTTTTATTATAAATGGGTGTTGAATTTTCTCGAAAGCTTTTTTCTGCATCTATTGAGATGACAATATGGTTTTTATTCTTCAGTTTGTTAATATGGTGTATCACATTGATTTATTTGCATATATTGAAGAATCCTTGCATCTCTGGGATAAATCCCACTTGATCATGGTGTATGATCCTTTTAATATATTGTTGGATTGGGTTTGTTAGTATTTTGTTGAGGATCTTTGTGTCTATGCTCATCAGTGATATTGGTCTGTAATTTTCATTTTTGGTGATATCTTTGTCCAGTTTTGGTATCAGGGTGATGGTGGTCTTGTAGAACAAGTTTGGGAGTGTTCTTCCCTCTTAAATTTTTTGAAATAATTTGAGAAGGATGGGTGTTAACTCTTCTATAAATGTTTGATAGAATTCACCTGTGAAGCCAGCTTGTCCTGGACTTTTGTCTGTTGGAAGATTTTGAATCACAGTTTCAACTTCATTACTTGTGATTGATCTGTTCATATTTTCTATTTCTTCCTGGTTCAGTCTTGAAAATTCTTTTCATTTCTAATTTTATTGATTTGATTCCTCTCCCTTTTTTCTTGATGAGTCTGGCTAAAGGTTATCAATTTTGTTTATGTTCTCAAAGAACCACCTTTTAGTTTTATTGATCTTTGCTACTTTGTTTTCATTCTTATTTCATTTATTTCTGCCCTGATATTCATGATTTCTTCTAGTAACTTTGGGTTTTGTTTGTTCTTCTTTCTCTAGTTGGTTTAGGTGTAAGTTTAAGTTGTTTATTTGAGATTTTTCTTGTTTCTTGAGGTAGAATTGTATTGCTATAAACTTTACTCTTAGAACTGCTTTGCTGCATCCCACAGGTTTCAGGTTGTCATGTTTTTGTTGTGATTTGTTTCTAGGTATTTTTTTTTATTTCCTCTTTGACTTCTTCAGTGATATCTTGGTTATTTAGTAGCAGATTGTTTAGCCTCCATGTGTTTGTATTTTTTACAGTTTTTTTTTTTGCCTGTAATTGCTTTCTTATCTCATAGCCTTGTGACCAGAAAAGATGTTTGGTATCATTTCAATTTTCTTAAGTTTATGGAGGAGTTATTCATGATCAAATATGTGAGCTATCCTGGAGAGTGATCTGTGTTCCCTTGAGAAAAAAAGTGTATTCTGTTGCTTTCAGATTGAATGTCCTATAAATATCAGTTAAGTGTATCTGATCTAATGTGTCATTTAAGGCTTGTGTTTTCCTTATTAATTTTCTGTCTGGATGATCTATCCATTGGTGCAATTGGAGTGTTAAAGTCCCCTGCTATGATTGTGTAACTGTCAATTTCCCCTTTTATGGCTGTTAGCATTTGCCTTATTTATTGAGGTGCTCTTATGTTCGGTACATAAATATTTATAATTGTTATATTTTCCTCTTGGATTGTTCCCTTGATCATTATGTAGTGTCCTTCTCTGTCTCTTGTAATAGTTTTAATTTTAAAGTCTATTTTGTCAGATATGAGAATTGTTATACCAACTTTCTTTTGATTGCCATTTGCATGGAATATCATTTTCCAACCCCTCACTTTCAGTTAGTATGTGTTCCTAGGTCTAAAGTGGGTCTCTTGTAGACAACATATATGGAGTTCTTGTTTTTGTAGCCATTCAGCCAGTCTGTGTCTTTTGGTGGGAGCATTTAATCCATTTACATTTAAGGTAATTCCCAATAGGCATGTCCCTATTACCATTTTCTTAATTGTTTTGGGTTTGTAGATCTTTTTCTTCTCTGTGTTTCCTGCCTACAGAAGTTCTTTTAGCATTTGTTGCAAAGCAGGTCTTGTGGTGCTGAATTCTCTTAGCTTTTCCTTGTCTGTAAAGCTTTTGATTTCTCTGTCAAATCTGAATGAGATCTTTGCTGGGTAAAGAAATCTTGGTTGTAGGATTTTCCCTTTCAACACTTTAAATATATCCTGCCACTCCCTTCTGGCCTGCAGAGTTTCTGCTGAAAGATCAGGTGGGGACTTATGGGGACTCACTTGTATGTTATTTGTTGCTTTTCCCTCATTGCTTTTAATATTTTTTTCTTTGTATTTAATTTTGTTAGTTTGATTAATATGTTTCATGGCATGTTTTTCCTTGGGTTTATCTTGTATGGGACTCTCTGTACTTCCTGGGCTTGATTGATTATTTCCTTTCCCATGTTAGGGAAGTTTTCTACTATCATCTCTTCAAATATTTTCTCAGACCATTTCTCTTTCTCTTCTTCTTCTGGGAGCCCCATAATTCGAATGTTGGTGAGTTTAATGTTGTCCCAGATATCTCTGAGACTGTCCTCAATTCATTTCATTCCTTTTTCTTTTTCTTCTCCATGGCATTTATTTCCACCATTCTATCTTCCAGCTCACTTATCCCTTCTTCTGCCTGTTATTCTGCTATTGATTCCTTCTAATGTTTTTTAAATTTCATTTATTGTGCTGTTCATTGCTGTTTGTTCTTTAGTTCTTCTAGGTCCTTGTTAAATGTTTCTTTTATTTTCTCCATTGTATTTCTGAGATTTTTGGATCATCTTTACTATCATTACTCTGAATTATTTTTCTGGTAGATTGTCTATTTCCTCTTAATTTATTTGGTCTTGTGGGATTTCACCTTGCTCCTTTGTCTGCAATGTATTTCTCTGTGATCTAATTTTGTCTGTCTTACTGTGTTTGAGGTCTCCTTTTGGCAGGCTGCAGGGTTGTAGTTCCTCTTGCTTTTGTTTTCTGCTCCCAGGGGGTGTGTTTGGTCCATTGATTTGTGTAGCCTTCCTGGTGGGAGGGACTGGTTCCTGTGTTCTGGTGGATGGAGCTAGATATTTTCCATCTGATGGGCATGGCCACGTCAGGTGGTGTGTTTTGGGGTGTTCATGGTGTTAGTATGACTTTAGGCAGCCTATCTCCTGATGGGTGGGTTTGTGTTCCTGTCTTCCTTGTTGTTTGGCATGGGCCACTGGAGACTGCAGGCATTTGGGTGGAACCAGGTCTTGGAGTTGAGATGGAGACCTCTGGGTGAGCACTTGCTGAATAATTGCCGGGGACCAGCCCCAGCTGAACAGGTTTCACCCAAAGGGGAGACGGAGTCGGCGTGGACAGAGCACAAGACACCTCAGAGGATGCAAGGATCTGCCAAATTTATTCGCATAATTCTCAAGTACTTATACTATAAAGTAATCTCATTTTCCATCTTAAAAACTTCATTCCCATGCCAAAAAAATCCCCTACATGAATCATAAAAACAAAAGTAATTTACATCAGCAGGTTAAACAAGTTAAGTAATCTTCTTATTGTTTCCAGTCTCCTTCGTCCCCTGTGGTTAGGTACATCTTGGTCACATCTAGGTCAGGAACTCTGTTTGTTCTTCTCAGGAGATTAAAGTGTTCTTGTACCTGCACATTCTGCTCAATCAAGCCATTATTCTGTTAATACTTAAAAACAATAATACAACATTTCATCCACAGATTTTCTCACCCTATCATTATAATCAAAACAATGTACATTATTTTTTATACTTCTAAAAGGCCTTGGGAAATTATAAACAGCTGCCATATAGCCTATTCTATTTAATATTAAATTCTATTTAGTATTGAATAAACCCACCGTTGCATAAAACCTCGCCACCATACCCAGGTATTTCCCAACATGTTTATAACTCCACTGGGAGGCCATAACTCTTGCAATTTTTCTTTTAAAGTACAAAGCTGCTGCAGAAATGTTCCCACCATTGTATCTCCCCAAGTCCAATGCCCTGGCCTGGGAATGAAAATTTCAAATATAATCATTAAAGGAGCCGGAGTAGCTACAATCCTTCTCTTGGTTTTTACCCTAAATTGGGGTCTTTCCTAAACCCCTGCATTAAAACTATACATTTTTCCCAACACCAATAGCAATCCTATAAAAATCACCTTAGGCAAAAACAGGGGAAAACAAGGGGAACCACACAGAGCAAAGCTTTGCTTCCACACAGAGGAAAGCTGTGGTCCACGGAGAAAATGGGAAACAAAGCCCTGCTGCGGCGGAAGAGCAGTTGCCATTGGCCAGGTCTCTGGTCTGCTACCTGGGTTCCCATCTGAGCTGGGCGTGGGAAGCGAAGCAGCCATGGGGACAAGAGACCTCCCTCAAAAGGGGTGAGGGTTCAGGCTCCTGCAAAGTTGGGGGGGTGAGGGTCTATGCCCCACCTCTGTTGGCCCCCAAGTTCTCTCCTGATGGCCCCTCTGCGACTGTGCCTGTCTTAGGTTGTTCCTTCCCTGAGGAATCTTACCCGTCTCTGGCTAACCAGCCATCCTCCGGGGCCAAGCAGGGAGATGTGAGGTGTGCGAGTGAGCGAGGTGCAGCGCCCCCAGAGAAGGTCAGTTCTCTGTCACCTTGGTAGCCTATGCCCCCGTGGCCTCCACGCCCAGCACCTGCCCTGGGATTCCCTCGCCAACTGGCGGGGCCCCGGCTCTGGTCACATGTCTTCGGGAACCCAGGTTTCTCCTCCAGAGAGGGCCCAGCTTACAGCACTGGGCAAGAGAGACCAATTACACGGCACCAGCCACCAGGAGGGAGCTGCTCTTCATGGAACAACAGGGTAGGGGGAGTGTAGAAAACCCTGTGTTCAGGAAGCTTTGCAAACGAGAGCTTTGCTTTTCCATTTTTATGTCCAACAGCATCAGCTTTGCAGAGGAGAACTTTGCCTCTCCATATTTATACCTGACAGCACCAGCTTTGCTGACACTAAGGGTCTCGTCCGTGCTGAGACTCAAAGGCACTTCCTATGTGGCTCCCGACAAATAATATTCCCTAGGGCCGGGAATTCTCTGATGTTCCAGTGTCCTGAACTTGGTGCTCCCACCCCAGAGGTTCAGTACTGATGCCTGTCCTGGGATCCAAGACCCCACAAGCCACACTGCTCAGTAAAAAGTGGGAAAAAAAATAAAAGAAAAAAGGAAAAGAAAGAAAAAGGGCAGGAAGAAAACAAATGAAAACAAGCCGACAAATAAGACTCAAGACAAATAGGAAAGACAAAAACAAGCAAACAGCAATAGCAACAATTAAAAAGAAATGAGCAGACAAACAAAACCCCAGGCAAATGGTAAAAACAAAACAAAAAATGAAAAATCCAAAGAAATAGACACACGCAAAGTAAGAAACAAAAACAAAATCAGAGACAACAACAAAAAAAGAGAACAATGAGACATACAAAGAATCCCAAAACAAGATCAAACAATTAAAAGCAAAACTAACAAAACAGAAAAACAAAATGAAAGCAGAATACAAACTGAAGGAAAAAGCAAACAAAACAAACACATGCAAATAATAGGAAAAAATGATAAAAAGAAGAGCAAATAGAACAAAGAAAAAAGGTAAAAACAAAATAGAACAAAGGAAAGAAAAAAACAAGGAAAAAATACAGAAGAACAAGAAAGTAACACAGAAATAGAAATATACAAAAAATTAAAATACATTAAAAATTTAAAAATATAAATAAAAATAAAAGTAAAAACAGATTTAAAAAAACAACAGAACAAAACAAAACATAAAAAAATAGTAATAATTCTATTTTCCTGGGGTCTCATCTGTCAGTGTCCTTGCCCCCACTGTGAGTCACAGACAACCTCTGCCTCCCTAGGAGGCCCTCCAAAACCTCTAGGTAAGTCTCTGGTCCCTTTATGGGCATTGTGGGAGCAACTCAGACTCTGACCTGGTCCAACTCCCACGTGTACTTGTCCCCAAAGTCTATGGTTGCTAGAGCTAGATTGGTTTCAGTTGTGGGAACGTTTGCTGCCCATTCAGATATTCCGTAGATGCAGGGTTTACCAAGCTGATTGAGGGGATTTAATCTTTAGTTTGTGCAGCTTCACAGAAAGATTTTTGTTCCTCTTCCTAAGTCCCCCTGCCCCTGGGACTCAGCTGTGGTTTTATCCCCCTCTGTGTGTGGGCCACTCACAGGAGTCTGCTCCCAAGGCTGCCCTGGAGCAATTGAGTCTTCCCTGGTGAGGACAGTGCATGGAGTTGGCATGGCTGCCTGGGTCGCAGGGCCCTGGCAGTGACAAGTGCACAGGAAAGCTGGCGGCCACAGGTGGGAGAGATTCGGCCTTAGGGGGAGCCTGTCCTAGTTTCTGGCAGCTGGCACGAGATAGTCAGCCCTGGTGAGGGCTTTTTCTAGTGCCTGGTGGGGAAGAGGGCCAGCACGTGGGGAGAGAGGCTACTGTGGTGGCTCCACTTCCTGTGTGTCACTCAACTGTGGTGCCTTGCTTCTATGGCAGTCTCGGTTTCCTCCACAAGCATTCCTGGTTGTGGATTACCTCCCTCCCTTCCCTTCAGACTGTCTCCTCACAGCCAACAGCAGTCCTCCCCCTGAGTTTGCTCTCCAATCCCCATGTTCCAGCTCTCAGCCCCCATGTGCACTATGGACACACATCCAGTCTGTGGCATGCAAGGCTGTGGCATGCACTGTCTGTGTAGGTCTCACTCTGTCCTGTCTGTCACAGACCAGCCATTTCACCCTCCTCTGACAGCCTCAGATGCTCCCCTTGTGTTCCAACTGATTTCCCTGTTGGTGAGGGGGCTTCCTTGGATGCAGGAACCTCTCCTCTGCTTCGGCTCCCTATCAGGGGCACAGATCCTGTCCCACTTCCTCTCCTCTTCTTTTTCCTTCCTTTCTTTCATCCTACCTGGTTATGTGGAGATCTTTCTTGTCCTTTCTGGTGTCCAAGGGCTTCTTCTAGTGTTCAGTCAGTGTTCTGTGAGCACTGTTCCATCTGTAGATGTATTATTGATGCATTTGTGGAGAGAGATGGGCTCCAAGTCCTCCTACTCCTCCGCCATCTTGGTTTTTTCTACCATAGGTATTAAAAATTTAAAATACACTGCAGGTCACAGCCAGACAACATCTTATTTTTCATTTTATCTGAGAGTCTGTTTCAGGTTGACTAAAATTATAATAAACTTCATTAAGCACTGATAGTAACCATTAAATATTGTTACCTGATATTCCTGAAAAGATTTCTTCCTTAATAAACTAACAAAAATATCTTTCCTAATTCAAACTTTATTAAGCTTGTATTCCAGATATGTTCTTTAATGGTATAGAGTAGTTTTTTTTTCTATGACCATTCTGTAACATGCTTTTGGTGAGTCTACAGAGATGCACTTAATCTAAGTGTTCAACCAGTTCTTAAATGAACATTTTTTGAATATAGTAATTATAAACTTAGAAAGTGGTAAGCCTGCATGATGGATATATGAGCTATAAGTAAAAATGCTGTTAAGGTGTTTCCTAATCTTTAATTCCAATAAAAATATTAGATCATATATAATTAATGCCATAAATAATTAATGACAGAAAGTTTTAGTAAAGGGGATGTTAATACTGGTATAGAATTTGGTGCTTTGTGACCACCTAAAGGGGTAGGATAGGAAGGGTGGGAGGGAGATTCAAGAGGGAGGGGATATAGGGATATATGTATATGTATAGCTGATTCACATTGTTATACAGCAGAAACTAATACACCATTGTAAAGCAATTATACTCCAAAAAATGTTAAAAAAAATAGTCTCCACCATATTGGGTCATTAAATTAGGCATTACAATCTTGAACTTTTCTTACTTTACTTTAGTTGTACACCCATATCATTCAAAAATTTGTTTAAAAGTAGCATGACTTTATTTATGATACTTCATCTTTTTCCAAAATGTGTTGTCTTTGTCATGCTTAGATTTCAGTAACTAATGAAAAAGTAAATTAAGTAATCTGATTATAAGTAAGTATTTGCAAAGATTATTTTAAAAGAAGTATTGGTATAGAACAATGGAAAGTCCATTCTATCCCTGTGGAAGGTCTTTCTTGGTAATTGAAATTATTTTTTTTTTGATTTTTTTTTGAAATTATTTTTGAATAATTTTCACTATAGCCTGCTTTACTGAAGATCAACCCTGACTTCCAGAGTTATCTAATCTAAAACTGGACATTTGAGTCAGCATTGCATAATGGTTAAATGGTATATGAGTTCTGAAGGAAGATGAATCTGGGCTTTGAATTGAGGCATCATTGTTTACTAGTTGTGTGGCCTTCTGCAAGTCATTTAATCCTTCTGAGTTTCTATTTCTGGTATTGTAAAATGAGGACAATTATTGGACCTTTTTTTATGGAAAGAAATGAAATAATGCAAGTAAAGTCTTTGGAATGGTTCTGGCATATAGTAAACAATAAATTGTAATATTATACAATTATTACAATGAAATCCCCACAGATGTTTTCAACTCTGTTTTTATTGTTTTTATACTCTATAATTTGATCACATCAAAAATTTAAAAACTCTTGAAAATATCCTATATTAAAATGAATCCCATTGGCCTTGTAGAGCACCCGTAACACATAAATAAGGCTGGCTGCAGTGGAAGATAATACACATTTTAAACTGTTTTAAAAAGCTAGGAATTACTTACATAAGACAAATATGTTATTTGAACTTGCTGGAACAATTCTAGTTTTAATTAGCTTTTGAGCAGCTTCTAAACTGATATACATTTCACTTTTTATTAAAAATGAAAATAATTCATTCAACTTTTAATTGAAAGTGAGAGTTGACACAGACATGGTAACAGTGAAAGTGGTAATTAAATGGCAGCTACTGTAATATTCAATGCTCTACAGAATGGAAGGCAGGAGAAAGGAGCACCAAGACACAGATCTCACTGAAAACATGCTAGTATCCAAGGCCAGTCTCTGCTATTTCAATTACGATAACTTGTCAATAGCTGTAAGAGAAAGGAGAATGACTTGCAACATATTGGTAATGATAACCAGTTGTTCCTGGTGCATTCAAGAAGTGATTATCACAAATGTGTAAAAATTAAAAAAAGATACATGGATATATATATTTTCAAAGAACAGTATGGCTTAATTAGAGAAAAAAGTATAGCATGTTCATGTAAGAATTACCAGCAGCTGAATTTTTTCAGCTCAGTTAAATATGTAATTTTGTATTTTGAAATTTCAATTAGGAAAAAACAAAATGAAATCATGCACAGAGAGATTATTTCTACTCTATCATAATGAAATCTAGAGTTGTGAACACTCTAGATTCAATTGAACATATGGTTATTCAATGACAAACTCATTGTATGATATGCTAATCTCAGGAGAAGTTAAGACACTCAATTTACTACAGTCTTTCTTAGAATATATTCATGTGGAGAACACCCCAAATATTTTCATACAGGTAGTCCTGCTTGATTTTGGAAAGTATGTTTTCTAGTTATCCTATTATCTCTGTCCCACAGTAGTCTGCTCCCAGGGCAGGAAATTTACATGGAACTTGTCACTGTCATATGTGCTTATCAATTTTCTTTAACCTTCCTTCCTTTCTGTGATCACTCATCTTATTCTACTCTTTTCCCTCTTCTATTTATCATAGAAACACATAAAATTAGGGCTGGAATGTTGTTTGAGATCATTAGATACAACCACATCATTTTACAGATTAAAAAGAATGTTAAAAACACTTAACATTACAAGATAAATTGAAGGCAAAGTCAGGCTTTGGACCCATATCTCCAAACATCAATGTTTTTTGACATACAGGTTTCAACTATAGCTTGAGCCTTCTAGAATCACTTGATGATAATATACAGGCTTCAGATACTGTTGTTAGTTCTTCATTCATTTGGGGACTCAGCAAATATTCATTGAGTACTATGTATTAATGTGGGGAGGGAGGATACATAGTGAACAAAAGCAGATGTTAAACATGGTCCCTGCCACCAGGAAGGCTACAGTCTAGTGAGGGTGGCAAACATTTACTAAGTTATATATACACTCATATAAAATAAAGCCTGCAAAATCCTAACAGGGTCATCATGCTATGAAAGTGTGTAAAAAATAGAACCTAACCTATGGGACATGTATAAGGGAAAGTGTCAGGTATGGATTCCTTAAGGATTAACTGAGATTGAGCTGAGAGCAAATAACTGAAAGGATTCAAAAGGTAGAAAGGGATGAGAAGGGGAAGGAAAGAACATTTAAGGTAGCAAGCAGCATATGTGATAGCCCTGTGCCAGGAGAAAGCACAGGGTACTGAGAGATGTCTACTGTGATCATGAGAGAGAGAGAGAGAGAAAAGAAATATTGTACACCCCTAGCTGCAGGATTGGGAAGGTCGGACCATTTAGGGCCAGCTTTCTGATATTGATATTAGGTATAAAATAGATAACTAATGAGAACCTACTGTATGGCACAGGGAACTCTACTCAATGCTTTCTGGTGACCTAAATGGGAAGGAAATCCAAAAATGAGAGGATATATATACACATACAGCTGATTCACTTTGCTGTATAGTAGAAACTAACACATTATCCAGCAACTATACTCCAATAAAAATTTAAAAAGAAAAAGAAACCAAAAGATAAATGCTAGTCTTCACTGATCTGTGGTAGACAATTCTTTTAAAATAAGTACCATCCATTTAAATGGTGTGACAAAAATGTGGGGAGTAAGGAAAAGAAGAAATAATAATGGAAAGGGGAATTAAAGGAGTGCAAAAACAATTAAATAGCTTACGAGTAATTTACATAATGAAAAATACAGTTAGTTTCCAATTTAACTAATTTTCACCTCTTTTCCACCAGACTACATACACAGGCATATGAAAAAGGAATGTTTTTGAGGGGGAGGCTGTGGCATGCTAAATTTTGCGTGCCTGAAAGCTTAGTTTATTCAGTGGCAAAATGCCTGGACCACTACAGTCAATTCAGAAATATTTTACTACTTTAATAGCTAGGGGGCTTCCCTGGTTGTTCAGTGGTTAAGAATCTGACTGCCAATGCACGGGACATGGGTTCGAGCCTTGGTCTGGGAAGATCCCACATGCCGGTGAGCAACTAAGCCCATGCACCACAACTACTGAGCCCACTTGCCACAACTATTGAGACCCACACGCCTAGAGCCCGTGCTCCACAACAATAGAAGCCACCACAATGAGAAGCCCACGCACTGCAACGAAGAGTAGTCCCTGCTCGCCACAACTAAAGAAAGCCCGCATGCAGCAACGAAGACCTAATGCAGCCAAAAATAAATAAATAAAATAAATAAATTTTAAAAATAAAATAACTAGAGACTATTATCATATATCCGTAATAAGCACTGTTCTGTATAGTGAGGGAAGCAAGGTCACTGCCTGAGTATCATGTATTTGGTAGAATGGGATAGGAAGTGTAATGTGCAATTTGGGGAAGGGAATATCATAGAATAAAATCTGTCTTCTGCTTACAGAATTAGTATAAGTAGTTCTCTAATTTTGTGAGCATAAATGTACCTTATTAAATTCTAGCTTAATCTAAACCATTGATAAATTTGGACTAGGTGTATTACAGAATACATCTCAGAAAACTTCAAAAGAGATTTAAACTAGAGTATGATCTCAATAAGGAAAAATCTGTGCATAGAGAAAAGAATAACTGGCTGGAACTGCACCAAAATGTTATAGAGTGATTATTTCTAAGTGATGATATTTTAGGAATTTTTTTCTTTTCTGTACTTATTAATATTTCCAAATTTTTACATAAACATATTTTTCACATAACCATAACAAAGTTATTCACATTTAAAGAAAATATAGAGGAGCAAAATGAAAAAAACAAAAATAACCCAGAGATAACTAATTTTAACATGTACTGTATTTCTTTGTGGTTAAATTAAAAAAAACATTTATATGAGTATGTTTTAGCAAAAATGAAACTGTGATATACATACTATTTTGTTACTACCTTTCACTTAATATGTTGTGAATATCCTTCTGTGCCATTACTTTTCTACTCATTCTTCTTAGTGGTTGTAAATTTTCTGTTGTATGAGTATGGCTTTTCCCCAAAATTATTTTTTTAAACAAGACAAAGATTTCAAACAGTATAGGAAAACTACATATTAATGCTTGTACAAATCAAGATTTTTTTATGTCATTTAGGAAGGACATCATATATTTTTTGTCTCTTTCCTATGCCTTTCTCTACACATAAGATATTCACTCACACTTTAACAACTCATCAAATATATAGATTGACTGTGTCTCAAGTTCAGCTCCAACGGTGCAGATTCCAAACCTGATTTACATGTGGTAGTATTTAAGAGCTATCATTGAGAGAAGAGGGTATTGTGCAATTTCTTTACAATAGGGGCATGTTTCATGTATTTAAAATATATGACAATATTTGAGAAACAAAGCACCCAGTCCTAAGGAGACCTCTTTTAGAAATCTCATTTTGTTCTGAGGTAAAGTAAACCTGACTAACAGATGTTTGGGGGTTTCAAACCCTCAAATAAAGGTTTTTTACCTATTCTTAAAATTTGCCAGGTCTAAACCTTGCTGATAAGTGCTAAATTAACTGGTAATGAAGTTGGTAGTGGAGGTTGGGGTGATGTAAGAGCTGAGCTTCTGAGAAATACATGAGAGAACCCCATGTTTCTGTTATACACCAACAAATAGCATGTGGAGTATAAAAGAGGGGAAAGAGACAATGGGCAGTTGTGGTTTTCTTACTGCAATTTGAGGTTGGAAGTTGGAGAGGCCAAATGTGATTTTGATGCTAAAAGTCATTCTAACTGGCTTGGTATATATACAAGTGACAGTACACTTCAGATTTCTTCATTAAAAAAGTACTACTGGGTCTCCCTGGTGGCGCAGTAGTTGGGAGTCCGCCTGCCGGTGCAGGGGACAAGGGTTCGAGCCCTGGTCCTGGAGGATCCCACTTGCTGCAGGGCAACTGGGCCCATGCACCACAACTGCTGAGCCTGTGCTCTAGAGCCCCCTAACCACGACAGCTGAGCCCGTGTGCCACGGCTACTGAAGCCCGCACATCTAGTGCCCAAGCTCCACAGCGGGAGAGGCCTCCTCGGTGAGAGGCCCATGCACTGCGGTGAGGAGTGGTCCCTGCTTGCCGCGGTTGGAGAAAGCCCATGCGCAGCAAGAAAGACCCAATGTAGCCAAAAATAAATAATAAATAAATAATTAAATTTAAAAGAAAAAGTACTACTGTAGCCTGTCTGGTGAATCTAGGAAATTTTTAAATTTTTCTTTGATATAAAGCAAAGTGTTTACTGGTACATAATCCAAAAATATTAACCTAAGTTAGATGACTATAAAATCTATTAAATATCAAGTGTTATGTATATCAGCTGAACAGTTGATTCATTTTACATTGATTATTTGCTATTTTTATTTTCCTAAATTTGGTGAGTAAATAAAAATACACAGCCAGAGCTGATTAAATAAGAGTTAACACTTTTATTTATGAACTTAGATTAATTTCAAAGTCTTAGTTATAATTTTGAATGCATTTCCCTTTAACAACACAATTGCTTTCCATTCAAAAGGGGAAAGTACTCTCTGAAAGGCAATTGATCTATTTAAAGAATTATGGTTCCTTTGAATCTGTGGGTGCATCATAGTGTTTCTTTGATACTGTTGATTGTACTCTTTCCAAAAGCAGCTAAGCCAAATTGATGAAGGAAAAAGATGCTTTTTGTTCCTCTACAACCCCATCATAAGAGAAACAGTCAGAAATTAGACTTAATAGCTCATAATGGAGGCTAAAAATATAATTAACACTTACAGGAATGACTGCTTTGGAAGTAATGGTCAAACTCTGTAGAGTGGCCAGATACGCGGTTACCATGTTGGTTTGGTTTTCAAACATAGATTAGACAATAGTCCAGATTATAAAAGCGATTCATATGAGAAGTTACTGAGGGATAGAACTTCTGGGGCTGGAAAGAATCAGAGGCAGTGTTTTACAAAGTGTGGTGTTTAGGCCACCTGCATGAGGGAAATTGAATGAGGTTTTATTTATTTACTTACTTTTTGTTTCTTGTATTTTCATCATGGTAAGAACACTTAACATGATATTTACCTTCACAAATATTTAAGTGCACAATAGAGTATTGTTAACTATAGACACCATGTTGTACACCAGATGTAATAGAAACTTTATACCTATTGAACAGCAACATCCTATTTCCACCCAACTTCCAGCCCCCTGCACCTACAGTTCTGCTCTCTGTTTCTGGGAGTTAAAATACATTAGATACCTCATAAAAGTGGAATATTTGTCCTTCCATGACTGACTTATTTCACTTAGCATAAAATTCTCCAGGTTCATCCATATTGTTGCATATGGCAGGATTTCTTTCTTTGTTTTCAAGGTTGAATAGTATTCCACTGTATGAATACCAGTTTGTTTCAGGAGTCCATAAGGTGAGACAGAACCCGTGATTTGGGTAGTGTACCAAAAGGCTGGGGACTTAGACATTTTACTCTCTTTTCTCCCCATGCCTTTCCCCCAAGGGAGAAGTCACTGACTAAGAGATGTCTCTCAGGCTGAGCAATGCTAACTTGAAGGAAGGGTTGACATGGGTAAGGCAAAATTGCTCTTACCTGTTTCAGTGTGGTTGTTCTTGGTTTATGTGTTTATCTGGGATAATGCAACTTCTTAACTCTATTCAGGCCTTCTTATAAAGGTATTTTGGTCTTTTTAGTCTACATGTTATTGTTTAATTAGTGTTTCTATGGGGAAACAGGGCTGGGACTTGCTAATCTTGACAAGATTCTGCTATCTTGCTGATGTCATCCTTGGGATGCTTTTAAAAATGCAGAATAATAGGTCTCTCTCCAGACCTAGTGAATCACAGGAAATCACTGTGGACTTGGCAGGGAAAATGCATTTTAATAAAGAGGTACAAAATGCTTAATTGTCTGACGCTGGCTGGACGGGGGCAAAGAGTGTAGATATGATTTTTAGATGGACCTGGACAAAATCCCAGCTCCCTCACATCCTAGCTGTACCATGCTGCACATCGCTTCTGTGTACTATGCTCCTCCTTGCTCTGATATACCCTCTCTTGTTCCTCTTCTATGTAACTGTCCTCTACCTGTTCAAGCTCAGCTAGTTTCCTGTTATCCTCTTTTCCTTAGCAACAAGAGGCCCCTCAGTGTGTGTTATTACCCCCAGCCCCTCAACTTCCCCTGTCTTCTGAACCTGTGCAGGGTAGTTATCCAATTGGCATTTATCTTGTCACTTCTTCCCCCACCTATCTTCCAACCTCAGCTTCCTAACTAACATGACCTCTGGTCTTCCTCCCTGGTTATGGTTGTCATCAGGTAGGCACTCACTGCTCTGATCTTTCAGAGGCCTCATACTGGGTATTTTGTAAATTCCCCAGCTCCCAGTCCTTGTTGTAACTGGAACTAAATAGGAACAGAAGGTCAATGCAAGACCTGAGTGTTAATCTGATAACCCTCCCCGCAGCAGCATACATGGCTGTCCCATTCCATCTCCCCATGTGCCCTGGATTCCCAGTACCAATGCCTCTCCACCTCCTGTCCCATAGCAACAGGAGAGATCACATCTTGTAGGAGTGGATGGCATCGGTCACAGATGCCTTCACTGGAGGCTGATGTAAGCCTAGCCTTAGAGGGAAGGTAGGATTTCCATAGGCAGAGATGGAGGGACCAGACATTGCCAAAAGAGGAAACAACAGGATTGAAGGCATGTCCTGGGGACCAGTATAGTGCTAGAAATGCTAATAACATTATCTCATTGTTTCTCCAAGTGTTGCCCTTGCAACAGTTGATTGGAATTACCAGTAGTGCTTATTAAAAATTCATATTACTGCACCTTACTTCAAATCTACTGGCCCAGAATCCCGAAGGTTGGGTTCAGAGAATCTACCTTTTCACAAGCTTTCTATATAATTCAATGGAACTATAAATTTTGGGATCACAGGATCTGAGGAGAACTTCTAAACAATGCAGGTTTACACTCCTTCTTTGGATGTAAGACAGAAATAGTACAATCTATTTAAACAGAAACAATTTAATAAAATATTTTTTAACTAGGTATAAAGTTAACTTAGTAACAAAAAAGGCCTAAGAGGGAGCTCAAATGAAGCAACTACATAAAGCAGTTACTACCCTTGGGGCTGTGGGAACAAAGGGATGATATTAGAATTATTAAAACTTAGAGAAGGAGCACTGTGCAGCTGAAAGCCAGACTGCTGAGGAGAGAACAGTCCTTGGCTGGTACTGGTTTCTCTGAACTCTAAGGAGAACCTTATGCAATTGGGACATCTGGGGAAAAGATACCTGTTGGCTGGTGTTAATGTCTTTGAGAGGGGATGATGAATCTGGCTTTGCAAATAATAAAAATTTGCACACAGGATTCAGCAGCTACTACAGGCAATAATGCTGTTTCTAAGGTGACGTGTGGCTGTGGCTCCGTGCTATAGGAACCTCAAGCCAACTGGAAACTGAATTAAATAAACGTTGCAATTTACCTCTAATGCAGCCTACCAGAATACTTTAATAAGGGGTCAACTGGTAAAGTAAAATTCAACACACAGAGTACCAGTTCCAGCAACACAAAATGGAGAGAAGGCTGTGGGGCTAACAGACAATAGCTTGATAACTGGCTCAAAGTCAAACAAAGAAATAATAATTTTCCTATTTGTATTTGTGGAAAACTCATGAAGCTATTTTCTCTTTCTCTCTCTTCCCTTCCTTCTTCACTTCCTCCTTCCATTCCTTCCTCCCCCCCCCCTTCTCTTTTTATCAGGGTCACACTTAACCTCAGTCTTGGATTACCTTATAATTCTTATGGTTTTACATCGACTTGAATAAGAAAATTGGCTGGATGTTCTATTCATAGTTGCAGAAATGTCATTTTGAAAACATGAATAAGGAGCCAGGAGGAGGTGGTGTCCAGTCAAAGCAGAGCCATTAGTCAAAGGACAAGACTTAAATTCAACGGTTGGAAAAAGAATCAAACAAGTCCCACTCTTCATTATTGAAAGTGAGAGAGAGAAAAGACACTCAAATTTTGAAAAATGGTTAGCAGATGCCTGTTACTTCTTTTCCAGGCAATATGGATTAGTATTTCAAGAAATACCTGGCTGTGAACAAATATCCAACTACCCGTCCTGAGTAGGAGTTTTCGATACCTAGCATTTCAATACCTTTGAGTTTTAATGAAAAGTATAAAACTAACTTTTTGTTTGTTAAAATCTGTTACCTATCCTTGTCCATGCTAGCTTCTTGCTCTAAAGGTAACCATATTTGATTTGCTGAAAAATTTAAAGCAAGATCTTGGAGTTGTATACTTCTGGGTGAGAATCTCCACTTTTACTAGCTTGTAACATTGGATTAGTGATGTAATCTTCCTGAGCATTAGTTTCTTTTCTCACTTGTAAAAATATGATAATAATCCCTATGTTTTATGGTTATCATAAAGGTTAAAAGAAGTGATGATGCCAAGCATATTATTGAACACAACACTAAGTAATTGGTAGCTATCAATTCTTATTTATATTCATAAAGTTCTAATTGTTTTCAGGCATCTTGATCCTCATACCATCATGGAATTTTAGACAAAACAAAGCATGGTTTCTAGGTTAAATAGGTAAAAAATAAGTGATTATTGTGGCTTCACAACTGGATAAAAAAGAAAAAATATAGTCAATTTTTGAGGTGTCCACATGACAAGACGTATATTGAAAAAATTCAGAGATTTGAAAAATAGTTTTAGCTTTCATGAAGAAGGCAGATGATACAGGAGCCATTTGTTAATGAATTCATCTTGTGATGCACATATTTCACCAAGACACTGGGAGAAATCCTGATTTGGGCTAAGATGTAGTTTTTAAGAAAAGTGAAAAACGTTAAGAACACATTAAATCCATGGGTGACTTTTAATCAATGAGGGCATCAAAATTAAGGCTATAAATTTACCTTCAATTTTAGTTCAAACACAGTATGCACTGTAAAATGGTCCCATATAGAATTAGAACCAAAGTATGTTAAGAGAAGTGTTAATAACAAGCTTAATATACATCACCTGAAAACAGAAATGAAAGACTCACTCTACCATATGAAAAGGTGTAAGGGGAGTAATTAACATAGACTGTATATTACTAACAAAGTGCAAACCTGAGGGATTTCTTTAGCAAATCTTATTTCATTGTGCACAGGGTGGTAAGTAAAAATGACCATTTGTGCATCATTAGCTTTTGGAAATACAGTTTATAATCCAGTAGAAATATGCAAATGGTTTAACAATAGATTAAGATATGAAAAGCTTCATAGCTGAAGCTTCACAGTACCTGTTTGCCCCAACTTTGCTAATAGTATTGTGTGGATGAAGCTATGTCTAACTACTACAAGAAACCATGGTAGAATTTGATGAAGGATTTGCTACAGAGGTTCAATATAGTTATTGTTACTAAAGTACACAACAAATATATAATTAAACTCTAGCTATGGATAGGACCAAATTATAAATGGCAAATAGCCACATAGTTATATGTATAATCAGAAGATGAATCATGTTTAAGTGACATGGATTAGAATTTCTCAAAATGGAATACTCAAACCATCTGTCCTAATCATCTGAAGTGCTTGCTTAAAACACAAATTCTGGAAATGCCATTTCAAGCTTATTGAATTAGAATATTTTGGTGAGAATCTATGAATCTGCATCTTAAACAGCATCCCAAGTGATTTTTATGGTTACTAAAATTTGAGAGCTAAAATTAAACAAAACTCCATTGTTACAGCTCTTCAAGTACAATCCCAAGATTATTTTAGAATATATTTGCTAAAATATATGTAGGGAAAAAAACATAAAAATGAGTAAATAAATATTGGAGAATAAAACAAATAATCTTTTTGATAAAAATTAACAACAGTGGAAACATGTCAATGTTTGTCCCAATTGGTAAAACTACTAAAATCTATATAGTAAAGAAAAGAAAGCACATAAGCCTAACAAGAAGTACTTCTGTATAGTGGGTTAAAATCTCTGCTCTCCAACTCAACACCTGTATGACTTTGGGCAAATTACTGAACTGCTCTATACTTCAGTTTTCATATCATGAAGATAAAAATGAACCTATCTCATAGGATTGTTTTAAGCTTAAAACATAGTAATGTACATAAAGTCCTTAGAACAGCACTTGAACATATTATTGGGTGTGCCAAAAAGTGCCTTCAGTTTTTAAGTAAAAATAAAAGACACATTTTTCATTTTCACTGAGAACGTTATTGAACAATGTATTCACCCTTTTGTTCTACTACTTTCTGCCATTTTTCAAGCAACTTCATAATTCCATTTTCCCCAAGCTTTTTATCTTTTTGAGCAAAGACCTGTTCCATGTGCCTTTTACAGTCTTCCAGGGAACTGAAATTTTTTCCATTAAAAAAATTGCACAGGGAGGTCAGCTCGGTGCTTTGTGACCATATAGAGTGGTAGGATAGGGAGGGTGGGAGGGAAATGCAAGAGGGAGGGGATATGGTGATATATGTATACATATAGCTGATTCACTTTGTTATACAGCAGAAACTAACACAACATTGTAAAGCAATTATACTACAATAAAGATGTTAAAAAATTTTGTATAGACTGAAATAAATGGAAATCCGAAGGTGCAATGTCTGGTGAATACGGCAGATGAATCAGAACTTCCCAGCCAAGCTGTAAGTTTTTGCCTGGTCATCAAAGAAACAAGCGGTTTTGCGTTATCCTGATGGAAGATTATGCATTTTCTGTTGACTAATTCTGGACACTTTTCATCAAGTGGCATTTTCAGTTGGTCTAATTGGGAGCAGTACTTGTTGGAATTAATTGTTTGGTTTTCTGGAATGAGCTCATAATAGAGGATTCCCTTCCAGTCCCACCATGTACACATGGTGTATATGGATGGATGAAGACTGGCCTTTGGTGTGGCTGGTGGTGGTTCATTTTGCTTGTCTCATGATCTCTTCCATTCCACATTGTTGTACAGTATCC
Source organism: Pseudorca crassidens (assembly GCF_039906515.1). Taxonomy (NCBI): domain Eukaryota; kingdom Metazoa; phylum Chordata; class Mammalia; order Artiodactyla; family Delphinidae; genus Pseudorca; species Pseudorca crassidens. The sequence goes on along the minus strand of NC_090317.1, from coordinate 56,500,271 downwards.
ACTTTTTATTTCTCATCATAATTTGTTTTTTTTTTTTTTTTTTTTTTTGTACACGGGTCTCTCACTGTTGTGGCCTCTCCCGTTCCGGAGCACAGGCTCCAGATGCGCAGGCTCAGCAGCCATGGCTCACGGGCCCAGCCGCTCCGCAGCATGTGGGATCCTCCCGGACCGGGGCACGAACTCGTGTCCCCTGCATCGGCAGGTGGACTCTCAACCACTGTGCCACCAGGGAAGCCCCATAATTTGTTTTAAAAAAGGAACATTTTCATTAGGCCCCGTTTATTTATTTTTGATTTATTTATTTGGCCTTAGGAAACAGATACAAAAAATATTGGTATGATTTATGTCAAAGAGTGTTCTGCCTATGTTTTCTTCCAGGAGTTTTATGGTTTCAGGTCTTACATTTAGGTCTTTAATCCATTTTTGAGTTTATTTTCGTATATGGTGTGAGGAAATGTTATAATTTCATTCTTTTACATGGAGCTGTCCAATTTTCCCAGCACCACTTTTCAGAGAACAGCTTTTATCCATTGTACATTCTAGATTATTTGACCATAGGTGTGTGGGTTTATTTCTGGGCTCACTATTCTGTTTCATTGATCTATTTGTCTATTTTTGTGCCAGTATCATGTTGTTTTGATTACTGTAGCTTTCTAGTATAATCTGAAGTTTGGAAGAGTGATACCTCCAGCTTTGTTGTTTTTCTCAAGATTGCTTTGGCAATTTGGGAACTTTTGTGGTTCCACATGAATTTTAGGATTATTCGTTCTAGTTCTGTGAGAATATCATGAGCATCTTAATAGGTATTGCATTAAAACAGTAGATTGCCTTGGGTAATTTGGTAATTTTCACAATATTAATTCTTCCAACCCAAGAGCATGGGATATCGTCCCATTTTTTGAATCATCTCAAGTTTCCTTCATCAGTGTTTTATAGTTTTCAGAATATAGGTCTTTCACCTCCTTTGTTAAGTTTACTCATATATATTTTATTCTTTTTGATGCGGTTTTAAATGTGATTTTTTTTTACTTTTCTTTCTGATAGTTCATTATTACTGTATAGAGAGACAACTGATTTCTCTATATTAATCATATCTTGCAAACTTTGCTAAATTCATATACTAGTTTTAATAGCTTTTGCATGGAGACTTCAGTGTTTTCTACATAATGTATCATGTCATCTGCAAATAGTGACAGTTTTACCTCTTCCCTTCCAGTTTGGACACCTTTCTTTCTTTTTTCTTTTGGACACTTTTTTGTCTGATTGCTGTGGCTAGGACTTCCAAAACTATGTTAAACAGAAATGGTGAGAGTGGGCATCCTTGCCTTGTCCCTGAATTCAAAGGAAAGGCTTTCAGCTTTTTACCACTGAGTATGATGTGGGCTGTGGGTTTCTCATAAAAGGCTTTTTAAAAAAATATTTATTTAATTATTTTTGGCTGTGTTGGGTCTTCGTTTCTGTGCGAGAGCTTTCTCTAGTTGCGGCGAGTGGGGGCCACTTTTCATCGCCGTGCATGGGCCTCTCACTGTCGCGGTCTCTCTTGTTGCGGAGCACAGGCTCTGGATGCACAGGCTCAGTAGTTGTGGCACACGGGCCTAGTCGCTCCGCGGCATGTGGGATCTTCCCAGACCAGGGCTTGAACCCATGTCCTCTGCATTGGCAGGCAGATTCTCAACCACTGCACCACCAGGGAGGCCCTAAAAGGCTTTTTTATGTTGAGATATGTTCCCTCTATAACGACTTTGATGATGGTTTTTATCGTGAATATATGTTGAATTTTGTCAAGTGCTTTTTCTGCATCTATTGAAATGATCATGTGATTTTTATTCCTCCTTTTGTTAATGTGGTTTATCACATTATTGATTTACAAATGTTGAACCATCCTTGTGACCTTGGAATAAATACAACGGGTCATAATGTATGATCCTTTTTATATATTGTTGGATTTGGTTTGCTAATTTTTGTTTGTGATTTTTACATCTATATTCATCAAAGACATTATTTGTTGTGTCTTATTCTGATTTTGGTATCAGGGTTATGGTGGCCTCAGAGAATGAATTTGGGGGTGTTCCATCCCCTTCAATATTTTAGAGTAGCTTGAGAAGGATAAGTATTAGTTCTTCTTTATATGTTTGGTAAAATTCCCTTGTGAAGCCATCTGGTCCTTGACTACTGTTTGCTGAGAGTTATTAATTACAAATTCAACTTCACTATTAGTAATCAGTCTGTTCAAATTGTCTTTTTCTTCTTGATCCAGTCTTGGCAGTTTCTATGTTTCTAGATATTTGTCCATTTCTTCTACATTGCCCAATTTGTTGGCATATAACTGTTTGTACTATTCTCTTATGGATTTTTTGTATCTCTGTGTTATTGGTTGTTATTTCTCCTTCTTCATTTCCTATTATGTTCATTTGGGTCCATTCTCTCTTCTTAGTGAGCTGGCTAAAGGTTTATCAATTTTGTTTCTCCTTTTAAAAAACCAGCTTTTCATTTCATGAATCTTTTCTCTCTATTTTATTTATTTCCTCTCTGATCTATATTATTTCCTTCCCCCTGCTGACTTTGGGCTTTATTGGTTCTTCCTTTTTTACTTCCTTGAGGTGGTAGGTTAGGTTGTTTACTTGAGATTTTTCTTGTTTCTTGAGGAAGGTCTCTATCATTATAAACATCCCTCTTAGAACTGCTTTTCCTGCATCCTATCAGTTTTTGAGGGATGTGTTTCCATTTTCATTTGTCTCAAGGTATTTTCTGACTTCCTCTTTGGTTTTTTCATTGACTCGTTTTTTTAGTAGCATGTTGTTTAGTCTCCATGTGTTTGTTCTTTTCCCATTTTTCTTTCTATAGTTGATTTCTAGTTTCATACCATTGGAGTTAGAAAAAATGTTTGATATAATTTCTATCCTCTTAAACTTGTTGAGACTTTTTTCTGTGGCTTAGCATGTGATCTGTCCTGAAGAATACTCCATGTGCACTTGAAAAGATTGTGTATTCTCCTGCTTTTCAATGGAATGTCCTATAGATATATATTAAGTCCAAATGGTCCATTGTGCTGTTTAATACCACTGTTGCTTTATTGAACTTCTATATGTATGACCTATCCACTGATGTAAGTGTGTGTTAAAGTCCCCTACTATTATTGTATAATTGTCAAATTCTCCCTTTATGTCTGTTAGTATTTGGTTTATGTATTGAAGTGCTCCTGTATTGGGCGCATATTTGTTAATGAGTGCAATGTCCTCTTTTTATATTGATCCTTTTCTCATGATATAATGCCTTTCTTTGTTTTTTCTTATAGTCTTTGTTTTGAAGTCTATTTTGTCTGATGAATATTGCTACTCCTTTTTCTTATTTCCACTTGTGTGAAATATCTTTTTCTATCCCCTAACTTTCAGTCTTCATGTGTCTTTAGTTCAGAATTAATTCTCTTGTAGGCAGCAAATGGAAAGGTCTTTATTTATCCAATCAGCCACCCTATGTCTTTTGATTACAGCATTTAGTCCATTGACATTGAAAATAATTATTTACAGGTATGTACTTATTGTCATTTTATTACTTGATTTCTTGTTGCTTTTCTCATTCTTCTCTGTTCATTTCTTCTTTTTGTTTTTCCCTTGTAGTTTGATGATTTTATTTAGTAATATTTTTGCGTTCCTTTCTTTTGGTTTTTGTGTATCAATTGTGCATTTTTTTATTTTTGATTACCATGGGGTTCATATGCATTGACGTATAATTTTATCTACTTGTTTTAAACTAGTAGCTGTTTAAGTTCAAGCACATTCTAAGATATCTACATTTTTTACTCCTCTCCCCTACTTTCTGTGTTTTTGATGTCATATTTTACATCTTCATGTTTATCCCTTAATTATTCATTGTAGTTATTGTTTCTTTTACATTTTTCTTTTAATCTATGTACTGTATTATTTAAGTAGTTGATCCTTAATTCTTACTACTATATATTTGCCTTTCCTAGAAGGATTTCCTATGAATTCTTACTCCTTTTGCATTTGGAGAAGATTCTTCAACATTATTTTTTTAGGGTAGTTTTAGTATTGATGAATTCTTTTAGTTTTTGCTTATCTGGGAAGTTCTTTATCTCTCCTTCCATTTTCAATGATAATCCTGCTCAGTAGAGTGTCCTAGGTTGAAGGTTTTTCCCTTTCAGCACATTGAATGTATTATGTCCCTCCCTTCTAGCCTGCAAAATTTTTGCAGAGAAATCAGCTGATAGCCGTATGGGAATTCCCTTGTATATGACTGTTTGTTTTCTCTTGTTGCCCTTAGAATTCCTTATCTTTGATCTTTGCCATTTTAATTATGATATGTCTTGGTGTTTGCCTGTTTGGGTACATCTTGTTTGGAACTCTCTGTCCTTCCTGTGTCTGGATATCTGTTACTTTTTCACGTTTGGGATGTTTCCAGCCATAATTTCCTGAAATACATTTTGATTCCACTTTTCTCTCTCTTCTCCTTCTGGAACCCCTATAATGTGAATGTTGGGATGCTTAATGGTATCCCAGAAATCTCTTAGATTGCTTACAATATATTTTTTTCTGCTGTTCTGATTGGGTGATTTTCATTGTTCTATCTTCCAGATGACTTATGTGTTCTGTATCACTTAGTCTGATACTCATTCCTTCTCATGTGTGTTTTTTTTTAATTTTAGCTATTGAATTCTTTATTTTTGATTTTTTTTTATACGTTTTAATTTTTGTTAAATTGTTCAGTATTTAGATCAATTATTTTCCCTAATTCATTAACACTTTTATTACTAATGTTTGGAATTCTTTATCTGGTAAATTGGTAGTTCTGTTTCATTATTTTTTCAGGGATTTTTTTCTTGCTCTTTCAATTAAAAGTAGCTCCTCTGCCTTTTCATTTTACTTAGCTTTCTCTGCCTCTATGAATATAGGTGAAACAGTTAACTGTCATGGTCTTGAAGGAGTGTTCTTATGTGTGAGCTTCTTTAGTCAGACTGCATGTGCCCAATGCCTTTAGTGGGAGAGCTGGATTTGATGTGGATGCAAGTCATGTCTTTCCTTATGATTTGCTGGCCACTATCACCTTGGTATGGGATGGGGCTAGAGATTGAGAAGCTAGAGCTGGTACTGGATATGAAGCTGGATTTTCTTTCTGTTTAGTGGTCATCACTGCCCTGTCAGTTGCATGGTCTATTCCCAAGTGCTGGAGTAGAAGCAGTGAGGGTTGGTCTTGAGTTGGCTCTGTCCTCTTAAAATGTGTGTTTTCCCCTTTCTCTGAACCAGGACCTTTGTCCCAGAGGAGGGGAATGCTGAAGCAATTGGGGCCCTTGCACATTCAGAGGTCTCATGCCCTGAATGTGTAGGCATCTGCAACTCTGCTCAGATGCAGCCCATTGTCATGTCTTTTCCCAGGCCATGACTTCCCCAGATCCAATGCCACACTGTGGCTTGCTCTGAGCAGGGATGGAGTGATCATTTGGCTTGGGCTGGGTCACACTGTGCTGGGGCATAAGGCAAGGTGGTGTTGGGTAATCTGACAACTGCTAGGGCAGAGCTTTCTCTGCCCTGCCTCAGGAGCAAGACCCCTTTGCCCCTACAACTGATCACCGTCCCAAGCCTCTACCAGTCCCACCACTGCCCTTTTGTGGGACTACTCCACAGGGGAAGTTGGACCTGTGTGTTTTCTCTGTATGTATTGGGGGTGGGGTTGAGCTATTCTGGAACAGCTGCCATCAGAAGTCTGGGATTTATCTGGGGCACCACTTGAGTAAGCACAAACAATGGCCATGGGAGTCCCACCCAGGTTCTGCCCTGGGACCAGGTCACCTCTTTGTGCCAAGGTCAAGCCTTTTCCCTGGTCCTGGCTGCCCCAGATCCAGTGCTGTTCTGTGGCATGCGGTGAGTGAGGCTGGAGAGTTTGCTCTGCTCAGTGTGAGACATGAGGCAGAACAGTCACAGTGAACCTACAGCTTCTAGGGAAGACCACCCTCTGCTCTACCTGGGGGCTAGCCAGCATGTGCACATTCCTCATGAGTGGAGTCCAGGCTACTCCAGCCTTTTTATTTCTCCCAGTAGTCAGTCCTCCAACCAGCCAAGGGGGCTTATCTGCTCTGCATAGGACCCCATGACTAGGGTGCTCAGTCTGTGGTTTGACACATTCACTCCCAATGGTGGGTGCCTGCTGGTGTAATCTTCCCTTTCCTCTGAGTCCTCTCCCAGGTCCCAACCCAACGGATTTTCTTTCCTTCCTACCCAATTACTTGTGTATCTTTTTTACAGCCTTGGTTGTACAGGAGTCCTTCTGCCACTTTCCAGTTGATTTTCATTGAGAATTATTCCGCTGCAGATATATTTTTGAAGTGTTAGTAGGGGGAGGTGAGCTCCATGTCCTCTTTCTCTGCTATCTTATCTCCACCAATATGATTATTATTAATAGTAGTAGTATAGAGTGGTTAAAGCTCACTATGAATGAAAGTAAAGTTAGATCATTTCAGCAACCATAATAGACCCCACTTATAGAATTTTTATATTTTGACAACCAAACAAAAATACTTTAGATATTTAAATTATCACCAGAATTTTAACTCAAAGAGACTTGTGTTTAATATGTTTGACTAATAGAATTCAGACAATTGTACTGAATTTAAATCACATTCATCTATGTAAAAATGAAATTTTATTCTCTATCTGGATAGCACTTTAAAATATTCTTGATGCCTTACCCCATGTTTACCATCTTTTTTTAAACTTTTAGCTAGTGCAAAAGTTAAGTCAGAAATGTTTATACCTGTTATAAAGGTGAATAAAAACACAGTGGTATGATATAGTGAAAAAAATGGAGTCAGACTGGTGTCAGGTTCCCAGTTACGTTGCTTATGTGATGTGTGAGCTTTGGCAAGAGACATAACCCATCTGAACATTGTTTTTTCTCATTTATCAGTTGTGGACTATACTTTATACTTCAAGAAGGCGTTGTAAGATAAAGTATTTGAAGTACCTAGTACAGGGCCAAATTTGTAAGTGATGCTCAATAAATAGGTGATATACCAAAATTCACCATGTTTTCTAATAGGTTGACCATATAATTTATCATTCAAATGGAAACATGTTTTTTTCTATGCCAAATATTAAACTATACAGGTCTCAAAGACAAGTATAAAATAAGACTGCACCAAACAAACTGGGACATATGTCCAGTTTACTTCATGGTAGAGCTGGAAATCTAACCTAAGGGTCTTGAACTCTCCGAATAGTGTTCTTCCATCTAATTCTCTCAATTTGTCCTACAGTTAACTGAATGGACATTTCTGCATTGATTCTATTTTCCTTTTCCATTTCTCTCTTCTACTGCCACCACAACCTTGGAGGCCCAAAGACCATAGTCACAAGGTAGAGCAGGGCCACTCAACTCACTTGTGACTCTACATGAGCAACAAATAAGCCTTTATTATATGAAACTACTGAGATTCCATGATTTATTTGGTACACCAGTAAGGCCTATCCTGTCCTGATTAATAATTAAACCACATAGCTGTCTTTATTATTCTAAATGAAATTTGAAGATACTATAATGTATTCCCAACTCTGAATTAAAAAAAATCAATTAAATTATCTATTTCTAATATAAAATTTAAAAGAGAATAATTCTTAACAAAATAGTAATATCTCAATATATAAATGATTAGTCACAACAACACTAGAAGTGACAAAGTGATAAAGTAAACTTGCATGTATAAATACAATAACTGTGAATATGAGAGTTAGAAATGCAGACTTATATAGCTGTGTTGCATTGACAACTTAAATATCACATGTGGCATTGCATTTAGTGATGTGATTTTCTATAATAGTGAACAGCTCTTGGTAAAGCTCTGAAAAAAAACCCCAGAAAAACACACTCTTTTATTTATAAGGCAGTTGTATCTCTGGAAAATTCAGTGTATATTGAAATCTTGCAAAAATATTTTGCATTTATATGTAAGGAGTTCGTTTTTAGGTTCTGATAATTATAAGATTTTACACTTATATTTAAACCATGTGACATATGGGAAAGTGATGCAAGATATGGGACACCATATCTTGAGTGGAACTGCCTCATATATTTTGGGAAGTCTAGCATCCCCTGTACCCCACCTAAATGCCCAGAGAACCACCTCCATCATACTTTGAACAAAAAGCACCCTCATGAATTTCTAAAATAGCAGTGTTGAGAACCATTGTGAATCATAGTTGGGAAAATGAACTTGAATTTGCGAAGGACACAAAGTTTTAGTGAAATAAAATTGAAAAGAAATAAATATAAAGAAAATATACACTATATTTATTTCATGCTTACCACCTAAGTTTTTTCCAGGTCTTCCCCCACCTGGTTTTATCATTATTAATATTTACAGATAGTTTCTCTTTAACATTTAAAATTTTTCAACAACCCTGTGAGGTAGGCAGGTCCAGTGTTATGATTTCTATTCTAAGGAACCCAGCTTCAAAATTATAAAAGAGGTCAGACTAAAAGTTATAGTTTGGTTTTCGGTTTCGGTCGGAGCGCAGGGAGAGGACTGGGGTTGACGGCTTGAACATAGCCTGAAGGGGTTAGTGCACCACGGCTAGCCGGGAGGGAGTCCGGGGAAAAGTCTGCACCTGCCGAAGAGGCAAGAGACTTTTTCTTCCCTCTTTGTTTCCTGGTGCGCGAGGAGAGGGGTTTAAGAGCGCTGCTTAAAGGAACTCCAGAGACGGGTGCGAGCCGCGGCTAAAAGCTCGGACCCCAGGGACGGGCGGGAGATGCTAAGGCTGCTGCTGCCGCCACAAAGAAGCCTGTGTGCGAGCACAGGTCACTCTCCACACCCCTTTTCCGCGGAGCCTGTGCAGCCCGTCACTGCCAGGTTCCCGGGATCCAGGGACAACTTCCCCGGGAGAATGCACGGCAGGTCTCAGGTTGGTGCAACGTCACACTGGCCTCTGCTGCCACAGGCCCGCCCCGCACACAGTGCCCCTCCCTCCACCCTGGCCTGAGTGCGCCAGAGCCCCCGAATCAGCGGCTCCTTTAACCCCGTCCTGTCTGAGCAAAAAGCAGACGCCCTCCAGCGACCTACACGCAGAGGCAGGGCCAAATCCAAAGCTGAGCCCCTGTGAGCTGTGAGAACAAAGAAGAGAAAGGGAAATCTCTCCCAGCAGCCTCAGAAACAGCGGATTAAAGCTCCACAATCAACTTGATGTACCCTGCATCCGTGGAATACATGAATAGACAACGAGTCATCCCAAATTGAGGAGGTGGGCTTCGAGAGCAAGATCTATGATTTTTTCCCCCTTTTCCTCTTTTTGTGAATGTGTATGTGTATGTTTCTGTGTGAGATCTTGTCTGTATAGTTTTGCTTCCACCATTTGTCCTAGGGTTCTATCCGTCCACGGTTTTTTTTTTTTTAATTTTTATCTTAATAATCAATTTTAATTTTAATAACGTTATTATACTTTACCTTCGTTCTTTCTTTCTTTCTTTCCTTCCTTCCTTCCCTCCTTTAGACAATGAATCAGCTCAAATTGAGGAGGTGGTCTCTGAGAGCAAGATTTATGATTTTTTCCCCTTTACCTCTTTTTGTGAGGGTGTATGTGTATGCTTCTGTGTAAGATTTTGTCTGTATAGCTTTGCTACCAACATTTGTCCTAAGGTTCTATCCGTCCTTTTTTTTTTTCTAAATAAGTATTTTTATTATACTTTATTTTATTTTACTGTATGTTCTTTCTTTCTGTCTTTTTTCCTTCTTTCCCTCCTTCCTTCCTTCCTCCCCCCTCCCTCCCTCCTTTCTTTCCTTCTTGCCTTCTTTCCTTTTTGCTTCTTTCTTTCTTTCTTTCTTCCTTCCTTCCTTCCTTCCTTCCATCCTTCCTTCCCTCCTTTCTTTCTTCATAATTCTACTAATCTCTCTACTTTATCTCCCTTTTATTCTGAGCCATGTGGATGAAAGGCTCTTGATGCTCCACACAGGAGTCAGGGCTCTGCCTCTGAGGTAGGAGAGCCAACTTCAGGACACTGGTCAACAAGAGACCTCCCAGCTCCACATAATATCAAACAGCAAAAATCTCCCAGAGACCTCCATCTTAACACCAGCACCCAGCTTCACTCAATGACCAGCAAGCTACAGTGCTGGACATCCTATGCCAAACAATTAGCAAAACAGGAACACAACCCCAACCATTAGCAGAGAGGCTGCCTAAAATCATAATAAGGCCACAGACACCCCAAAACACACCACCAGACGTGAACCTGCCCACGAAAGAGACAAGATCCAGCCTCATCCACCACAACACAGGCACTAGTCCCCTCCACCAGGAAGCCTAACAACCCACTGAACCAACCATAGCCACTGGAGACAGACATCAAAAACAGCAGGAACTACGAACCTGCAGCCTGCAAAAAGGAGACCCAAAACACAGTAAGATAAGCAAAATGAGAAACAGAAAAACAAAGCAGATGAAGGAGCAAGATAAAAATACACCAGACCTAACAAATGAAGAGGAAATAGGCAGTCTACCTGAAAAAGAATTCAGAATAATGATAGTAAGGATGATCCGAAATCTTGGAAATAGAATGGACAAAATGCAAGAAACAGTTAACAAGGACCTAGAAGAAATAAAGAAACAAGCAATGATGAACAACACAATAAATGAAATTAAAAGTACTCTAGATGGGATCAATAGCAGAATAACTGAGGCAGAAGAACGGATAAGTGACCTGGAAGATAAAATAGTGGAAATAATTACTGCAGAGCAGAATAAAGACAAAAGAATGAAAAGAACTGAGGACAGTCTCAGAGACCTCTGGGACAATATTAAACGCACCAACATTCGAATAATAGGGGTTCCAGAAGAAGAAGAGGAAAAGAAAGGGACTGAGAAAATATTTGAAGAGATTATAGTTGAAAACTTCCCTAATATGGGAAAGGAAATAGTTAATCAAGTGCAGGAAGTACAGAGTGTCCCATATAGGACAAATCCAAGGAGAAATATGCCAAGACATATAATAATCAAACTGTCAAAAATTAAATACAAAGAAAGCATATTAAAAGCAGCAAGGGAAAAACAACAGATAACACACAAGGGAATCCCCATAAGGTTAACAGCTGATCTCTCAGCAGAAACCCTACAAGCCAGAAGGGAGTGGCAGGACATACTGAAAGTGATGAAGGAGAAAAACCTGCAACCAAGACTACTCTACCCAGCGAGGATCTCATTCAGATTTGATGGAGAAATTAAAACCTTTACAGACAAGCAAAAGCTGAGAGAGTTCAGCACCACCAAACCAGCTTTACAACAAATGCTAAAGGAACTTCTCTAGACAAGAAACACAAGAGAAGGAAAAGACCTATAATAACGAACCCAAAACAATTTAAAAAATGGGAATAGGAACATACATATTGATCATTACCTTAAATGTAAATGGACTAAATGCTTCCACCAAAAGACACAGATTAGCTGAATGGATACAAAAACAAGACCCTTATATATGCTGTCTACAAGAGACCCACTTCAGACCTAGAGACACATACAGACTGAAAGTAAGGGGATGGAAAAAGATATTCCATGCAAATGGAAACCAAAAGAAAGCTGGAGTAGCAATTCTCATATCAGACAAAATAGACTTTAAAATAAGGACTATTAAAAGAGACAAAGAAGGACACTACATAATGATCAAGGGATCGATCCAAGAAGAAGATATAAAAATTGTAAATATTTATGCACCTAACATAGGAGCACCTCAATACATAAGGCAAATACTAACAGCCATAAAAGGGGAAATTGTCAGTAACACATTCATAGTAGGGGATTTTAACACCCCACTTTCACCCATGGACAGATCATCCAAAATGAAAATAAATAAGGAAACACAAGCTTTAAATGATACATTAAACAAGGTGGACTTAATTGATATTTATTGGACACTCCATCCAAAAACAACAGAATACACATTTTTCTCAAGTGCTCATGGAACATTCTCCAGGATAGATCATATCTTGGGGCACAAATCAAGCCTCGGTAAATTTAAGATAATTGAAGTGTATCAAGTATCTTTTTGGACCACAACGCCATGAGACTAGATATCAATTACAGGAAAAGATCTGTAAAAAATACAAACACATGGAGGCTAAACAATACACTACTTAATAATGAAGTGATCACTGAAGAAATCAAAGAGGAAATTAAAAAATACCTAGAAACAAATGACAATGGAGACACAACGACCAAAAACCTATGGGATGCAGCAAAAGCAGTTCTAAGGGGGAAGTTTATAGCAATACAAGCCCACCTTAAGAAGCAGGAAACATCTCGAATAAACAACCTAACCTTGCACCTCAAGTAATTAGAGACAGAAGAACAAAAAAACCCCAAAGCTAGCAGAAGGAAAGAAATCATAAAAATCAGATCAGAAATAAATGAAAAAGAAATGAAGGAAACAATAGCAAAGATCAATAAAACTAAAAGCTGGTTCTTTGAGAAGATAAACAAAATAGATAAACCACTAGCCAGACTCATCAAGAAAAAAAGGGAGAAGACTCAAATCAATAGAATTAGAAATGAAAAAGGAGAAGTAACAATGGACACTGCAGAAATAAAAATGATCATGAGAGATTACTACAAGCAACTCTATGCCAATAAAATGGACAATCTGGAAGAAATGGAAGAATTCTTAGAAATGCACAAACTGCCGAGACTGAATCAGGAAGAAATAGAAAATATGAACAGGCCAATCACAAGCACTGAAATTGAAACTGTGGTTAAAAATCTTCCAACAAACAAAAGCCCAAGACCAGATGGCTTCACAGGCGAATTCTATCAAACATTTAGAGAAGAGCTAATACCCATCCTTCTCAAACTCTTCCAAAATATAACGCATGCAGGAATACTCCCAAATTCCTTCTACGAGGCCACCATCACCTTGATACCAAAACCAGACAAGAATGTCACAAAGAAAGAAAACTACAGGCCAATATCACTGATGAACATAGATGCAAAAATCCTCAACAAAATACTAGCAAACAGAATCCAACAGCACATTAAAAGGATCATACACCATGATCAAGTGGGGTTTATTCCAGGAATGCAAGGATTCTTCAATATACGCAAATCTATCAATGTGATAAACCATATTAACAAATTGAAGGAGAAAAACCATATGATCATCTCAATAGATGCAGAGAAAGCTTTTGACAAGATTCAACACCCATTTATGATAAAAACCCTGCAGAAAGCAGGCATAGAGGGAACCTTCCTCAACATAATAAAGGTCATATATGACAAGCCCACAGCCAACATCATCCTCAATGGTGAAAAACTGAAAGCATTTCCACTAAGATCAGGAACAAGACAAGGTTGCCCACTCTCATCACTCTTATTCAACATAGTTTTGGAAGTTTTAGCCACAGCAATCAGAGAAGAAAAGGAAATAAAAAGAATCAAAATCAGAAAAGAAGTAAAGCTGTCACTGTTTGCAGATGACATGTTACTCTACATAGAGAAACCTAAAGATGCTACCAGAAAACTACTAGAGCTAATCAATGAATTTGGTAAAGTAGCAGGATACAAAATTAATGCACAGAAATCTCTGGCATTCCTATATACTAATGATGAAAAATCTGAAATTGAAGTCAAGAAAACACTTCCATTTACCATTGCAAGAAAAAGAATAAAATATCTAGGAATAAACCTACCTAAGGAGACAAAAGACATGTATGCCGAAAATTATAAGACATTGATGAAAAAAATTTAAGATGATACAAATAGATGGAGAGCTATACCATGTTCTTGGATTGGAAGAATCAACATTGTGAAAATGACTCTACTACCCAAAGCAATCTATAGATTCAATGCAATCCCTATCAAACTATCACTGGCATTTTTCACAGAACTAGAACAAAATATTTCGCAATTTGTATGGAAACGCAAAAGACCCCAAATAGCCAAAGCAATCTTGAGAAGAAAAAAGGGAGCTGGAGGAATCAGGCTCCCTGACTTCAGACTATACTACAAAGCTACAGTAATCAAGACAGTATGGTACTGGCACAAAACCAGAAAGATAGATCAATGGAACAGGATAGAAAACCCAGAGATAAACCCACGCACATATGGACACCTTATCTTTGATAAAGGTGGCAGGAATGTACAGTGGAGAAAGGACAGCCTCTTCAATAAGTGGTGCTGTGAAAACTGGACAGGTACATGTAAAAGAATGAGATTAGAACACCCCCTAACACCATACACACACAAGAAAACTCCAAATGAATTAAAGACCTAAATGTAAGACCAGACACTATAACACTCTTAGAGGAAAACATAGGAAAAACACTCTTTGACATAACCCACAGCAAGATCTTTTTTGACCCACCTCCTAGAGTAACAGAAATAAAAAGAAAAATGAACAAATGGGACTTAATTAAACTTAAAAGCTTTTGCACAGCAAAGGAAGCCGTAAACAAGAGAAAAAGACAACCCTCAGAATGGGAGAAAATATTTGCAAATGGATTAATCTCCAAAATATAAAAAGAGTTCATGCAGCTCAATATCAAATAAACAAAAAATCCAATTAAAAAATGGGTAGAAGACCTAAATAGACATTTCACGAAGGAAGACACACAGATGGCCATGAGGCACATGGAAAGATGCTCAACATCACTAATTATTAGAGAAATGCAAATCAAAGCTACAATGAGGTATCACCTCACACCAGTCAGAATGTATATTATCAAAAAATCTAGAAATAATAAATGCGGGAAAGCGTGTGGTGAAAAGGGAACCTTCCTGCACTGTTGGTGGGAATGTAAATTGATAAAACCACTATGAAAAGCAGCATGGAGATTCCTTCAAAAACTGAAAATAGAACTACCATATGACCCAGGAATCCCACTACTGGGCATATACCCTGAGAAAACCATAATTCAAAGAGAGACATGCACCACAATGTTCATTGCAGCACTATTTACAATAACCAGGACATGGAACCAACCTAAATGTCCATTGAAAGATGAATGGATAAAGAAGATGTGGCACATATGTACAATGGAATATTACTCAGCCATAAAAAGAAACAAAATTGAGTTATTTGTAGTGTGGTGGATGGACCTAGAATCTGTCATACAGAGTGAAGTAAGTCAGAAAGAGAAAAACAAATATGGTATTCTAACACATATATATGGAATCTAAAAAGAAAAAAAAAATGGTACTGGTGAACCTAATTGCAGGGCAGGAATAAAGATGTAGACATAGAGAGTGGACTTGAGGACTCGGGGTGGGAGGGGGAAGCTGTGGCGAAATGAAAGTAGAATCGACCTATATACATTATGGAATATAAAAGAGTTAGCTAGTGGGAAGTGGCAGCATAGCACAGGGAGATCAGCTCTGTGCTTTGCGATGACCTAGAGGGGTGGGATAAGGAGGATGGGAGGGAGGCTCAAGAGAGAAGGAATATAGGGACATATATATGCACATGGCTGATTCACTTTGGTGTACAACAGAAACAAACACAGTATTGTGAAGTAATTATACTCCAATAAAGATTTATTAAAAAAATAAATAAATTGGAACTGCACTTGAGTAAATTATAAATCATTGAATTCTGGCAAGTAGTGTATTAAATAGTTTCACAGAAAATTGGGACGTTTGGACTAACTTGAGAAATTTTTGACTTATGAATGGTTCTTATTTACTTTTATTTGTCCTATAGTAAAAACATACTAGAATGGTGATAATAATAGCACTAAGAATGGACTGTTACGAGATTTCTGGTGATTTTCTTTTTTTTCTGTACACGGGCCTCTCATTGTTGTGGCCTCCTCTGTTGCGGAGCACAGGCTCTGGACGCGCAGGCTCAGAGGCCATGGCTCACGGGCCCAGCCGCTCCACGGCATGTGGGATCTTCCTGGACCAGGGCACGAACCCGTGTCCCCTGCATTGGCAGGTGGACTCTCAACCACTGCGCCACCAGGGAAGCCCCTCTGGTGATCTTTGATTGAACACTTGAAACATTTTAATTTACCATTTCTCATGAACTACATGAATATTTTAAGTAATAATTTGAATTTGTTAAGTAATATTTCCATTCTCATGGTAGTTTATCAAAGACCTATGAGATCTCAATTTTTAACTTTAGATTGCTATGACATAATGTGTGGGACTTGTAACTTGATATAAGTTGATAAAATTTGAACCAATAGCAAATAAATTCAATATATTAGTTTAAAATATGTCTTGAACCTGATGGTAATTTTTGTCAGACTTTTTAAATGAGTAACGTATTTGGAAAAGCTTGTATAAATACGAGAGGGGTAGATTAGTATGTAAGGTTCAGTGGATGTTTAAGTTTAGTAAATCATATTATAATTTTTTTAGGGCCTTATAATAATAGATATTTTTCAAAGACATATGTATTTGATTACTTTTCAAGTTACACAGTCACAGTTGTACACACACACACATGCACACATACACACAGTTATCCACTTTCTCAATTGTTAGAATGAGAAAGGCAATCTTTAAAGTTTTTTTAACTCACCAGGCACATGTATCAGCACAGCAGCCAGTTTGGCAGCTATAGAAATACAATTATGCAAATTAGATGTGTGTTCCCTGAAGAGGCCTAATGGGAAGATTGACCTATATACAGCTTAATTTGTTCTCATGCTTCCTCTTTATTGTCTTCCAGCTGCACAAGAAATTAAAACTTGTTAAATTGTATTGCTCCCCAATTATATATCAAAGGTGCTCTGTCCTTCCATGACAAAACAAATCAATCGGGTTTTTTAAATACTATTTCTCTCTGTTAATTTATCCATGGTGCTGGAATATTTTTTTTAAACCCACATTTGTTTATTTATTTATTTTTGCCTGTGTTGGGTCTTCGTTTCTGTGTGAGGGCTTTCTCTAGTTGTGGCAAGCGGGGGCCACTCTTCATCGCGGTGTGCTAGCCTCTCACTGTTGCAGCCTCTCTTGTTGCGGAGCACAGGTTCCAGACGCGCAGGCTCAGTAGTTGTGGCTCACGGGCCTAGTTACTCTGCGGCATGTGGTATCCTCCCAGACAAGGGCTCGAACCCGTGTCCCCTGCATTAGCAGGCAGATTCTCAACCACTGTTCCACCAGGGAAGCCCATGTGCTGGAAGATTTTAAACAATGTGTATGAAGCACCTTTTAAAATCAACATATCACTTAAGAACTGATGACAGTGAGTTTTAAGTTGTGTGGTTGAGAGATTGCAGAATATCTGGGTTATGCATGGAAACAAATTATTCTCTATTGTTTTTGATAATCTGTGTAAAATGTCTCTTATTTGGAAATATGTTCTTTTCCAGGTAGGTAAGTATATGTGCAAATAGCCATTTGGGCCTTGCACTAGTTTGGATTTTGTTACCACTAAAAACCTTCATAATAAATTAGGTTTCAGTTTGTTAAGCAGACCAAAGTTTAGTGAAAACGGAGAATACCTTGGCTTCATGGCAATCATGAAAACAGCTTTCTGACTTCTCCAACAGAGAAGACATATGTCTTCTTTAACTTTTTCATTAACTTTTTTAAATTATGCTGCTTAGCTAATATTTCTGTGTACATGATATTTATGTTTCTAATGCAGTTGTTTCAAAAAAGAATTTTGGAAATAGACACACTTTGAGTACTTTTAAATACTCTTCACCTCACTACAATTTTGGAAACTTTAATATTTGTTGAGGAATGGGTCTTGTATTCTGGGATTTGACTGACCCATGACAGGATTTCTTATAAGGTCTCTTCCCCATGCACACTGATAAAAACAAACAAACAAACAAAACTGGGTTGAAAGATGTCCTTGATCTACTGTTTGCTGACTTAATTGTTATGATACAGAGTGAATATAATTAGAAAATATGTAGCTTGTACCATGACCTACTGATGATGGTAGGTCAGTGCTTCCCAATGATAATATCTTGCTGAACACTGTGGCAAATGGCTAATCCTCCGTGTCCAGAGACTGCTGGTCCAGGGCTCCATACTCTACTCAACGATAATAAGGGCTAAGAGAATCAATGTCCCAGCATACTCAGAGTTCTTATGGGGAATAGGAAGATTTGTGCTATATATTAGGAAGATCAGTATCCTGTTGCCAACCTTAAAGTTGGAACACTAATAGGTCTAGTGAGGGAAATCTTTTTTAGGAATAATCATCATGTCTTACAAGCAGTCAAGTTGTTTTCACTTGGGAGAATAACCAAGTTATTTAGGCACAAATGGTGCTCTTCCACAAAATTGTCATCACCTCACCCTCCAAGAGGCTCCACAATTCTCAGTTATTTTAAAACGGATTTCCAAACAACCAAAATCTATATATTACAACAAATAGTCTTATTTTGTTGATTTGCTTTATATGAGTAACATAATAAATGGGTTGTCCCCAGGCTACATTCAAAGGACTGAAATAACCATCCTAATGAGATCAACCCATTTGGCCATAAGTAAATTGCTCAGCATTCGACAACTAGGTGGCCTAAAACACTGAAATGAAGGTCAAATTTATTGGAATCATGCTTTAATAATCACAGAGTATTCCTTTAACATCACATCTAGTGCCATCTGAAGCATCAACTCAATTTTTTTCTAGTCATGCTCTTAACAAATGAGAGTTTAATATTAAACACACTGTTTGAATAAATATATTCTTTGGATACTAATTCCAGAGTAAGCCTTTTCCCTCATGAAACATTAGATCTATTAATTACTGTCCTTGCTAAACAGTGATTGTTTCTGAAAGTGATATTATTTTTAACATGTATTATTTTCCTATTGAGTCAATGTTATACACCTTCTGCCAAAAATATAACTGAAGAACAAGATTAAAGATTAATTCAACAGGTCTTTCATGGACTTGTTGACTTTTTGTTAGTTTCTGTGGCTATCTGGTATAAGTCCAAAAACTCCAATAATAACTCCTGGTTAAAAACAACAACAACAACAGCAACAAGAATAACACATCTTCCTGAGTGGCTCACTGGTGTTTAGAATTCTAGTTATGGATTCACTTTTTTGTTTCAATGATATTTAATTAGGTATGTCCAATTTTATGTAAATGCATAGGCAATATGAATGTCAAATAACAAGTCTTATTTGGTTTATTTCACCTATTTGCATCTGTTTCTTAGATGAAGTACAGATAAGCATTTTGATAAAATGCTTTTCGTGTAGACTATTGGTTAAGAGTACACTCTTTGGAGTCAGACATAAGTCTGAAATGACCCATTACCACTTATTATTTGTGTATTGACTCACTGACTGTCTCTGAGTTGTGTGGATTAAATGTGCTCTCACTCAAGACAGATACAAAAACCAAGCATTCTTTAGCTGACTCTGGCCACTTTCCAGTAGATTCAACTTACAGTAATTTCAAAAACAACTGTGTATTTGTGAGCATGGGACAAATTACATTTCTTGTCAGAATAAACTGAATAAGGGCTTTTGCAGTTCTCCTTAGAGGCAATAGTTTAATTGAAATGGTGCACGTTTTCTTTTTTTCTTGAAAAAAAGTGTGTGTGTGTGTGCGTGTGTGTACACATATATGCATAATGATCTAGGGAATGTTGGAAATATTTTAACATAAGAGAAATGTGTTAATGTAAAAAGGTAAAAAGTATAAAAGAAGATTTTTACATAACAGCATTACTCTGTACACTGAAAATTTTCTTTATTTGTATTTTAGACAAACTGTACTGGAAAAACTTTCCATAGTGGCTGTAATGGTGAAATAGACTCCTGACATTTGGCAGAACATTTGAAATATCACAGTTATTTTTCAGTATGAAATAACAGGTAAATATTTATATCTATTAAGCTATTCATATCTGAGATTGTCACCATCTCATGCCATGCCTCAGTCCTGTCAAAGTTCCATCAGCAAAAAGACATGGATTTCAAGAAGCAGCACGTAGGAGGATCAAAACTTTTGTTATGGTTAGACATATGCCCAACAATCATCATTACAGTAATTTAGGAACAGAATAAATGATTTTCATTGGAATTTTGCCATTAGGTTATGTAGGGAAAGCAAAGCACTAGTGGATCAATTATTATTGTGCAATGAATAGTATGTCTTTCACTAGGCACTGAAACACAGGTAGTTAGACATACTTCTAAAACTGACCTAACAGGTAGTTAGACATACTTCTAAAACTGGCCAGAAATATCTCTTTCAACTCAGCGATGATTAATGAGGCCTCATTAGAAAGCAAAAGTTCCCAAGATTCATGAAATCCTCTACATATGTTCACGTGATCACCACTTCTATGTAAATATTGCCTTCTTTTAAATATTTTATGACATATTTAATATATTAAGACTTCTCTAATTGTCATTAAAATATGATTTGACAAATACCATCAAACATTAATATAGTGTTATTCTTTGAAATAATTTCTAAAATATTTTAATTTCTTGACTAAGAAAAATAATGAGATTATGCAGGGAAGAGAACATATTATAGTCTAGTGCTAAAGCTTGTAAAAATGAATGGATCAAGTTAAATGAAACAACATAGAAATTTAAAATAAATATATTGAACATTATGCCAGGTTCATTAGAACATGGGACAAATGAGGCCAAGTTTGCACATTTTAATTCCTCTTCATGGCAATTAGCTTTGCAAAAGTCAGAGGCTATACCCCAGACCCTGGAGTAGTTGCTTTGAAAACATGCACCTTTGGTCATAACTAGAACTAGTTTAGCACTTCAGAAAAATTACAACAGTGAATGACCCAACATAATAGCACTCTACACTGCCTTACACAAAAGGAGTTTATCCTTTTAAAGTAGCAAAATACCACCATCATCTGAAGTTTTATTTTATAGTATATCTAAAAATGAGTTTTGTTTAGAAGCATTACAACAGAGTATTCTCACTAAAACAATACCTTATCCCCTGAAACCATGATAACATCCCTGAAATCACAATGAGAGGTCAAGGAAGTGACTTCCATCTTAAAAGGGCCCTGTGGTGAGAAAAGAATACACAGTAAGAGCTGTGTCTAACAGGATAATATTGGACATTTGATTTTACTAGGTAAAGTCAGAAGGAGCTTCTTCTCAAGTTTAGCAATGAGTTCATGGTTTTGAGAATACACTAGCTAGCTGAATTTCACTCAGCTAAAAATAATATGAAGGTTAAACTTCTATCATTCAGCTTATATTTACCCTTCCCAAGTATTACTTTAATCTTTACTTAAAATTTCCTGTAAATGATTGTGTTCTACAAAGAAAATATTTATTTTTTCCCAGTATCTAACTTGTTAAAGTAAATGTACATTTCTTTCCAGAATTTTATGTAAATTCTCCTCTTAGTATAAGAAGAGTTGACCATTTTTACTTGAGATTGGGAAAAGAGTTAAAATATAATTATGCAGAGGGATTTTTCTCAAACAATTCTTATTTTGGTACTATATATCTTAGTGGATATAGACCATGTCTTATTTAAGTCTGAACTCTCAGCACCTACCATATAGTACACATTAGTTCACATTTAAATTAAGGTAAAATAAAATATCTTTGATATATACAATGTAATTTATATATAGTATCATATATAGTATATACTTATAGAGTATATACTATAAATATAGTCTATAGTATATAATTAATATAGTATAGTAAAACAGAAAGTGTACAGAAGTAGACCTGACTACAAAATATTTTTAAGCCTTTACAATGTACTATCAACAACATATATTGCTTTTCTTCACATACATGTTGGGAAAAGTTATAGAGAAAAGTAGTTAGATTTAAGAACACTAGTTCTCTTGTTAAGTAATATGGTTTATCTAATTGGCATTATTGCTATTCCATAATTGTTAGACATAAAATGGACCAAGAAAATCTAATTAGCTCTTTAAACTCATTATATGCCACATTTAATCTTGTGCTTGTCACATTCAAATTTGTTTAAGTTTAGTAATATTCAAGTTCATGTATTTGTATTAAAGGCAACATGTGCTTAAGTATAATGAATATTTTAATCTCAGTAATTCATTATTTTTCTAACCATATTTAAATTTGTGTAGGTGAATCATTTATCTTTCCCATAAGATTTATGAGAAAGATTAATTCAAAGTAGCAGAAAATTGAGCCTTATCATTTATTTTTACATTTATTAATCAGTCATTAATTCAGTAATATCTCTGACAACTTAGTCTCTCTCATTTTAATGAAGAAAATGAATCCAACTGAAAAACAATACTTTACTCAATATACAGGGAAATATTTAATTTATTTCAATTTTTGATTATTTAATTTGAAACAACACATTGTTTACCAGTGAAATTAAATTCTTAAAATCTAGAAAAGCTTGATAATAACACTTAAAATCCAAGTGCAGGGAAATATTGATTGTGTAATTGATTCAACAATTGTGTAATTGATTGATATTCCATTAAAATTTGGCTAATAAGACTTTCTTGCCTTTTATCCTTATTTAATGTTTGTTCATACTCACATAAGACTTCCTATAGAGGGTTAGATCAATTATCTACAGTTCTAATTTTGCCAATTCTCTTTTTTATCACTGCCCAATCCTAAGGGAGAGGGGTGCCAGAAAATGAATGTGCATGGGTCAGTACAAATTTATTATCACTATGATAGCAAGTATTTAGAGACTATGTTTTTTCTGATGTGAACTGGTAGAAACTTTTCGTATATAATCGGCTGCAATGTTTCTTAAATGCTTTTCCCTCCTGTTTCAGTTTTTTTGTTTTCTTTGTCTTTTAATTTTAGAGTATGCCAAAATCACCTAAGGAGTTTGATGAAAATGTTAATTCCAGACCACAAATAATTTACTCTTTTGTAATTTAGAGTTTGAAGACTGCTCATGTGCATTGAGCATAATATAGTGTGTAAGAGTCTGAGTTCTGGCATTAGAGTATTTGTCTGGCTTCAAAGCTTGTCTTGCTACTTACGGTCTGTGTGATCTTGCTGAAGTTACTTAACCTTTCTAAGTCTTAATTTACTCATTGATAAAATGGGAATTGTAATAGTATCCACTTCACAGGGTTGAAATGAGAGAGTGTGTATGAAATACTAAGCATATAGCCTATCATATAATAAGCAATAAATACTAGTCATTATTAAGCACTAGATTATAAACACCACAAGGAACGTAACTGTTTAATCACAAATGAATCTGCTCAGTGACTAGTAGAGTGTCTGGCATAGAGTGCACAGTTAATAGTTGTTGAATGAGTATACAAATGATGGCATATCCTCTTAATTTTAGACATTATCCCTCTTTTATCATGGCTGCATAATGCAACATTAAAAACTCACTTTTGTAACTTCTCTAAACACTGCAGTAAAAAAAGTTTGTATCTATTTCTGTGGTATATTGGTCAGAATAAACAAGGTTTTCCTATATTAACAACAACCACAAAATCTCAGTGGCTCAACAACAAGGCTTAATTCTCCCTCATGCCATATGTCCCATGTGGATTAGCAGGAACCTCTCCTTTCTAACCACTTAGGAAACCAGGGTGACAGAGGCTTCACTGTTTTGTAGATACAGTACCAAGAACAGATGGTCCTAACCATCAACACAAAAGAAAGAAAATGTATGGAATGGGAGAAAGTATTTGCAAAAGATGCAATTGACAAGGGGTTGATATCCAAAGTATGCAAATGACTTATATAACTGAATATCAAAAAAAACAACAACCCAATCAAAAAATGGGCAGAAGACCTAAATAGACATTTTCCAAAGAAGATATACAGATGGCTAACAGGTACATGAAAAGGTGCTCAGTATCGTTAATTATTAAAGAAATGCAAATCAAAGCCACAATGAGGTATCACCTCACACCTGTCAGAATGGCTATCATAAAAAAATCTACAGATAATAAATGCTGCAGAGGATGTGGAGAAAATGTAACCTTCCTACACTGTTGGTGAGAATGTAAATTGTTGCAGCCACTGTGGAAAAGAGTATGGAGGTTCCTTAAAGAACTAAAAATAGAACTACCATAAGATTCAGCAATTCTACTCCTGGGTATATATCCAGAAAAAACAAAAACTCTAATTTGAAAAGATACATGCATCCCAGTGTTCATATCAGTACTACTTACAATAGCCAAGACATGGAAGCAACCCAAGTGCCCATCAACAGATGACTGGCTGAGGAAGATGTGGTATATATATATATACAATGGAATATTACCCAGCCATAAAAAGAATGAAATAATGCCATTTGCAGCAACATGGATGGACCTAGAGAATATTATGCTGAGTGAAATAAGTCAGACAGAGAAAGACAAATACTGTATGCTATCACTCGTATGTGGAATATAAAAAATTAATGCAAATGAATGTATATACAAAACAGAAACAGACTTGCAGACATAGAAAACAAACTTATGGTTACCAAAAGGTAGAGGGAGAAGGGGAGGAACAAATTGTGGTATGGGATTAACAGATACAAACTACTATACATAAAATAAATAAGCGACAAAGATTTACTATATAGCACAGGGAATTATACACAATATCTTGTACTAACCTATAATGGAATATAAAAAAAAATGAATCACTATGTTGTATACCTGAAACTAACACAGAATTATAAATCAACTATACTTCAATATACAAAAAAAGAAAAAGAACACATGGCCCTCCCATTTTCTCAGCTGCTGTGGTAGGGGCAGAAAAATCTGGAGTTCTGTATGGGGAAATACATTATTTGGTAAGTAAGTAACACACATCTCTGTGATTACATGTGACTTCCCCTCAGAAACTATTGGCTGAAAATAGACACCTGCTGAATAATTGAAGAGGAGAGGGAAATGTAATTCCTCAGAGGGCTTGGAGGGAAAGGAAAACTAGTGATGCATGAGGAGAAGTTTTGTGCACATTTTCAAAGATAATTTGTCTTTTGCATATCAAAATCACACTTGTAGTCAATGGAGGCTGTATCTTTATTCATTTTTTTCTGTGATATTTGTTAGGTGGCTCTACTTATTGTAAAACACTATCACTGAATACACCAACACTTTGAATATCCATTTGTTTGATATTTTAAAAATGTTGGAAAATATACGTACAATAAAATTTACAATTTTAACCATTTTCAAGTACAGTTCAGTGGAATTAAGTATATTCACTTTATTGTGCAACTATCACCACTATCCATCTCTTGAACTTTTTTCATCTTCCCAAATTGAAACTCCATACCCATTAAACAATAACTCCCAATCTCTCCAACCTGTCCCTGGGAATCATGATTCTACATTCAGTTTCTATGAGTTTATCTACTCTAGATAACTCATATAAGTGAAATCATCCAGTATTTGTCCTTTTGTGACTAGCTTATTTCACTTAACAAAATGTTTTCAAAGTTTATTGTTGTTGCAGCATATGGCAGAATTTCTTTCCTTTCTAAGTCTGAATAATATTCCACTGTATACATGTATGTATGCATATACCACGTTTTGTTTATCCACTCATCCATCAATGCACTGTTGGGTTGCTTCCACCTTTTGGCTATTGTGATTAATGCAACTATGAACATGGGTGTACAAATATCTGTCGGAGTTCCTGCTTTCAATTATTTCAGCTATATCCTCTGAGCCTTGGCAGCAGCTTGGAGTGAAGGCTTAAAGTCTTAAGTCTTTTCTGGGCATCTGTCCTCCCTGGGACTATATATGTGCTTCCCCCATCCCACTCCACCCCCAATTTCTTCCATATTCAAGGCTGCTTCTAAATTTTCTAAAGAATCTAATCACATTTTCTTTGAAGGGCCTTAGATGTTCTATTACATTTCTCTACTGTAATCTCTTGCCCCTAAACATCCTCAGGCCTGCCATTCCCTTGCAGCTTTTACATGCAATAGTGAGTTCCATCACCCTGAGAACTAAACTATGCCACCATTCCCCGTGTAAGCTCTGAGTTAGCCCAGACAGAGACAAATCATTCAGTTAGCTTACATGCATGTTAGAATGTTATAACTATGTTCTACTTTGCTCCTTATGGCCTAAGGGAAAAAAATCAGGAATTGGGCTACATCGTCCTGGCTGCACTGTGCCAGGAAAGGCATGGGGCAAAGGTGAGTAAAAATGCCACAAAAGCAGTTTTGAGTATGACTTTTTCTTGATTTGGTATTTCCCTGGTTGCTGTAGATCTTTGAGTAGTTCCCGGAGCTCCTGCAAAGTTATTTTAATCAGTCTATAGTTTTGTTTGTTTGTTTCTTTTAACATTTCTGTGGAGGAATGAGGGCCTGGAGCTTCCAAATCTGCCATCTTGCTGATGTCTGAATATCCATTTTCAAATTTATCACTCAAGTGATATCTTGTAAAACAGTCACTGAGGCTTGACAATAGCAATCCTAAATTATTCTGCATAAGTTGATAGAAAAACATTGTTCATAAAACCTATTATACAAGAAATTAAAGATCAATCTTTAACACATTGGCAATTATTAAATTCTGCACACAGCCTGTGATTGGTAGTACCTGCCCAGAATTTCATTTCTTTTCACTTGGTAATTACAGCTGAGTGACATGGTAGCTTTCTCTCAAGTCTTTTCCCTTTACATCATGGCTGCTTTTGCAGGCCTTCTTACTCTTTAAGATAATCTGATCTTTACCAGCCAAGTGAAATGAACTTGCAGTCTGGCAACAAAAGAAAAAGTTAAGAGGTTCTAGTATACTTGCTATGTCAAAACCTTCTCTTCCTTTACTAATTTTTAATTTTTCTATTTTTTCACTGTAACAAATTTATTGCATGAGAACCTCTCAGCAATATAAACTTCATGGACCTTGGATTTTATCACTTCTCTTATTTTAGTGGCTCTCTCTTTTACAATTACTGTCTTGTTAGCTTTTCTTAAGATAAGATAGAGCCTAATTTCTGCAGTTTTTGGGGGTTCTATGTTGCTCTTCTTACTGCTGTGTTCCTCATCTAATGATATCTTCCTCTTATCTTGGAACTATGGTAAAAACTATTTGTTCTCAGCAACTACCACTTTATTGTTGTTTGTCTTGTTTTCATTGATTTACCCATGTCTCATGTTGTCACATACACTGTATGTGAAGATTTTTTTTAAATTTTCTATATTATCCAGCACACTATTATGACTATTGCAATGAACCACTTATATTTATTTTTTCTTTTATTTATTAATTTTTTATTTTGGTCCTTTGCACACTCTTTCCAAATGTTTTTATTTATTTAATCAATTAATTTATTTTATTTTTTTACTTTATTTTCTATTGAAGTTACTTGATTTACAATATTATATTAATTTCAGGTGTACCACATAGTGATTCATAATTTTTATAGATTATACTCCATTAAAAGTTATTACAGGATAATGGCTAATTCCTTGTGCTATATAATATATCCTTGTTGATTATCTATTTTATACATAATAGTCTATATCTCTTAATACCATACCTCTAATTTGTCACTTCTCCCTTTTGACTAAACATTGGTAACCACTAGTTTGTTTTCTATATCTGTGAGTCTGTTTCTGTTTTGCATCTACATTCATTTGTATTATTTTTTTAGATTCGACATATAAGTGATATCATACAGTATTTGTTTTTCACTGTCTGACCTATTTCACTAAATATAATATCCTCTAGGTCCATCCACGTTACTGCAATTGACATTCTTTCATTTATTTTTATGGTTGAGTAATATTCTATTTTATATATATATATATATAAACTATTGGCTATTATAAATAGTGCTGCTATGAACATTGGGGGAAGATGTATCTTTTTGAATTAGTGTTTTCGTTTTTTTTCTGGATATATGTCCAAGAGTGGAATTGGTGGATCATATGGTAGGTCTATTTTTAATTTTTTAAGGAACCTCCATACTGTTTTCCACAGTGTCTACACTGATTTACATTCTCCCAAACAGTGTACAAGACTTCCATTTTCCCTACACCCTCTGCAGAATTTATTATTTGCAGACTTTTTGATGATAGCCATTAATAGGTGTGGGGTGACACTTCATTTTTGATTTGCATTTCTCTAATAATTAGCGATGTTGAGCATCTTTTCATGTACCTGTTAGCCATCTATATATCTTCTTTGGAAAAAATGTCTATTCAGGTCCTCTGCCTATTTTTTTTGTTTGGATTGTTTGCTTTTTATGACATTGAGCTGTATGAGCTGGTTATATATTTTGGATATTAATTACTTGTTGGTCATGTCATTTGCAAATAATTCCTACCATACCATAGGTTTTCCTTTTGCTCTGTCAAGGGTTTCCTTTGCTTTGCAAAAGTTTTTTTTTTTATTTTTTAAATTTTTTTTAAGATGTTGGTGGTAGGAGTTTATTAATTTTATTTGTTTATTTTTGCTGTGTTGGGTCTTTGTTTCTGTGCAAGGGCTTTCTCTAGTTGTGGCAAGTGGGGGCTACTCTTCATTGTGGTGCACAGGCCTCTCACTATCGCAGCCTCTCCTGTTGTGGAGCACAGGCTCCAGACGCACAGGTTCAGTAGTTGTGGCCCATGGGCCCAGTTGCTCTGCGGCACATTGGATCGTCCCAGACCAGGGCTCAAATCCGTGTCCCCTGCATTAGCAGGCAGATTCCCAACCACTGCACCACCAGGAAAGCCCACAAAAGTTTTAAAGTTTAATTAGGTCCCATTTGTTTATTTTTGCATTTATATTTTTTGTCTTAGGAGACAGATCCAAAATAAATTGGTGTAATTTATGTCAAAGTTTGTTCTGCCTATGTTCACTTCTAGGAGTTTTATGGTGTCATGTCTTACATTTAGTTCTTTAATCCATTTTGAGTTTATTTTTGTATATGGTGTCAGGAAATGCTGTAATCTCATTGTTTCACATGTAGTTTTCCCAGGACCACTTATGGAAGAGACTGTTGTTTCTCCATGTACATTCTTGCCTTGTTTGTCATAGAATAATTGACCATATAAGTGTGGCTTCATTTCTGGGCTCTCTATTCTGCTTCATTGATCTATGTGTCTGTGTTGGTGCCAGTACCATGCTGTTTTGAAGACTGTAGCTTTGTAGAATAGTCTGAAGTCTAGAAGGGAGATACCTCCAGCTTTTTTTTTGTTTTTTTCTCAAGATTGCTTTGACAATTCAGGGTTCTTTGTGATTCCATATAAATTTTAGAATTATCTGTTCTAGTTCTGTGAAAAAATGTCATGTGTATTTCAATAGGTATTGCATTAAATCTGTAAATTGTTTTGGGTAGTATGGCCATTTTAACAACATTAATTCTTCCAATCCAAAAGCATGAAGTATCTTTCCATTTATTTGTACCATCTTCAATTTCCATCATCAGTGCTTTATAGTTTACAGAGTATAGGTCTTTATCCTACTTGGATAAGTTCATTTCTAGTTATTTTACTGTTACTAATGCAATTTTAAATAAGTTTTTTTAAAATTTTCTTTGTGATAATTTATTATTATTGTATAGAAGCACAACAGATTTCTGTATATTAGTGCCTAACAGGAAACACACCACACCTCTGTCTACACAATAGTCCCATGAGAGGGTGGTGAGAGCCACTGGACAGAGGGGAAGTTCCAGTTCACAACTGTATCCAGCTGTAGCCCTTCCACTCACAGCTCCATTCCCTATCAAGGAAGTAGTTGCCAACAAAACCTGAGGAAAGACTCAAATTGCATGTAAGTCAAATCTAGCTCTCCCACCAAAGGCATTGGGCACACACAGCCTATATAGGATGCTCCCATGTAAGAACAGCCCTTCAAGGTCACAATAGGTAACTGTTTTACTTGAAATCATATATTGCAGAGAAAGTTAAGCAATATAAAAAGGCAGAGAAACTGCTCTCAATTCGAAGAACAAAAGAAAAATCCTGAAAAAAAAATAATGAAACAGAAATAAACAATTCACCAGATAAACAATTCAAAGTATAGGTTATAAAAATGTTAACAGAAGTAGGGAAAATAATAAATCTACACAGTATTAATTTTAACAAAGAACTAGAAAACATTAAAAAAGAAACCCAAACAGAAATAAAGATTTCAAAAGCTGAAATATAAAAACACACTAGGCAGAATGAAAAGCAGACTAAGTGATACAGAAGAGTGCATACATGATCTGGAAGATAGAATAATGGAAATCACCCAATCAGAACAGCAGAAAGAAAAACGAAATTTAAAAAAAAATGTAGTAATCTAAGAGACCTCTGAGGTAACATTAAATATACCAACATTCACATTATAAGGGTACTAGAAGGAAAAGAGAGAGAAAAGGGAATCAAAAATATATTTGAAGAAATTATGGTTAGAAATGTTCCAAACATGAAGAAGGAAACAGATATCCAGACACAGGAAGCACATAGCCTCTCAAACAAGATGAACCCAAACAGACATACACCAAGACATATCATAATTAAAATGGCAAAGGTCAAAGATAAAGAGAGAATTCTAAGGCCAGAAAGAGAAAAACAAAGAGTCATATATGAGGGAATCCTCATCAGGCTATCAGCTGATTTTTCTGCAGAAATACTTTGCAGGCCAGAAGGGAGTGGCATAATATATTCAGTTTGCTGAAAGGGAAAAACATGCAACCTAGGATACTCTACGCAGCAAGATTATCCTTGAGAATGGAAGCAGAGATAAAGATCTTCCCAGATAAGCAAAAACTAAAAGAATTCATCAATACTGAAACTACCCTAAAAGAAATGCTGAGGAGTATTCTCTAAATGGAAAAGAAGTAAGAACACATAAGAAAGGGGAAATCCCTCTAAGAAAGACAAATATATAGTAAGAATTGAGGATCAACCACTTAAATATAACAGTACATAGATTAAAAGAAAAAAATGTAAAAGAAACTATAACTACAATGAACAGTTAAGGGATAAGAATGAAGATGCAAATATGAGTTTTATTTTTATAGACTCCATCCCATGATGGAGTCCTTTCCCCTGTCCTGGCTACCCTAGATCCAGTGCTGTGCTGTGTCATGTAGTGAACTGGTTCTGCATGTTCCCTTAGCTCAGGCTAGGGCACAGTGATGTGGTGGTGGGAAACTTGGCAGCCACTAGAGCATACCTCTATCTGCCTTTCCTTGGGGCTAGTCAGTGTGCATGCATGCCTCACAAGCATACTTCAGGGTTCTCCAGCCTTTCTATCAGTAGTCTTCCAACAAGCCAAGGGGGTTTGTCTCCTCTGTGTATGACACCAGGACTGGGATGACCACTAGGTGGCTCAACTTGCTCACTCCCCAGAGCGGGTGTCCAATCATGTAACCTCCCTTTTCCTCTGAGTTCTCTCCCAGGGAAAGATGTCCTGACTCGCTCACTTTTCTTCCCTTTCTACCCTATTACATGTGTATTTTTCTTACAGCCTTGTTTGTACTGGTGTCCTTCTGCCAGTTTCTGGTTAGTTTTCAGTGAGAATTGTTCCACATGTAGGTGTAATTTTCATGTGTTCATCGGGGGAGATGAGCTCCACATTCTCTTATTCGGCCATCTTCATCTCCAACCTCTTAACCATTGTTTATTGAAGTCATACAACGGGTGAGGCATTCTGCTTTGCACATTTTTCATTTATTATGTAGGCAAAACAAGTCAGGAGAGGCTAAGTGACTTGTCAAAAGGCAGTACCTGGATGGAAATCTAAGTCTAGCTGACCACACAGCTAGCGTTTTTAATCGATTTGCTGTGCTAGGTTTACTATAGGTACTCAAAGGTTTATTCTGTAAGTTATCTTATATAACCAACAAAAGAAACAACAAGCAGAAATCTCCACATTGAACTCAAGTTCCCTCAAATAACAAAATAAACACATAAGTGTAAAAGTCTAAAATTATTATGAGCATTTTTTTCTGTTTTAAATTGATTTTCATTGTAAAATTGAGATACAGAATGAAGAATAGTGCTTAGTAAGATCATCTGCTTTGGTCATTTTACTGGCTTGTCCCTTTCTTTACATTTTGGGGTGTGTGTATGTGCCTGTTCAGTTGATATCCACTATATCCAATCCTTCATAAGAAGTGTTTCATGGAAATAAATTAATATTTTCATAACATAAAATATAACTTTTGCTTCATTTAGTCCAGAGTTTTGGGACCTAGGATAATCTCTCCATCTCCTACAACTCATTTACAACCCTATGGTGCTACTGACTTGAAAATTGATGAAGAGAATTTATAAGGATATTTTATCACTTATTAATTATCTCATTATAATAGGGAAAATACATGAAAAAATACCTATTATACTATTAATTTACAGGAAACTTAGAAGACAAAGAAGCAGTTAAACCATACCATGGGAATGCAATAGGCAAAATCCATACTGTAGGACACTACAGAAAAAATAATCCAGTATCTTCAACTGCAAAGAGGAAAAAAAGGAGATAGAAGTCTATAGATTAAAAGAGAGTTAAAAGAAATATTAAAAATAGGTAAAACTGAGCTATAGTGTTTATGTATGAAAACTTGTTAGATAAGTGTATAAAGATAAATAACAAAGTGATTATTTGTTCAGGTTAGCAGTTACCTTTAGGGGACAAAGCACTGGGAAGTACTTTTAGGGGGGTATGCTAGTTTTATAGTACTACTGCAACAAATTTCCACAAATTTGAGGCTTGGAATAAGATAAACTATTATCTAAATTTCTGAAGGTTAGATCTCCAAAATGGGTCTTATGGAGCTAAAATCAAAGGATCAACAGTGTCATGCTCCCTCCAGAGGTTCTAAGAGAGAATCTGTTTCTTTCCCATTCCAGCTTCTAGAGGCAGCCGGCATTCCTTGGCTGGTGGCCCCTTTCTCTGTCTTCAAAGCCAGCGGTGCAGCATCTTCTCTTCTTTCTGAACTTCTGCCTCCCTCTTGTAAGGATCCTTGTGATTACATTGAGGTTATCTAGGCTAAACCCTGAATTATTTTGGAAAATATCCCTTCCCATCTCAAGATCCTTAATGTCATCACATCTGAAAATCCCTTTTGCCATGTAACTTACCATATTTATAGGCTCTGAGGATTAGAATATGAACCTTTTTAGGGAGATGAGGAGCATTATTCAGCCAACCACAGTGGCTAATAAAATTCTGTATCTTGACCTGGTTGGTGTTTATGAGTATGTCAGAATTGGAAGATATATCAACACATACACACACACACAGACACACACACACACACACACACACACAGAACATACCCAATTAAATTTGAATTTCAAATTTCAAATAATATATCATTTTTTGTATGAATATGTCTGATGCAATATTTGGTATATAATTTTCGTTAAAAAATGTGACTCATTGTTCATCTGGAATTCAAATTTAAATGGGTGTCATGACCTGAATGGGAAGGAAGTCCAAAAGGGAGGGGATATATGTATATATATGGCTGATTCATTTTGCTGTACAGTAGAAACTAATACAAAATTGTAAAGCAACTCTATTCCAATAAAAATTAATTTAAAAAATTTTAAATGGGAGTCTCATATCTTTATGTCAATACTGCTTAAAATAATTAAGGTGGACATTTGTTTTATGTGGATTTGTTATTTTTATTATACCTAACAATAAAGAGTTAAAATATTTATACAAGTATATGTATTGTGTATGTAACCAGCATATACACCCACACACTCTATATATATACCACTCCAGCTCTATTTTATCCTTTTGTCAAGAATGATTTTCTCCATATAACTGCATGAATGCCTCCTTGTAATTCTGTAATTATTTGCCTTTATGGCACCCCATCAAGTACACCAAACTCACAAAGCAAAATTCATCTCTCATCTCTATTTATAAAATTGCTTTCTTTTTCTTAAGAGAACTTATCACTTTTGGAAAATATTTTTTAAATTATTTGGCTACTGATATATAGATGTAGCTTAGCCAAATTCTCCCTCTTTGTTTCCTGTTGGTGCAGCAGACATCTTGCAGTGATGTGAATGAAAGCCATATGACAATGTTTGCTGAGCAAGATGAAGGAATAAACCTAGGCCCTGATGATTTCCTTGAACAGCTGTAAACAGACCTGTTCTGCCTGATTTCAAAGTTTCTATTTATTGTGAAAAAGAAACCTTTAAGTTTTAACAAAATATGAAAATCTATAATTAAAAAATTTCATTCCTTAAAAGGTGAAACTGAATTCTCTAAGACAACATCCTAAATGTATTATCACGTGGAATTTTAAAGAAAAGGAGAGCTCACGTTTGCCATGGTTTCTCAGTTGAAAGAACTATGTTGTGCATTCTAGAAGGCCAGACAGAGATAAAAGCAGATAGTGCCATAGGAAAAAGGAAACAAAGCACATTATATGCATGTTTGAGGTAACGGTAGTCTATATCCTTTGATTTACAAATTACTTGAAAGTTTGTTAATTAGTTATACTTCAATACATCTATCTATAATTAAGCCTTGACTCTGTGGTTTAAGGAAGTTTGATATTTATGATATATTTTCTTAGTTTCTCATATTGCTTCTAAGTTATTTTTCATAATGCTTTATATTTCATGTGGCTGCACTTTGAAAATAAATGTGTATCAATCTGAATATCTCATCATTTGACAGTTGCCATTTTGATAAGTCGACAGTTTGTCTTCTATACACAGTTAATAACATAACCACAGACTCATAATATTCTTACAGTGCATCTTTTATGATGGAATAATTTTTACCAAATTACTGTCAACAAGTATGACTGATAAGTTTCACTTTTACATTACTTAAAAGTAACATTAACACTTTTTAGATTAAATTTAATAGTGAATTTTGTCATGTATTCTTTCCCTTGCTCAGTCTATGATGGTAGGACAAGAAAATTTTTTTAAAATGAAATACAGTTTTAATAATAGAAAGATAGGCACCCAAGATCATGTTTTAAGGTTTCAATTCTTATGAATTTACATATAGATATTTAAAGGCTTGTCAGTTTCACTGTCATTTTTTTCCTAAGTAAAAAATTATTTGTAGAATATCATCAGGCATTGTAATTTACACATGATAATTCTGTTTTAAGTATATCTTACTTATACTTCTCTTTATAATAAGATGTATATTTAGTGTTAAAATAAGATCTTGAAAATTTATAAGACTCTAAGAAAGGAAACATACATTAATGTCTCCTTCAATTTGAGTACCAAATAATTACCTTTTAGGTCATTGTCTTGGTATCTGCTTGTGAAACTACCACTAACATGAGTATTTTCCTTTTATAAAACATGTTGTATTTATTTTATAAAATATTTGCTGGTTCAGAATGGAAGTAGGCCCAACAGCTTCAGAAAGTGATATACTATAGAAGTCCATCTGTTTGGTAAGGATATATAATAAAATCTTGATCCTGGTACACAGCATGAATATCCCTAGTAAGATTAGTGTTGTGGTTAATGTTTAAGTTCCTAAGACCAAATACTTCTGTT
Organism: Pseudorca crassidens; assembly: GCF_039906515.1. Classification (NCBI taxonomy): domain Eukaryota; kingdom Metazoa; phylum Chordata; class Mammalia; order Artiodactyla; family Delphinidae; genus Pseudorca; species Pseudorca crassidens. The sequence continues at coordinate 56,464,934 of NC_090317.1, read as the reverse complement.
TTGCTGTGAAGAATGTAGGTAGATTAATAATACTAGTTATAATGGTATGCCTTTCTATAAGACCTTTGAAGCATTATGGAAAAACTAGAGTAACAATAAACCTACAATAAAGATCACTTAAAAACTCTTCAGTGATGTAGGTACTAGGTCATAAAAGTTTTAAAGAGCAATTTTGAAAATAAGAACTGAGAAAGGACAGCTTACCTAGACAAGACATAAAAATATACTGCAAAGAGAAGCATGAACAAGACTTCAGTGAATTGTATAAATTACTATGTTGTTTCCAACTTTACTTGCTATTATTAATTATACTTAGCATTGACCTATACAAGGAATAACTCCATGAATCTATGTTACAATTTGACATAGTAATGAAATATGAAAAGTAAATCAATATTCCTGTCTTGAATTATCTCTAAGACTCCAAATTGGTTATAAGGAATATGTCTACTCACTTAACTTAGTTTAAAAGAGATCACTTACTATTATTCTCATGGCAATTGCAATATAACTGAAAACAAGGAGATACTACAAACTCAAGGTGAAACATATTACATAATAAATATAAAAATAAGACTTTACCAGCAAATATTTGATAAAGCTCTTGAAATTTTAGTGATCATCTTCTGAACACACAGCTTGAGTTGTCTAAAAAAGGTAGATTAAAGTATATTTCAATGAAATTATATCTTGATTTAATTAGTTACTCACCATATGGATCTTCACAGTACCTCACTATACCCAGTAAGACTAAGAATGTTTGATGTTTCTAAAAAGAATGAGTTCAATCCATGAAATGCAAAGTTTCATTAAATAAGTCATGCTGGGTCCAAATTAGGTGGTAAACACTGATAGCAATAATTTGTGCGTAAAGGTAGAAAATAATGATTTGAACTTTTAATCATGAGCTTAAGGTTACTGGAGATGTGAAAAAAGAATGCTATTAGAAAGCCACATACGCTTTGGTGATTTCTGTCTCCTTTTGCACACAAGATATTAAGCTTGGGTAACTGTGTTGTCCTTTCTCCAAAATTATGCTCTTTGTTGTATTGAAATCAGATGCCAAATGGGGTTTTTGTCTACAAGATCCATAAGACTAGCAAACAAAGAAGCATTTCTTTATGGGTACACTAGCACTTGCCACAGCCATTCCCCCAGGGTTCAGTGCAGAGGAAGCAGGTAAAGACACCCATCTCCCAGTCTCCTTGAAAGAGGTTTAACTGCATATTTTATAAGCTGCTGCCTGAGGGTCCAGCTTCTAATTTAGCTTGCATCTAGGGATTGGTTGCAATCATCCCTGGAGACTGAGGACCCCAGCAGACATTGTTCATCACCAAGTGACCAGTATTTTTCTGGAAAGAGCATGTGCACATGTTTGGTGTCCCAGCTTCTGTGGCTTTTACCTAAGGAATGAATCCCAGATATCTTGTCTCTGATAGCCAACAAGGCTTGCATTCATGAGTCACACAGCACAGTAGCATACAAATAAGTAGTTCTTAACAGGCACACATGTAGACCAAAATATGCATCATAGATGTCCCAGAAGGAGAAGAGAAAGGAATAGAAAGTTTAATTAAGTAAATAATGACTGAAAGCTTCCCTAACCTAAGGAAAGAAACAGACACCTATGTCAGAAGCAAAAAAAAAAAAAAACCCACAAATAAAATGAAATCAAAGAGTTCCATACTGAGACACATTATAATTACATTGTTTAAAGTTAAAAACAAGGAGAGAATCTTAAAAGCACCAAGAGAAAAGCAATAGTGTCACACACAAGGGAACTCCCATAAAACTACAAGCAGATTTTTCAGCAGAAAATTTGTAAACCAGAAAGGAGTAGGATAATATTTTCAAAATGATGAAGGAAATTAACAAAAAAACTCCTGCCAAACGTGAAAACTCTACCTAGCAAAGCTGTTCTTCAGAATTTAAGGACAGATAAAGAGTTTTCCAGACAAAAGCTGAAGGAATGCATCACCACTAGACTAGCCTTAAGAGAAATGTTAAAGGGGGTTCTTCAAGCTGAAGTGAAAGGATGCTAAATAACAACATGAAAACATATGAAAGTATAAAACTTATTGGTAAAGTAAATATATAGCTAAATTCAGAACACTTTCATATTTTAATAGTGCAGGGTAAATCACTTATAACTAGTATAAAGGCTAAAAGAATATTAAAATAACTATAAATATAATAAGTTGTTAGTAGATACACAATATTAAAAAGTGTAAATTGTGACTTCAAAGATGTAAAATGTGTGGGAAAGTGTAAAAATATAGACCTTTAGTATGTGTTCAAAGTTAAGTTGTTATCAGCTTAAAATAGACTGGTATACCTATAAGATGTCTTAGGTAAGCCTTATGGTAACCACAAAGAGAAAACCCATGGTACATACACAAAAGATAAGAAGAAAGGAAACCAAGTATACCACTATGGAAAGTCGTGAAATCACAAAGGAAGAGAGCAGAGAGGAAGAGAGGAACAAAGGAATCACAAACAACCAGAGAGCAGTGAACAAAATGGCAATATTAAGTACATACCTATCAGTAATTACTTTACATTTAAATGGACTAAATTCTCCAATCAAAAGAAGTAGACTGGATGGATGGATTAAAAAAAAACAAGACCCTACTCTATGCTGCCACAAAAGACTCACTTCAGATTTAAGTGATAAAAACTTTCATGATAAAAGCTCTCAAAAAATTAGGCATAGAAGGAATATACTTCAACATAATAAAGGTTGTATATGAGAATCCCACAGCTATCATCTTACTCAATGATCGATAGCAGAAAGTTTTTCCTTTAAGATAAAGAACAAGACAAGGATGCCCACCTTTGACAGTTTTATTAAACGTAATACTGGAACTCTTAGCCAGAGCAATTAGACCATAAAAAGAAACAAAAGGCATCCAAATGTTAACTGAAGAAGTAAGTTGTCATTATTTGCATTTCACTGGCATTTTTCACAGAAATAGAACTAACAATCCTAAAATTTGTATGAAAATACAAAAGATTCCTAATAGCCAAAACAGTCTTGAGAAAGAACAAAGCTAGGAGTTTCATTCTTCCTGATTTCAAACTACTTTACAAAGCTATAATAATCAAAGCAGTATGGTATTGGCATAAAAACAGATGCAAACATTAGTGAAACAGAATAGAGAGCTCAGAAGTAAGTAGCCAAGACCATACAATGGGGAAAAGATTGTCTCTTCAATAAATGGTGCTGAGAAGACTGGAAATCCATATGCAAAAGAGTAAAACTGGACCTCTATCTTTTACTATACACAAAAATCAACTAAAAATGGATTAAGGATTTGAATGTAAGATTCAAAACTATAAAACTCCTAGAAGAAAAGATAGGGGGTAAGCTCTTTGACATTTTCCTTGGCCATTATGCTGTGGATTTGACACCAAAACAAAGGCAACAAAAGCAAAATAATCAAATGGGACTGTACAAACTAATAAGCACAGCAAAGGCAACCATTAACAAAATGAAAAGGCAACCTATAGAATCAGAGAAAATATTTTCAAATCTCAAATCTGATAAGAGGTTAATATCCAAAATATACAAGGAACCCATACAACTCAACAAATAACAAAAACAAATAACACAATTAAAATATGAGCAAAGGATCTGAATAGACACTTTCCCAAAGAAGACAGACATACAAATAGGTCAATAGGTACATGAAAAGGTTTTTAATATCACTAATCATCAGAGAAATACAAATGACCACAATGAGATATCAGCTCATACCTATTAGGATGGCTACTATCAAAGGACAAGAGATAACAAATGCTGTTGAGGATGTGGAGAAAAGGGAACCCTTTTCAAGTCATTAAACTTGACACTAGTTAGTATAATCAAATGAACATGTTCTGAACGTTGAAAGTAAAAAAAAAAAAAAAAGACCTTTTATTGAAAAATTTATATGTAGTAGTTAGTACAAACCATATACTAGGTGCTTTATATATGCTAACTCACTGAATTCTCCCATCAACTCTCTATGGAAGATATAATTGTTCTATTTAATCCAGGATTGTAGGAACAATTGGGTTTAGAATGTCAAAAATAGATCTAGCTACAATTTTAATTAACTTAGTCTTCAGGGGTTTTGATTGGAATTAGTGGGAAGGTATTTTTGAATGCTTAAGCAGTAGACCTCTAGAGCCAAAGCTGCTTTGGGCTTTGGCTATATATTATCCCATGTTCTCTAAGATTAGGCACAGTTACAATCCTGTGTCACTCTGAATTTCTGTATATTTTAAATATGTTCTCTCAGTCTTGGCTCCAAGTCAGAATAATCTAGATAGTTTTGTATAAACAAAGGGGGGTGTTACTCAAGAGACTAATTCTCAAGCTCTGGAGCTCTGGAGTTGCCATGACATATGTATTTGGAGAAAAGCTGTTGTGATAAATTGCCAGTATAGAGAACTACAGTGTTACCGTAGTCAGCTGGTGATAAACTACACACCATTTTCTCATAATATTTTGCATAGTCCTCTGGTCCAGAGTTAGTCAAGGTATTGTTCACAGGCTTCTGACAACAAAAACTCCTGGAGTGCTATTTTAAAATACTGATTAGGGCCTCAACTCAGACCTGCAAAATCAGACATTATGGGGAAAAAGGAACCTAAAACTTTGCATGTCAAATAAGCCCCACAGTGGTTCTTATGCTCACTTAAGCTTGATAAAAATTAATATATTAAGGTATGGGTTTTAAAGTCATATGACTCTGAGTTTGAATTTCAGTTTTATTGCTGATCTGTTCGCAAGGCCACTATGCCCCTCATGTATTATTGCCAACTATTTGCTCATAGTGGTCTTTTAAAATACCTCCCTCCATATGACCCAGCAATCCCACTACTGGGCATATACCCTGAGAAAACCGAAATTCAAAAAGAGTCATGTACCAAAATGTTCATTGCAGCTCTATTTACAATAGCCTGGAGATGGAAACAACCTAAGTGCCCATCATCGGATGAATGGATAAAGAAGATGTGGCACATATATACAATGGAATATTACTCAGCCATAAAAAGAAACGAAATTGAGCTATTTGTAATGAGGTGGATAGACCTAGAGTCTGTCATACAGAGTGAAGTAAGTCAGAAAGAAAAAGACAAATACCATATGCTAACACATATATATGGAATTTAAGAAAAAAAAATGTCATGAAGAACCTAGGGGTAAGGCAGGAATAAAGACGCAGACCTCCTAGAGAACGGACTTGAGGCTATGGGGAGGGGGAAGGGTGAGCTGTGACGGGGCAAGAAAGAGTCATGGGCATATACACACTAACAAACGTAGTAAGATAGATAGCTAGTTGGAAGCAGCCGCATGGCACAGGGATATTGGCTTGGTGCTTTGTGACAGCCTGGAGGGTTGGGATAGGGAGGGTGGGAGGGAGGGAGACGCAAGAGGGAAGACATATGGGAACATATGTATATGTATAACTGATTCACTTTGTTATAAAGCAGAAACTAACACACCATTGTAAAGCAATTATACCCCAATAAAGATGTTAAAAAAAATAAAAATAAAAAAAAATAAAATACCTCCCTCCTAGTTATATAACCTTCTACTTACTAAAAAGCTCAAGTAGGTAGTTGTCCATTACCCACTAGATCAGGAAAATAAAAGTTCCCTTAATAGGTATTTCCATACCCTAACATCATTCACACTGCAGGGATGAAGTTGTTGAAATGACAGATATTTTGCCTAGTTTTCCCACACATGTCCTGCCAGGACATATTCCTCAATCTTTTTCCATAAACATAGTTGAGATTTCTACACTGCCTAAACAGACGTCTGATGTCAGCATTTCTTTGATTCTTTTGCTTATACTATCTTTTAAAAAGCAATAGAGAAAAATCAATTAAAATGTGCTTTTTATTCCTATGCTAGTCCAGTCATAAGAGAGACCATCAGGTATGAGATTTAATAGCTTTTCATGAAGGTTAAAAATATAATTAAAATTTATATGAATGTCTGCTTTGAAAGCACTGGTCAAACTTTGTAGAGAGGCCAGATTTTCAGGTAGCACGTTGATTTGGTTTTCAAACTCAAATTACCCAATGCTCCAGCTGAAAACATCAACTCATATTAGGAGTTATTGGGAGATACCCATACCTAGGCTGACAGGAATTAGAGGCAGTGTTTTTCAAAGTCTGACTATTAGGCTACTTGCACAAGGGAAAATTAATTGAGGTGTTTTTAAAAATTCAAAATAATGGGCCCCTCCCCAAACCTAGTGAATCCAGGGAACCACTGTGGACTTGACCTGGAAACATGCATTTTAATAAACGAGTACAAAGTATACTATAGTCTGAGCATGGTTGGATAGAGGCAAAGAACATGGATATGTCTGTTAGATGGACCTGGACAAAATCCCAGCTCCCTCACATCCTAGCTGTACCATGCTGCACATCCCTTCTGTGTACTATGCTCCTCCTTGCTCTGATTTTCTCTCTTGCTCCTCTCTGTGTAACTGTCTATCTGCTCAAGCTCAGCTAGATAGTTTCTTCTTATCCTCTTTTCCTTAACAAGGAAAAACCCCTCAGTGTGTATTATTACCCCCATCTCCCCAACTCCCCCTGTCTTCTGAATGTGTGCAGGGCAGTTATCCAACTGGCATTCATCTTGTCACTTCTTACCCAACCTACGTTCCATCCTCAGTTTCCTAAACCAACATGACCTCTTGTCTTTTTCCCTAATTATGGTTGCCATCAGGTAGGCACTTATTGCTCTGGATTTTCAGAGGCATCATACTGGATATTTTTTAAATTCACCAGTTTCTAGTCCTTGTTATTACTTGAACTAAATGGGAACAGGAAGTCAATGCAAGACTTTAGTACTAACGTTATAGCCCTCCCTCTAGCAGCATACACGGCTGTCCCATTCCATCTCCCTTACCATGTGTCCCTGATCCCCAGTACCAATGCCTCTCAACCTCTTGTCCCATAGCAGCAGGAGAGATAACATCTTGTAGGAGTGAATGACATGGGTCATGATGCCTTCACTCGAGGTTGATGTAAGCCTAGCCTTAGTGGACAGGCAGAGATGCAGGGAGGCAGCAACAGGAGTGAAGGCATGAAGGTTGTCCTGGGGACCAGTATAGTGATAAAAATACTGTCAACATTGTCTCATTGTTTCCCCAAGTATGGCCCTTGCACCAGTTGCTTGGAATTACCAGTGGTGCTTAGTTAAAATGTATATTCCTATACCTCACCTTAAGTCTACTAGCCCAGAAACCCTAAGGGTGTATCCAGAGAATCTGCCATTTCATAAGCTTTCTAGTTGATTGTGCTGAACAGTAGTGATTGATAACACTCTTCTAGTTGATAAATAGTTTGAGAGGTAACTACAGGACCCTAGAGAACTGATATCACAAAGAGTTGAGAGCTGATAAAGTAGATAGCATTTAAGTCTATCAAAACAACTAAAATAATGCCTTGGTCTTAAATAAGTTGTAAGACTTTTATACATTACACAAATATATATATATATATATAAAGATATACATATATATAAAAAGATATCTATCTTTTATCCATCTAGATAGATAGATAGATAAGTAGATAGATAAATATAATTACAGTGCACATGGAGGACTATGCATACATCTATTTCAAGTAACCACAAATATACACATTGTTCAGATTTTAGTTTCTAAATACCATTATCCAATAAAAGGAACCAGAGATCCTAGGAGAAATTAATGGTTCCAGGAGTAGAGGAGGAAAAATACAAGATGAACTTGGAGCATTGTGTTGTGCCAGAAAGTAATGAAGGACTAGGAAATTAAAAGACTGGAGGGTGTCCAAAGGACACAGGAACAAATCTGAAAGAACTCCTAATGGGCAAGGCTGGAACAATTGGAGAAAGAAAATAATGAATGATATTATTAGATTATAATTAAAATAATGAATATCCATGAATCCATTCTGAAATAAGTAAATGTTTGAATAACATAAATATGGGTGAGAATGGACAGATATTCCTTATATGATGATTCTGATCAATAAATGTAGAAGGTCAGTACAACACTGTTTTGATTACTGTAGCTTTGCAGTATAATCTGAGATCAGGGAGCCTGATTCCTCCAGCTCCATTTTTCTTTGTCAAGATTACTTTCACTATTTGAGGTCTTTTGCGGTTCCATACAATTTATTAAAAAATTTGTTCTTGTTCTGTGAAAAATGCCATTGGTAATTTGATAGGGATTGTATTGAATCTGTAGATTGCTTTGTGTAGTAAAGTCATTTGGATAATATTGTTTCTTATAACCCAAGAACATGGTGATTCTTTCTGTCTGTGTCATCTTTGACTTCTTTCATCAGCATCTTATAGTTTTCAGTGTACAGGTCTTTTGCCTCTTTAGGTAGCTTTATTCCTAGGTATTCTATTCTTTTTGATGTGATGGTAAATGGGATTGTTTCTTTAATTTCTCTTTTTGATCTTTGGTTGTTAGTGTATAGAAATGCAAGAGATTTCTGTGTATTAATTTTGTATCCTGCAACTTTACTGAATTAATTGATGAGCTCAAGTATTTTTCTGGTAGTGTCTTTAGGATTTTCTGTGTATAGTACTATGTCATCTGCAAACAGTGACATTTTTACTTCTTCTTTCCAGTTTGGATTCCTTTTACTTCTTTTTCTTCTATGATGCCTATGGCTAGGACATCCAAAATTATGTTGAATAAAAGTGGCAAGAGTAGACAGAAATACAGATCAATGGAACAAGATAGAAAGCCCAGAAATAAACCCATGCACCTATGGTCAATTAATCTATGACAAAGGAGGCAAGAATACACAATGGAGAAAAGAGAGTCCATTCAATAAGTGGTGCTGGGAAAACTGGACAGCTACATGTAAAAGGACGAAATTAAAACATTCTCTAACACCACACACAACAATAAACTCAAAATGGATTAAAGAACTATATGTAGGACTGGATACTATAAATCTCCTAGAGTAAAACATAGGCAGAACATTCTTAGATATAAATCATAACAATATGTTTTTGGTTCCATCTCCTAGAGTAATGGAAATAAAAACAAACAAATGGGACCTAATTAAACGTAAAGGCTTTTGCACAGCAAAGGAAACCATAAACAAAACAAAAAGACAACCTACAGAATGGGAGAAAATATTTCCAAATGATGTGACTGACAAGGGATTAATCTCCAAAATATACAAACAGCTCATACAGCTCAACACCCACCAAAAAAAAAAAAAAAACACAAAAAAACAACCCAATCAAAAATGGGCAGAATACCTAAATAAACATTTCTCCAAAGAAGACCTGCAGATGGCCAAGAGACACATGAAAAGATGCTCAACGTCGCTAATTATTAGAAAAATGAAAATCAAAACTACAACGAGGTATCACCTTACACCAGTCAGAATGACCATCATCAAAAAATCTACAAATAGTAAATGCTGGAGCAGGTGTGGAGAAAAAGGTACCCTCCTACATTGTTGGTGAGAATGTAAATTGGTACAGCCACTATGGAGAACAGTATGGAGGTTCCTTAAAAAACTAAAAATAGAGCTACCATATGATCCTGCAATAACACTCCTGGCCATATATCTGGAGAGAACCATAATTTGAAAAGATTCATGCACCCCTATGTTAATTGCAGCACTATTTACAATAGCCAATACATGGAAGCAACCCAAATGACCATCAACAGAGGAATGGATAAAGAAAATGTGGTACATATATACAATACAATATTACTCAGCCATAAAAAAGAATGAAATAATGTCATTTGCAGCAACATGGAGAGATCTAGAGATTATCATATTAAATAAGCCAGACAAAGGCAAACATCATATGATATTGCTTATATGTGGAATCTAAAGAAATGATACAAATGAACTTATATACAAAATAGAAAGAGACCCATAGGTACAGAAAACAAACTTATGGTTACCCAAAGGGAAACGAGTGGGGGAGGGATAAATTAGGAAGTTGGGATTAACATATACACACTACTATATATAAAATAGATAACAAACAAGGACCTACTGTATAGCACAGAGAACTATACTCAGTACTTTTTAATGAGGGAAAAGAATCTGAGAATGTTTATATATATAAACTGAATCACTTTGCTGTGCACCTGAAACTAACACAACATTGTAAATCAACTATACTTCAACACAAAATAAAATAAATAAATAAATATAAATAAATAAATTAAATAAACATGAAAAAAATGTAGAAGGAATGAGAGAAAAGGAAAGCACTATTAGAATATTCTAGTAATAATTGCTGCAGGCAAGAGCCACAGGTGAATGCTAAAATTAGAGGGTGAAACTTTAAAGGGGAACATTCTGTTTGTGTAGCCTTACAATATCCCACTCCTACAGGTATTTGCTAACTACTGTGGTGCTTTTCACATATGTCCACAAAATCTTTGATACTCCTCTTTAAAGGAGGTGGAACCTAATTCAAAACCCCTTGAGTGCTGACTAGATTAAGTGAGCTGCTTCTAATAAATAAAGAATGGAAGAGGAAAATAGTAATTTTACACTGGGAAAACTACTAAACAAGGATCAATTTTAACATCATAAGTGACAAGTAATGTTGATATCATGTAACCCAGAAATAATGCAATGAGAAGGGAATATTACATATATGTTCTTCTTCCCAATAATCTATAATGTAAGTCCAAACATGACAAAATGTTAGCCTAATCAGACAAATCCAATTTGAGCAATATTGTATAAAATACCTAACTACTACTCTTCCAAAGGTCAAGGTCATGAAAGACATGGAAATTCTGAAGCACTATTGCAGATTGGAGGAGACTAAGGAGACATGAAATCTAAATGCAATGTGGGCTCTAGGATTGGATCTTGGAACAGAGAAAAGGTATTAGTGGAAAGACTGGTGAAATATGAATAGAGTCTGTAGTTTAATTAATAGTAATGTAACAAGGCTAAATTCTTAGTTTTGATAAATGAACCATGGCTATGTAAGCTGTTAACATTAGAAGAATTTGGGCACAGAGCATACAGTAACTTTGTTTACTGTCTTTGTAACTTATGTAGGCCTAAAATTATTTCAAAATAAAACGTTAAAAAAGCATCATAGGAGAAGCATGCAATTCAGCAATAAAAAAGTGAACTACTGATACATGCAACAACATGAATGGATTTTAAGGACTTTTCCTGAATGAAAGAAGCCAGATTCAAAAGAAAATTATATTAACATGAAATTTTAGAACAGACTAAACTAATATGTAGTTATGAAGATCAGAATAATGATTGCCACTGCAGATGGGAATTGGCTGAATGAGGATATAAAAGAACTTTCTGGACTGTTGGGAATGTCTTATATCTTGATTAAGGCATTGACTACATGAGTGCATATACCTGTCAAGAAGCATCATCTGTTGCTTCCCTGGTGGCACAGTGGTTGAGAGTCCGCCTGCTGATGCAGGGGACACGGGTTCATGCCCCGGTCCGGGAAGATCCCACATGCCATGGAGCGGCTAGGCCTGTGAGCCATGGCCGCTGAGCCTGCGTATCCAGAACCTGTGCCCCGCAATGGGAGAGGCCACAACAGTGAGAGGCCCACGTACCTCAAAAAAAAAAAAAAAAAAGAAACATCATCTGTAGTCTTAGTATACGTGAATTTCACTCTGTGTAAATTATACATCCATTAAAAAATGCTCTGCTTTTTGAAAAAATATGCACTTTACAAAGTGTTGGAATGGTTGAAATCCAGATTTATTGCTATATCTTGCCTCTGTGAATATTTGTCCTTTTCTATTAGGAAACATAATCTATTCTTCACATTTATTTTGTTGATCAGGAGAAAATATATTCCTACAGCAGTATATATCACTCCAGTTCCCCAGACTACTAAACTTCTTTTAACTGAATGACTTCTACTGTGTTTTTACCCTCAGATTTATTTATGGATTTCTATTCAGACAAATGCCTTCTGAGCATGCACCTTACTTCTGTTCATTTGATTTCCCCTGACCACAACAAACCTTTCCATTGCCCTATTCCAATCACCAAGTGTTTTATCTCACCAAATTAGTATGGTACAATGTCAAGTTCACTTGGCTAACAGTAAGTTATAATAAGTCACTATCATTTGCAATTGCGTTTGTCATCAAATATGTTAGGAGACTATCGAGTTCTATATATAAAAAAGAGATTCAGGTCAACGTCCCTGTAAATATTTGTATATGTTAATATACCATGCTTCTCTTTATATGTTACAATGAAACCACACCAAATAATATGGTAAATCAGCATTATTATTGTTCATTTCCTCCATTTGTACACTTGAAAATTTCTCAATAGAGAGTTGCAATGGGGCAGCAATAATAGGAATCATGTTTCTTAGACAATACCATCATAATTCTTCATTCATTTTGAGACATTCATTTATCTAAAAGCAATTAATGTTTAATTGCTGCATAACCTAACTTATAAATGCAAATTAGCACAGAAAGCAAACAAGTATGTGTTCATTAATATCTTTGTTATCACCATCTGTTTAATTTAAAAACAGTTTTACTGAATGACAGCTCGCTAAATTTATAAATGGCTTTCTTAGTGGAAAATGTCCTGCAAGTGAGTTCAGCATCTGATAAAATTTCAGTTTGTACATAAACATGTTATCTAAACAAATTCTAGTATTTTCTAATTCATGAAAAAATCATTGCCAATATATGTAATGTTATTTAGTGGAAAATAGATAATTTTATATAAGTCCCTTTAAGTAAAATACTGTGTATTCAACAAAAAAATATGGCAATTACAATATATTACTGCAAATTTAGGCTTTAATATTTTCAGTTACTTTATCTTATTTGTTTTCATTTTTATTTGCCTTTTTGCATAATGATTTTTTTGCTTCATATAACTGAAAATTCACTATTTAAATTTTGCAACTAGAAGAAAGAAAAAACAATAAGTATTTTATAGTCCTGTGATTTTAAAAATATAAATTATATTATCTAAGCTATTTTAAACCTTGTAGAAATGATTTACACTTGGTATTTCTAATAGTTAATCTTTCAGGAACCAAAGTAGATAGAAAATGTCTTCCAGGTTTATGATGTATAAAGTAGGGGATTTAAAAAAGAAGAATCCAGAAGCATTAAATTGAAGCAGAGGTTCATATGTGTTAGATAATTTGTAATTGATCTTGTTAATATTATAAAACAATCAGATTATTTTTCTTATTATCATGAAACCAAGCAATGTACATTATGAAAATTGATGTAGCAAATAGGTATAAAATTAGATCAGGTCCATATAAATGTCAACATACCTACCTGTAGTGTATGTATATGTTTGTGCAGAGCTCTTCTTTATCTATTTTATTCATTTGATGAAATGTAGAGAGAGATTTTAGTATCAACCCATATATTTTTATCCATGTCATGTCTGCATAGTATTCTGTTGTGTGGAAGTGTCAAAAGTTATCAGCCTGTACTTTTTTGATGAGAATTTCACTTATTTCCATTTTTTGGCTATTACGAAGGTTAATATATCATTCATGTATAAATATGTATGCACATGTGATAGTGTTCCTATAGAATAATTCTCCATAAAAATGAAATTACTTGGTCAAATGGTATGATGGATTTAAAATTTTGATAGATATTGAGGAGTTTTCCTATAGAAAGGTATCACCAATTTAACATTTTCCCCCAACCTTGCTGACATTGGATATTTTCAAGCATTTTATTTTTTGCCAGTGTGAGAGGTGGAAAATGCATTTCATTGTGGCTTTATTTATCTTTAATTATGAATGAGGCTAATCATCATCATCTATTGACCACTTATATTTCTTTTTATGAAAACTGTTCTCCTTTTCCCTATTGAACTATTCACTTATTCTTAATAGTTTTGTTGGAGTGTTTAGTTGTTCTTTTTAAATGATATAATTTTCTATAAAACTTTGCCTCTTTATTTTTATAAAAAATAAAGCCAAAATGTGTACTTGATGTCAATTGTCGAAATTGATGCACCCTGATTTTTCCTGATTAGACACAGGCATGTTTAATAAATCTTTGCTGTATATATTATAGTCTTAGTATTACTTTCTTGATTTGCATGGAGAGGGGAGATAAAATGATTTGAACCTAATTATGTTTCAATATGCAATGTGGAGAATGATAGTGTGTATGCTATTTTATGTTATATAAGTATACATGCATATATGTATTTTGTATGCATACATGTGTGTATTAATATAAGGGTTTCATGCAGGAGTGAATTCTGCATCTTACAATTCCTGTATCTGCAGTCTTTGGTGGTCTTAATCTGGAGTTTGTTATTTCTGTTGATTTATCTTCAGTGTCTTATTTCATTGTGTGTTCTGTAATTGTTTTTTATTGTGCCTCATTTTTTACTTGTTAGTGGGGACACGTTGAGGTCTGAGCTTAAAGAGTATTCTGCTAGAGAGAAGCTGCATTTACTCATCTGCACATCTGGGGACACAATCACTTCAAGCCTTTTTCAAAATAAATTTGTGGTGTGGATATTGTTTGTCAGGATAAACAACTAGGTGAACTCTGATTCCAAATCCACATGAGCATTAGCTTATAGTTAGGAATTTTTATGGGGTTATTTCTATTTCTCTCTTTCACCTAGAACCATGGCTAATACAAGAAATTATCTTTACTGTCTAGTTTTGTGGGAAGGGTTTGGAAAAAAATCACATTAAATTCTAGGTCAGGCAATATAGCACAGTTTTTCCAGGTAACTTGTGTGAGACGTGCCAGAAACAGAAATGCAGGTGCTATTTCTGAACTAGTGATGCTCTACTCTGGGTTTGTACCAGAATCCCCTGGAGAGCATTTTCAAACTAGTAATGTTCAGGCCTCAATTTAGGCCTACTGAATTAGAACTTCTGGTGGACAAAGAGTTTAAATTTTTTGGGTTTAAGGCAGGATAATGAGCAAAACTGGGTGTTCAGTAGATTAAGGACCTTGCTCAAGACCACATGGCTACTAAGGGGCAGTTTGGGGACTAGTTCTGGATCTTTGTCCAGTATCCTTTTGTTCTTTTTCTTATGCATTTTAGTGCACTATTGGTATTTCTCAATATATACTGAATAGAGATAGACAAAATTTGGGATTTTTTTGGTATTCTGCATATTTTCTTTTTAATTAATAGTTGTAAAAGTGTTTCAGATAAAACACAAATATATATTCATTCTATTTTTAATAAAACTTAGAATATACACTCATGTTAAATATCTAATCTATATAAGTAAAATAGCCTGAACTCTTGGTTTACTGCTAATATACTTTACAATGCTGTAAACTATTATAATGTTCATGTGATTAGACATTCAGAACTCCAGGATACCTATTTACAAGAATATCAATCCTTTGCTATAATATTTTATTTTATAATATTAATATTTTATGTATAGCTACATTAAATTTGTATTAGTTTTTAGGTTCTCATTCAAGCAAAACAATTTTTTACTTAAATAGACAGGTGATTGAAGAATTCAGGCAGCACATATGAAGCTATGATACAGAGTATTACATATCTTTTAATGGGAAAGAAAATTATAATTTTTTCATCTCTAAATATTATTTATTGATCATAGTTGCTGACTTTTCACTAGATGGCAATATTGCATTGCATTTACATTAAAATAAACACTTCTATATGATCATAATTCGCCTTTTCCAAGAAAATAATGCTCACAGAGAACATTAAATGCAATATGTTCTGTTAGAATGTATTGCTCTTTGTTTTATAAATCTCATTTGAATCTGTCAAAAGTTTCTGGTTTTCCCTGTTAAAAGAGCCAATATACCTAAAATTTTTGTCTTTTGTTTTCATGCTCAATATTCAAGTTCCTTGAACTATATTTTATATTATTTTTATATGAAAGTCAAACTTATTTTATTAGTGGCATGATATTTTTATGCTATTCAAGAAAAAATATTTTCTCTTTAAAACCTGATTTACACTAACTAGTCTGAGCCACTTAATGGCTTTCCTCATCTTCATTGACTCTGTCAGTAGCATTTAAAACCAATGACCCTTCTTATAAAGACTCTTCCCTTAGCTTCCAAAAGAGTACAACCTCTTGACTTTTTCTTCCTACTCCTACCCAATACTCAATTAATTTTGCTTGTTCTTCCTCCTCTACCTTATAGCTTTAAAGTTCCAAACTTTCCTCAGGTGATTGTATCTACTTTAATGACTTTAAATAGCAACAGTAACAACTCCCAAAATATAATCCCCAGCTCATGATGTTTCTATGAATTTCAAACCTATTGCTACTTAAATGTCACCTTCAATTCAATATATTACTGAAATTTCAGACTATATGTTCAAAACTGGTCTCTTGACCCCTACTCCCACCCCATCCCACTCCTTCCCAATTCTAGTAAAAGACATCTCCATTCATCCACTTACATCAGAAGCCTGGAAGCCATTCTTATCACTGGGCCTTCGCTTATAAACTTACATACAATCCATCATTAGGTACTTTCTATTTTACTACAGTAACATATCCTAAATATGTCCACTTCTTTTCATCTCCACTACTATCACCCTAGTCCAAGAAATCAACCTTCCACACCTAAACTTTTCCAATAGCTTCCTAACATTTCTCCCTCTTTCTCTATTGGCTCCACAGTAGTCCATTTCTCCACACATTAGAATGATCTTTTTAAAAATATAAATCTGGATAAGTCATCCCTTGCTTAAAATTTTTCATTGATTTTCCAATCCTTAATGAAACCCTCAAGTCCTTTTATGATCTGGTCATTGGCCTTTCCAATCCTATCCTCTTCTTTTTTTCCTCACTATGTTCCAGCAACACTGTTCTTAGAATTCCTTTATCACCAAGACTTTGCAGCATGATAAATACTCTGCCTCTAAGACACTTGTCATAACTTTGCCTTGCTCAATCCTTATTCTTCAGATTTCATCTTAAGCCTCACTTGGGGAGGCCTCCCTTTATATTCCTGTCTGGATGAAGTCTACCTATAATTTACTATAATAGAGACTAGTTTCATAACAATTACTCCCACATTAATTATATATTTTGAGTGATTACTTATTTGAATTCTATATATGTCAATAGACTATTTGCTCCAAGGGAGCAGGTACTGTTTATTTTGTTTATCAGTATTTATCACTTAGCATCTAGCATAGTACCTGACACTTGGTAGGAGTTCAATAAATATTATTCAAATGAATGAATGACCCCTGATGAGATACTTTTCCTTTTCCTAATCTTTCCATACTTCATGGACATTTTCTGAAGAATGAATAATATGTGGCATGTAAAATGTTTAGTAAGCACACAATAAATATAATTTATTATCATTTTCTTAAAACCCAAGCTGATATAATCATTTATGCATCGCATAACGACATATTTTGCCTTTTAAATATTTCATTTTGTCCAGTTTCTAACCAGTGCTAGTGTTTTCCCATTTCTTTTGTTCTTATCTTTTTTTAAAATTTCACACAAAATAAACAGAAGCTAAAATTCTATGTGATGTGTCACAACATTTTAATTCAAAAAGATGAATCTTTTCTACTACTATGAATACTTACTTTTCCCCTTTCTTTTAGAAGTTTTGGTGCTACCTTTAAGAAAGTGTGCTATGCTTATAATTTTTTTTGTTATAAAGTATGGAATATTTTAAATGTTTTACAATGTCAAGAACAAAAAACAAACCAGCAAACAAAACTCCTAAGCTTCCATTAACTGTAATGTTGCCTCCTAAGAGAGTAAACAACTCCTGAGTTGGCATAATTATTGTGGACCTGGAGAAGTTGTACTAAAATAAAACTGGGCTTTAATGAACCAATGTCTAATTTTCTTAAACGAGTGACATTATTATCACTCAAGTAACACCCATTGAATTAGATCTGCATCACTCTCTCTGGGACAGCCAACACTTTAATTATTTAGGAAGTATTAATGAATCATCAAAAGTCATTTGATTAACATCCTTATCAGGTCATTAAAGTGGTCAGAATCCTTTTCATAAAATTAGTGTACTGTAAAATCAAGTCCTCAATTGTCTAGAACCAGCAAATAGTTCACTTCAGAAAATATTATATGCAAATGCATGAAAAAATTTTGGACATAAAAATGTCTCTGAAATCTAAGATGTCTTTTAATCATGTTAAGTGAACATGAGGACATATTTTTGAACAATAGTAGCTAGCAGACTGATGGGGAGTCAGAAAATACTAACTTCGGAACACACTTTTTGGATCATTTTTAAAATCTTATTTTATAGTTAAGGACATTGAGGCACAGAACGCATAAATGCCTTGCCCTTATTCACACAGCTCATCCTCCTTCTGCTTCTCAGGTCGGTGAACTTTCCATTTCACTGTCTTGTTTTTTTTTTGTCTCTAAGGAGTTTATAAACAAGTTCACTGCATACAGTTGTTTAGGTTGTTCATTGAAAAAAGATGCCAGTCTTAGGGGCTAAAATCCAGCCTTCACACCACTTGCCAAATCATGTGCCCATGGGCTACATCCATCTTTTTTTTAGGTCACTAGAAATTTCTATAAGGGCTAGCAAAGGTTTGTTTCCAAGTTATAAGAGAATTCCATTTTTTTTTGACACATAAGAAGCAGTGGGCCTAGGTTGTCCTTATTCTTCCATAGAAAAGCAGTAGTCCTTAAGGAGTATCTACTATGTGTATAGTGGAAAGATAAAGATCCACGGTTTCACTTTGTTAATGAGGATTATGCGAGCTAAGGATTATGCTCAGGTTCTTATGTCTTGCATAGGCAATATATAGCAGTGGCTAAAAGTAGATATGTTTTCCCTGAACTTGTGAGGAGGTATTACTCTCTGGTGAGGAAATAATTGAGACTTCAACAAGCATATCAAAATAAAATCATGATCAATCTAATGTAGATTCAGTAGAAAAATTGTCAATTTACATGAAGTGTCTGTCTCAAATAAGTTTTTAGAGACTATTTTTTCAATTCTCTGAGATTTAAAAATAGATAAAACTCTCACTTGGATGTTTCTAGAAAGAAAGACAGTTAAAATAAAGTTTCAAAATGATATGGATAAATTTTGTAGTTCATTAGGGCCGAACCATGCTACAAATGCACATTTTATAAATCGGTAGTTTTTAGGGGAGATAGGTGAGACCTCATAGAATTAATTACATCTTTTTTTATCATAATCAACATCATAGTCATCTCTCATTGACTTCCAGATTCATACATGCAACTGCTTAATTGTCATCTCTACTTGGATATCTCATATATCTCAAATTAATAGTCACTTATAGACAGAATTCTTGATTCTCCACACTCAGTCTACTTCTTCCTTACTCTTCCATATCCCATCTAGTTGCACAGGCCCATATTCTGCACATCATGCTTGAGTCATCCTTTTCTTTTCCCATCCACATTTAATTTATTATCAAGTTTCATAGGAATCATCTTCAAAATATACCTTAAAATCTCCATCACAGGGGCTTCCCTGGTGGTACAGTGGTTGAGAATCTGCCTGCTAATTCAGGGGACATGGGTTCGAGCCCTGGTCTGGGAAGATCCCACATGCCGCAGAGCAACTAGGCCCATGAGCCACAACTACTGAGCCTGTGCGTCTGGAGCCTGTGCTCCGCAACAAGAGAGACCGCGAGAGTGAGAGGTCCGCGCACTGTGATGAAGAGTGGTCCCCGCTTGCCACAACTAGAGAAAGCCCTCACACAGAAACGAAGACCCAATACAGCAAAAATAAATAAATAAATTAATAAACTCCTATCCCCAACATCTTAAAAAATAAATCTCCATCATATACTCCAATATACCATTATCATTTGCCTGGACCACTGTAATAAACTCCCAATTGGTCTCCTTGTTTTCACTCTTGATTGCCTTTAAACCCATTATCACACTGTAGACAGAGTGATATTTTTAATACAAATTAGATAATGTCAACACTGTTCCTAACTGTTCAATCACATTATAATAGTGTGTCCACTTCTACAGACTCATCTTCTATTTTCACCTCATTCTTTAAGTCACACAGTCCTTCTTTTAATTCCTCAACTGTACCAAACACTTTTCCACACTGGGGCCATTACACATGATTGTTCCACTGCCTGGACTGTAGTTTGTCTCCTTTCTCTGCCTTGCTAATTCCTACTTATCTTTATATCACAGTTTGTGTCACATCCTCAGAAAAGCTTTATCTGAACCCTCCATTCCAAATTAGATTAATTCTGTTATTTTCTTTTATATCACTTAACACAATTTGTGCTCCATATGTACTTGAGATGGTTTAATGTGTATTTCCCCCAGTGTATTGTAAGTTTTATTGGTACTGAACTTATAAATAGGACACTTTCTTCTCAGAAGTGTAACCATATTCTTTGATTATTTTTCATTGTAAATTCAAACCTTCTCGTCTGCTTTTTAACCTCTGTAAGATTAACTTTCCCCATCTGGCAGTTCTTACTTCCAAGGGAGAGAAGCAAGAAAGATGAAAACCAGTATGGGGTGAGAATCTTCCAAATGCTAGGCAATGTGCCAGTTGCTTTTAGACCTATGTGATCTGATTTAATTCTCACCACAATATTTCTGAGAGATGCATTATTGTCCCTACTTTTACAGATGACAAAACTGAGTCTGAGAAGATAAATGTCTTATGTGAAATCTAAGAATAAACCTAGATATAACTCATATCCTATGGCCTCTCTCCTGAATTCCAGGAGAACTCTCTACCTGCCTTATTACATACATACTTATTACTTATATATGCCCTCTTGCTATCCCATATATAAAAATCTTTCTGCCTGAAACATGCTTTTCCTCCTATCAGTCCACACTCTGACTTCTTTCAAAATCCATTAAAAGTTTCTAAAATATGTTTCTAAAAACAGACCCTAATTAGCACAGCACTTAATATGTTTTATTTAATCAGTGCTTATATTCCTTTATCAGTCTTTTTACTTGGTTGTAGAAATGATAATACAAATATTTAATGGCAAGTGTATTGACCAATGAGTAAAACTTCTGGGTGTTTTTATGTTATTCCTGAATATCCACCTACCACTGTAGAGCTATGGTTGAGGTTGCCTAACTATGCAATTTTCTTTCCTCATTTTAAAGCTAGCTAAAGGCATATCAGTTACTGCATCTAAAGTCCTTGAATATTAAAGAAATTATTAAAGTTCAGCATGTAATTTCTTGGATGTGAGAATGATCTGTGTCCAAAAGTCAGTGAAAATCAGGGTTGATATGGTCAATATGTCTAAGTAGGAAATTTCCTTTTCCTGCCTTTTAGGATACTCAAGAGACCTTCCGTGGAGTTAGGAGAAATGTTTTATCAAGTGTATCCATATAAGCGTGCTTCCTATTAGCACTGAATAACAAATTCAGAAGACTCATTTGGAGGAAAAGGAATGTTGGGGATATGGCAGCTCGGGATACGATCAAGACATGTTCGTATTAATAAGGTATAGTTTCTTTTTAAATAACTGTCTCAGTAGATTCTCTGAACTAATCGTATACAGACTCTCACAATTTATTGTTTGTCCTGCTTTTTCAATTACATTGAAGTAGCATCATTCCTCACGATGATACTGACAAAAGTGTAAGCCAGGGGTACTTTGAGTCCCACACACACCATTTCCATTTTCTATCCTTTCAAGCAGTCAGTGTTTTAATGATTCTTCCATCTATACAAATGCTTTTTTGGGAGTACTGCCTGCTTTAGAATTTCCCCTTTCTATTCTTCCTCAAAACTAACCAATTCCCTTAGGCTCTGCTCTCAGTTAGCTAATTGAGTAAACTATTACTATTAAAGGGTGCGGGAATTAATGAGTTACTACTTCCAGAATAACTGTTTGCATCTTGACCTGGGTCTCTAGTACTTTTAACCCAGCAAGTTATTTTATTTTTAACATCTTTATTGGAGTGTAATTACTTTACAATGGTGTGTTAGTTTCTGCTTTAAAACAAAGTGAATCAGTTATACATGTACATATGTTCCCATATCTCTTTCCTCTTGCGTCTCCCTCCCTCCCACTCTCCCTATCCCACCCCTCTAGGTGGTCACAAAGCACAGAGTTGATCTCCCAGTGCTATATGGCTGCTTCCCACTAGCTATCTATTTTACATTTGATAGTTTATATATCTCTATGCCAATCTCTCACTTTGTCACAGCTTACCCTTCCCCCTCCCCATATTCTCAAGTCTATTCCCTACTAGGTCTGTGTCTTTATTCCCGTCTTACCCCTAGGTTCTTCAGGACATTTTTTTTCTTAGATTCCATATATATGTGATAGAATATGGTATTTGTTTTTCTTTTTCTTACTTACTTGACTCTGTATGAAAGACTCTATGTCCATCCACCTCACTACAAATAACTCAATTTCGTTTCTTATTATGGCTGAGTAATATTCCATTGTATATATGTGCCACATCTTCCTTATCCATTCATTCGATGATGGACACTTAGGTTGCTTCCATCTCCTAGCTACTGTAAAGAGATGCAATGAACATATTGGTACATGACTCTTTTTCTTTTCTTTTTTTTTTTTTTTTTTTTTGCGGTATGCGGGTATCTCACTGTTGTGGCCTCTCCTATTACAGAGCACAGGCTCCGGATGAGCAGGCTCAGTGGCCATTGCTCACGGGCCCAGCCGCTCGGAGGCATGTGGGATCTTCCCGGACTGGTGCACGAACCCGTATCCCCTGCATCGGCAGGGAGACTCTCAACCACTGCACCAGCAGGGAAGCCCATGACTCTTTTTAAATTACTGTTTTCTCAGGGTATATGCCCAATAGTGGGATTGCTGGGTCGTATGGTAGTTCTATTTTTATTTTTCTACGGAACCTCCATACTGTTCTCCATAGTGGCTGTATCAATTTACATTCCCACCAACAGTGCAAGAGTGTTCCCTTTTCTCCACACTGTCTCCAGCATTTATTGTTTCTAGATTTTTTGATGATGGCCATTCTGACCGGTGTGAGATCATATCTGACTGTAGTTTTGATTTCTATTTCTCTAATGATTAATGATGTAGAGCATTCCTTCATGTGTTTGTTGGCAGTCTGTATATCTTCTTTGGAGAAATGTCTATTTACTTCTTCTGCCCATTTTTGGATTGGGTTGTTTGTTTTTTTGGGGGCTGCATGAGCTGCATGTAAATTTTGGAGATTAATCCTTTGTCAGTTGCTTCATTTGCAAATATTTTCTTCCATTCTGAAGGTTGTCTTTTGTTCTTGTTAATGGTTTCTTTTGCTGTGCAAAAGTCTTTAAGTTTCATTAGGTTCCATTTCTTTATTTTTGGGTTTATTTCCATTTCTCTAGGAGGTGGGTCAAAAAGGATCTTGCTGTGATTTATGTCATAGAGTGTTCTGCCTATGTTTTCTTCTAAGAGTTTGATAGTTTCCAGCCTTACACTTAGGTCTTTAATCCAATTTGTGCTTATTTTTGTGTATGGTGTTAGGGAGTGTACTAATCTCATACTTTTGCATGTGCCTGTCCAGTTTTCCCAGAACCACTTATTAAAGAGGCTGTCTTTTCTCCACTGTATATTCTTGCCTCCTTTACCTAACATAAAGTGACCATATTTGCGTGGGTTCATGTCTGGGCTTTTTATCCTCTTCCACTGATCTATATTTCTGTTTTTGTGCCAGTACCATACTATCTTGATTACTGTAGCTTTGTAGTATAGTCTGAAGTCAGGGAGTCTGGTACCTCTAGCTCCATTTTTCTTTCTCAAGATTGCTTTGGCTATTTGGACTCTTTTGTGTTTCCATACATATTGTGAAATTTTTTGTTCTAGTTCTGTGAAAAATGTCAGTGATATTTTGATAGGGATTACATTGAATCTGTACATTGCTTTAGGTAGTAGAGTCATTTTCACAATGTTTATTCTTCCAATCCAAGAACATGGTATATCTCTCCATCTATTTGTATTATCTTTAATTTCTTTCATCAGTGTCTTATAATTTTCTGCATAAAGGTCTTTTGTCTCCTTAGGCAGGTTTATTCCTAGATATTTTATTCTTTTTGTTGTAGTGGTAAATGGGAGTGATTTCTTAATTTCACTTTCAGATTTTTCATCATTAGTATATAGGAATGCCAGAGATTTCTGTGCATCAATTTTGAATCCTGCTACTTTACCAAATTCATTGATTAGCTCTCGTAATTTTCTGGTAGCAACTTTAGGATTCTCTATGTATAGTATCATGTCATCTGCAAACAGTGACAGCTTTACTTCTTCTTTTCCGATTTGGAATCCTTTTATTTCCTTTTCTTCTCTGATTGCTGTGGCTAAAACTTCCAAAACTATGTTGAATAAGAGTGATGAGAGTGGGCAACCTTGTCTTGTTCCTGATCTTCGTGGAAATGCTTTCAGTGTTTCACCATTAAGGACGATGTTGGCTGTGGGTTTATCATATACGGTCTTTATTATGTTGAGGAAAGTTCCCTCTATGCCTACTTTCTACAGGGTTTTATCATAAATAGGTGTTGGATTTTGTCAAAACCTTTCTCTGCATCTATTGAAATGATCTTATAGATTTTCTCCTTCAATTTGTTAGGATGGTGTATCACGTAGATTGAATTGCGTATATTGAAGAATCCTTGCATTCCTGGACTAAACCCCACTTGATCATGGTGTATGATCTTTGTAATGTGCTCTTGGATTCTGTTTGCTAGTATTTTGTTCAGGATTTTTGCATCTATGTTCATCAGTGATATTGGCCTGTAGTTTTCTTTCTTTGTGACATCTTTGTCTGGTTTTGGTATCAGGGTGATTGTGGCCTCGTAGAATGAGTTTGGGAGTGTTCCTCCCTCTGCTATATTTTGGAAGAGTTTGAGAAGGATAGGTGTTATCTCTTCTCTAAATGTTTGATAGAATTTGCCTGTGAAGCCATCCGGTCCTGGGCTTTTGTTTGTTGGAAGATTTTTAATCACAGTTTCAATTTCAGTGCTTGTGATTGGTCTGATCATATTTTCTATTTCTTCCTGATTCAGTCTTGGCAGGTTGTGCATTTTTAAGAATTTTTCCATTTCTTCCAGGTTGTCCATTTTTTTGGCATAGAGTTGTTTGTAGTAATCTCTCATGATCTTTTGTATTTCTGCAGTGTCAGTTGTTACTTCTCCTTTTTCATTTCTAATTCTATTGATTTGAGTCTTCTCCCTTTTTTTCTTGATGAGTCTGGCTAATGGTTTGTTAATTGTATTTATCTTCTCAAAGAACCAGGTTTTAGTTTTATTGATCTTTGCTATCGTTTCCTTCATTTCTTTTTCATTTATTTCTGATCTGATCTTTATGATTTCTTTCCTTCTGCTAACTTTGGGGTTTTTTTGTTCTTATTTCTCTATTTGCTTTAGGTGCAAGGTTAGGTTGTTTATTTGAGATGTTTCCTGTTTCTTAAGGTAGGATTGTATTGCTATAAACTTCCCTCTTAGAACTGCTTTTGCTGCATTCCATAGGTTTTGTGTCATCGTGTCTCCACTGTCATTTGTTTCTAGGTATTTTTTGATTTCCTCTTTGATTTCTTCTGTGATCTTCATTATTAAGTAGTGTATTATTTAGCCTCCATGTGTTTGTATTTTTTACAGATCTTTTCCTGTAATTGATATCTAGTCTCATAGCTTTTGGTCAGAAAAGATATTTGATATGATTTCAATTTTGTTATATTTACCAAGGCTTGATTTGTGACCCAAGATATGATCTATCCTGGAGAATGTTCCATGAGCACTTGAGAAAAATGTGTATTCTCTTGTTTTTGCGTGGAATGTCATATAAATATCAATTAAGTCCCGGTTGGTTAATGTATCATTTAAAGCTAGTGTTTCCTTATTTATTTTCATTTAGGATGATCTGTCCGTTCGCGAAAGTGGCGTGTTAAAATCCCCTACTCTGAATGTGTTATTGTCGATTTCCCCTTTTATGGCTGTTAGTATTTGTCTCTTGTACTGAGGTGCTTCTATGTTGGGTGCATAAATATTTACAATTGTTATATCTTCTTCTTGGACCGATCCCTTGATCATTATGTAGTGTTCTTCTTTGTCTCTTGTACTAGTCTTTATTTTGAAGTCTATTTTGTCTGATATAAAAATTACTACTCCAGCTTTCTTTTGATTTCCATTTGCATGGAATATCTTTTTCCTTCCCCTCACTTTCAGTTTGCATGTGTCCCTACGTCTGATGTGGGTCTCCTGTAGACAGCATGTATATGGGTCTTCTTTTTGTATCCATTCAGCCAGTCTGTGTCTTTTGGTGGGAGCATTTAATCAATTTACATTTAAGGTAATTATCGATATGCATGTTCTTTTTTCCATTTTCTTAATTGTTTTGTTTTTTTATTGTTGTTCTATTCCTTCTCTTGTGTTTATTGCCTAGAGAATTTCCTTTAGCATTTGCTGAAAAGCTGGTTTGGTGGTGCTGAACTCTCTTAGCTTTTGTCTGTCGGCAATGGTTTTTATTTCTCCATCCAATCTGACTGAGATCCTTGCTGGGTAGAGTAATCTTGGTTGTAGTTTTTCTCCTTCATCATTTTAAATATGTCCTGCCACTCCCTTCTGGCTTGCAGATTTTCTGCTGAAAGATCAGCTGTTAATCTTATGGGGATTCCCTTGTGTGTTATTTGTTGTTGTTCTCTTGCTGCTATTAATATGTTTTATTTGTATTTAACTTTTGATAGTGTGATTAATATGTGTCTTGCCATGTTTCTCCTTGGGGTTATCCTGTATGGGACTCTCTGTGCTTCCTGGACTTGATTAACTATTTCCTTTCCCATATTAGGGAAGTTTTCAACTATAATCTCTTCAGATATTTTCTCAGTCCCTTTTCTTTTTCTCTTCTTCTTCTCGGATCCCTATAATTCAAATGTTGGTGCATTTAATGTTGTACCAGAGGTCTCTGAGACTGTCCTCAGTTCTTTTCATTCTTTTCTCTTTATTCTGCTCTGCAGTAGTTATTTCCATTATTTTATCTTCCAGGTCACTTATCCATTCTTCTGCCTCAGTTATTCTTCTATTGGTCCCTTCTAGAGTAATTTTAATTTCATTTATTGTGTTGTTCATCGTTGCCTGTTTCCTCTTTAGTTCTTCTAGGTCCTTGTTAAATGTTTCTTGTATTTTCTCTATTCTATTTACATGATTTTGGATCATCTTTACTATCATTATTCTGAATTATTTTTCAGGTAGACTGCTTATTTCATCTTCTTTTGTTAGGTCTGGGTTTTTTTTTACCTTGCCCCTTCATCTACTGTGTGTTTTTCTGTGTTCTCATTTTGCTTATCTTACTGTGTTTGGGGTTTCCTTTTTGCCGGCTGCAGGTTCGTAGTTCCCATTGTTTTTGGTGTTGGTCCCCATTGGCTAAAGTTTGCTCAGTGGGTTGTGTAGGCTTCTTGGTGGAGGAGACTAGTGCCTGTGTTGTGGTGGATGAGACTGGATCTTGTCTTTCTATTGGACAGGTCCACGTCTGGTGGTGTGTTTTGGGGTGTCTGTGGACTTACTATGATTTTAGGCAGCCTCTCTGCTAATGGTTGGGTTTGTGTTCCTGTCTTGCTAGTTGTTTGGCATAGGGTGTCCAGCACTGTAGCTGGCTGGTCATTGAGTGAAGCTGGGTCTTGGTGTTGAGATGGAGATCTCCGGGAGCTTTTTGCCATTTGATATTATATGGAGCTGAGAGGTCTCTTGTGGACCAGTGTCCTGAAGTTGGCTCTCCCACGTCAGAGGCACAGCACTGACTCCTGGCTGGAGTACCAAGAGCCTTTCATCCATATGGCTCAGAATAAAAGGGAGAAAAAGTAGAAAGAATGAAAGAAAAAAGGAGGATAAAATAGAATAATGTTATTAAAATAAAATATAATTATTAAGAAAAATTTTTTTAAAAGAAAAGAAAAAAAAATTATGGACAGAACCTTAGGACAAATGGTGAAAACAAAAGTATACAGACAAAATTTCACAAAGAAGCATACACATACACACTCACAAAAAGAGGAAAAGGGGAAAAAATAATATATCTTGCTCTCAAAGTCCGCTTCCTCATAGTATGATTCATTGTCTATTCAGGTATTCCACAGATGCAGGGTACATGAAGTTGATTGTGGAGATTATTCCACTGCTCCTGTGGCTGTTGGGAGAAATTTCCCTTTCTCTTCTTTGTTCACACATTTCCCTGGGTTCAGCTTTGGATTTGGCCCCACTTCTGCCTGTAGCTCACTTGAGGGCGTCTTTTATTTGCTCAGATCGTACGGGATTAAAGGAGCAGTTGATTCGGGAACTCTGGCTCACTCTGGCCGGGGGGAGGGAGGGTTATGGGGCAAGCCTTCACCGACAGAACCCAGCGTGACATTGCACCAGCCTGAGGCACACTGTGCATTCTCCCGGGGAAATTGTCCCTGGATCACGGGACCCTGGCAGTGGCGGGCTGCACAGGCTCCCGGGAGGGGAGGTGTGGATAGTGTCGTGTGCTCGCACACAGGCTTCTTGCTGGCGGCAGCAGCAGCCTTAGCGTCCCATTCTCGTCTCTTTGGTCTGCACTGATAGCCGTGGCTCGCGCCCATCTCCAGAGCTCCTTTACGCAGCGTTCTTAATCCCCTCTCCTCGTTCATCAGGAAACAAAGAGGGAAGAAAAATTCTCTTGCCTCTTCGGCAGGTCCAGACTTTTTCCCGGACTCCCTCCCGGCTAGCCGTGGTGCACTAACCCCTTCAGGCTGTATTCACTCCGCCCCATCAAGTTATTGTTTTGGTGCTCTAGGCCTTACTGGGGAGAATCCACAAATCTCAGCCCAATAAGATTAGCCTTGATTGTAGAGTGAGGATATTTATAGGCTTAAGAGTCTCTTGCTTTGAGTGGAAAGAAAACATTTAGAGAGCAACATGCACAATGATGAAACGTTCACTGTTTTTTAAAAATATTCTATTACTATAAGTTTTTTCAGATAATTTGATTAATTCACAATTATTGTGTCACATTTATAACCTTGTCTGATTATCTAACTTCACTTGTATATTTAGCTTTTCTAAACCTTATACAGTTTTATCAGGTTCAACAGGATGTCAGCCAATCGTCCTTTCTTAAAGATTGAAAAATAATAATTTTAGTAATAAAAATTAGTCTCTTTACATTGATGTATATGAATGGGAACTAAACATTCTTCTTGTGACATAAAAGGTGAAAACCAAGTATGTATTGCATTTTTCAGAAATGGGAAGCCCAAGTAGGGAATTGAGATTTGCAGTATGTAGCATTCTTTAGTTCATGCTTGATTTTTTTCCCATTTATTAGTTCCTATTTTAAAAATTCCCAGCTGTATATATATTTGAAGAAAATGAACAGACCAATTTCAGAATTTCTTTCCCCTAATGGTATTATTATATAAGAAGATGACCTTGTTCTTAGCAGATATATTCTGAAGAATTAAAGGTAAAAGCATCATAATATCTGAAGGCTACTTTGCAATGACTGAAGAAAAAATGAAAAAGCATATGTGTATATAATATGTATATGTGTATATATATATATAAATGGATATATAGGTGTTTATTGCACTATGCTTCTGAATTTTTCTGTGTGTGTGAAATTTTTTTAAAATTAAAATGTTAGGATGGAAAAGAAAAGACTCAAGATATATATTAACCAAAAGCAATAGGTAAGCCTCTTTAAAATCTAGAGTCAAACAAAAGAATGATAAGGAAATCAGATTTGAGACAATGGGAAATTTGAACATTGATAAGACATTAGGAATATTAAAGAATTACTGTTAATTTTGTTAGGTATGATAATGATATTGTGGTTATGTTTTAAAAAGAGAATCTTTACCTCTTAGTGATAACTTTTAAAATATTCAAAGATGAAATATGATGACTCGGATTTGTTTCAAAATAGTCTACTGTGGAGATGGGGAGTTTATTTAAGATTGGATAATTTTCAATACACTTTGAACCTTGGTGATGGGTATCTGGGGTTCATTATATTATTTTTTTATATTTCTGTAGATATCAGAAATTTTCCATAATAAAAATAAAAGATTCCTTTTTCCTGAAGCTCAAATAATTTGAATGACCCACATAAGCTTGCCATTTTAGACTCCTTATTAAATTGCCAACAGCATGAAACTAATAGGCACAATTTCCACATTGTATTTGGCAACATGCAGAAAACATCAGTGCAGTAGTAGTGATGTTTTTACAAGATAAGGTGGTATATAAATTGAATTTGCCTGCTGTTAAACAAACTGCTGTTAAATAAACTAGTAAGGTTTATTTTCACTCATCTGAAGTATATAGAAAAAATCAATTTTTGAAAAATGAGAAAAGAAGATATTGGGCAGGGGCAGCCAAGTTTCTTCAGCAGTTAGCCAGAAGATCAGGAATCCATATGTGTGTAGGCACATAATTTTTTCTATTGATAACAGTAGTGAGGAATTTCTTGTCATCTTGTAAAAGTTGTATAGATTTTAGCAGAAATGTAATGTCACTCAAAAAATAAAATCAATCAACTTTATTGCATAAGGTTCAAATTATATTTATTGATCAATCTGGGTCAAGTCTATGAGAATACTGGAATATATCAGAATGAACTATTCTCAAGTGTAGTGAGTTGTATTCAGTGAGGCTATATCTCAGTTTAGATCCAAAGTTAAGATCCCTGATAGTGGATTGATCTAAGATTTGATTTTAGCAGTTTCATGAATAAAGGTGTTTCACAGGGCCAAGTGGACCAAAATATTGCCCGGTGTTTGTCCACAGACTTGGAAATATCAGCATATATACAGGACTCACATATTAATTTCTACAATTCCAAGATTATCTTGTGTGTGTGTGTGTGTGTGTGTGTGTGTGTGTGTGTGTTTGTTTGTTTGGTCAGGAAATTTGGCTTTCAGGTCCATTAGCTCCTCAAGAAACTGCAAACTGAAAGGACAAATTCTTGATAACTTCAATACATCCCGGAGTTTACAATACAACGTTTCACTCTTAGAAAATTAAAGCATAATTCATACTCATCAATGCCTCTGAATCTTTACTAACATTGTGACAATTTCTAACAAATAGCTCTGTATATTAAAAATATCTTATTTTCTTTGGACTCAGTGTAGTTCTGCAAGGGAAAATAAGTAGTTTCTGGCTCCCTTCTGATCAACCTGTCTGAATTTAGTGAATTCCTACCCTTACTTGTAGAGATAAACAATGTTTTAAAATCCTATGAATTCAGATGTCTTGTCATATGAGTAAGAAAGTTTGATGCTGTGAGTCACGAAGGAGACCTGACAAATTTGGTTCTGCTAATATGTTATTTTTTTCTGCCTGGAGCACTTCCTCAACTATTTGTTTTCTTAATTTCTACTGATTCTTCAGGTTTTAGCCCAAATTGTTACCTCCTCAAAACATTCTCTACTCTAAGATACTTCACATTTCATATTTCTACCATTATACTTAGCAAACTCTGATGTAAATACCCATTTATGTATCTATATCTTCTACTGGACTGTGAGCTCATTGAGGACTGTTTCTTTTTCTTATTCTTTCATTAATCTCTTGTTTCTAGCTGACATTGAAAAATAACAAGTGTTCAATGCAATTTGAGAAGTTAATGCTTTTTATGCCATTGGATTGACAGATAATGCAAGTTTCAGACATGATAGTAGCAGATACATTGAAAAAATATTTCTGGATAAGCAGCAACATCTTTTAGTGTTCTTCAAAACATATTATTTGGGTGGATACCTACTCTACCTGTGATTAGTGCCAGTCCTAATCTACATCACATGACCATTAGCAGAATACTTGTTATTCTGGCTATGTCACCATGTTGACTGACGGCACTGATGTTACCATGTTTACTGATAACACCATACATTTTTCACAGAATAATTATCTCTTTACACACTATTATAGAACTATTATAGAACCCAAAATGATAGGTCCTATACTAAGTTCTAATATTCAACTGAGTGTTGCTGTTTCACTGTCTAATCATATCAAAATATCAAGGCTTAGATCTGGTCTTATACTTTAAGGATTTAAAGATTTTACAGGATTTAAACATTTTTTTGATGGTGGGACACAACACTTTGACTCTTGGATAGATGAAAGGCAGAGCTCTTTTTTTTTCTTAGAGCTCCAAATTTGAGAAGACTAACATACAGTGCCACACAGAGGGCTGCACCCAGGGATAGGGTAACAGCAATCTGGAGCTATAGGAGGTGGCTTATGTATGACAAATTGGGTGTGGTTAGCTGGTTTTCCATGCTCCCGATGTAATGGCTAATTTGAATACTTTCACAGGCTCTAAGGCTTAGGGGCTGTCCTTAGTTATCTGGTACCTGGCCCTGGGATTATTAGGGTAAGTGCACAGTGGCCAGGAGTGTGAGTGTTTGCTAAGGGGAATGGTTGAGGTGTAGACTTAATCAGCTGTTCAGAAAAAGAAACTGGTCTTTAGCCAGGGTTTCAAAACTGAGTCGAGACAATAGTTAAAGAAAAAAAAAATATTGCACCTTAAATTAATGACTTATATGGATTTGAAGTTGATTGCATACTGTATAATCTGATTAATCAA